>NC_136594.1:2711442-2878942 GCF_910589615.1 Taurulus bubalis | reverse complement strand
CTGCTCAAAGTAAAAGAAAAAGCATATTTTTTCATAATAAATATAAAATCACTTTGTGTCTTCCCACATTCCCACATTCACGCCACTCCTTTGTTTACTCATGTCACCCGCCTCGTCTTCACGCCCTCTTCACGGCCGTTCCCACGTTCTCATAGCTTGTTGTCGGTTGGTTCTGTGTTTGTGCGACACACCCATCCCATCGCCACCGTGTGCATGCTCTCCTTTCAGAGGCAGAAAGAACGGAAGAAGCTGGAGAGGATGGAGGACGCGTCGGAGCAGGTGACGATTTAAAATAAAGAAAGAAAGAAAGAAGGGCCGAAACGTGCCGGTGTTTTCTGAGTCTGGAGGAGTTTGTATGTTCATCATATGTTCAAATGATCATCTTCATGTCCGTATGTATGACATTTATTAGCTCATGGCTACTTTAAGTTAAAGAAGTAAATGCAGTAAAGAAACGTAGTAAAGAAACGTAATAAAGAAACGTAGTAAAGAAGTGAATGTAGTAAAGAAACGTAGTAAAGAAGTGAATGTAGTAAAGAAACGTAGTAAAGAAGTGAATGTAGTAAAGAAACGTAGTAAAGAAGTGAATGTAGTAAAGAAGTGAATGTAGTAAAGAAACGTAGTAAAGAAGTGAATGTAGTAAAGAAGTGAATGCAGTAAAGAAATGTAGTAAAGAGGTGAATGTAGTAAAGAAACGTAGTAAATAAATAAATGTAGTAAAGAAACACCAAGGTACATGCCAATAAAAGACTATATGTCCAACAAGAGGTTATTACTTTATGACTTAAACAATCAGACTAATACACCCTATTAGGACTCCATGTTATATATTAAATAACATTATCTTTAATACTTGAGAATGTGTGACCTCTTCTTCGATGCGTTTTCACCGACAACAGGAAGAGGAAGCGGCCGGAGCGGTGTCAGAGAGTGACAGTGAGGAAGAGGAGGAGGAGGAAGAGGAGAAATGGTCCGCTGTTCGTCTCAGAAACAGGTGCAACGTGGAATCGGTCGCCGTTGTCGTGACGACGCAGAACAAGAGCAACGGGCTGCAGCCGCACGGGACCTCGGAGGAGGTGGGTACCTTCAAAATAAGATGAGCACTGAAACGGAGAAAAGAAATGTTGTAAAGAAATGTAGTTAAGAAGTAAATACAGTAAAGAAATGTAGTAAAGAAATGTAGTAAAGAAACATAGTAAAGAAGTAAATGCAGTAAAGAAACGCAGTAAAGAAGTAAATGCAGTAAAGAAACGTAGTAAAGAAACGCAGTAAAGAAGTAAATGCAGTAAAGAAACGTAGTAAAGAAACGTAGTAAAGAAGTAAATGCAGTAAAGAAACGTAGTAAAGAAGTAAATGCAGTAAAGAAACGTAGTAAAGAAGTAAATGCAGTAAAGAAATGTAGTAAAGAAACGTAGTAAAGAAGTAAATGCAGTAAAGAAACGTAGTAAAGAAACGTAGTAAAGAAGTAAATGCAGTAAAGAAATGTAGTAAAGAAACGTAGTAAAGAAGTAAATGCAGTAAAGAAACGTAGTAAAGAAACGTAGTAAAGAAGTAAATGCAGTAAAGAAACGTAGTAAAGAAACGTAGTAAAGAAGTAAATGCAGTAAAGAAACGTAGTAAAGAAGTAAATGCAGTAAAGAAGCGCAGTAAAGAAACGTGGGTTGACGCCGGGCACATCGCTCAGTACCTTCAAAATAAGATGAGCACTGAAATGGAGAGATTCAGTGCAGACGACAAAGGTTCCTCGTGAACGTCCCGTTGCCGCTCGCTCGCTGTGGAGCGCGTCGAACGCTGCTCGTAAAATATTTTGGCAAATTGACTAACTTGATCGCGGGTGTGGTGCCATTTAATAAATAGACGTCTAGCTAGTGTGTGTGTGTGTGTGTTTCAGGAGCCGGTGTGGGACGTCAGCAGTGCATTCGTGGCCAACGCCGCCAGCCACAACAAAAGCCTCAAGGCCCTGAAAACCAGAGCGACGCAGATCTCCAGAGAAAACAAGGAGAACGAGACCCGGAGCGGCCAGGTACACACACACACACACACACACACACACACACACACACACATATATATATATATATATACACACACACACACACACACACACACACACACACATATATACACGTATATATATATATACACACACACACATATACACACGCCCATATGCACATATAAACACAGATATACAGATACACACACATACACACACACACACACACACACACACACACACACACACACACACACACACACACACACAAATATTTTTTATTCAGCCTACAATATCGGTTTAGAACCAATTAGTTTGGCCATCGGCAAGTTAAACATTACGCTCTGTGAAGATGATTATTCATTCATATTAAGATAATCTAAAATGAGACCCGATACTAACAGAGTGTGTGATTGCAGGTGGAGCGCACAGAAGAAATGAAGAGGAGGGGCGAGTCTCTGACAGGTGAATCTCTTCAGATACACGTTGTTTTATCAATAATACACATTATGCACACATCGATGTGTTGGATCAGTAAATTCAATCCATCAGATTCCAAATATCGTGTGAACTTTATATTTCATTCTTACTTTTTTGTAATTCTCATCTCATTCTCTAACATAATGAGAAGAATTAACTTGAGACTGCTGTAGTAGAACAGAGCTTTTCTAAAGGGACTCTGGTGCTCTGAAACACTACCACTGTTGTCCACAGGGGGCGCAGAATCAACATCATCTTTAACATGTTGTGTTGAGGCAAAGTTTTAACCAATAGAAAACCAACCTACTTTCCTTTAAAATGTCATCCCCAAACTAAAAAGGGTGTATCTCTGCAACCACTAGGTTATATAACCTCTCCTCACACTTAACAAGTGTTAAATTCTGGTTCACACACATCTTCTCACATTCCATAATATCTCTGGTTTCTCAGAATAGTTCACAAAATGCCGTCAATAGATTTTATAGAGAATGTGTGCTTCCTCCAGTGCGGGGCATCCAGCTGTTCGGACAGGGCCAGTACAGCCAAGCGGTGGACATGTTCACAGGAGCCATCTACTGCGACCCCAAGGACCACAGGTGAACCCATGTTCACACCTTTTTCACAACCACGTCTGTGCATTGACTTTGGATGTTGTCTACTCACGCGAAAACTTCGCAACGCTTTTGGTGTAAGCGCAGCATAAGAGCTCCCTCTGCCCTCTTCTTCCTCACGTTCACTCTGGTTTTAAATCTCTACGCGACTCTCGCAGGTTCTATGGGAACCGGTCCTGCTGCTACTGGTGTCTGGAGCAGTACTCGTCCGCCCTCGCGGACGCTCGGAGGTCCATTCAGCTGGCTCCCGATTGGCCGAAGGGGTACTTCCGTAAGGGGTGTGCCCTGATGGGGTTAAAGGTCAGCACCTGCCGCATGACGCACTAATACAACAGCAACAGGAATAATTGGCCGGCCGTGATTCAGCACGTGGACTTAAAATGTACATTATGTTATTTTTAGACCTGCGTAGTGTAAAAAATGATAGAAAATATAAAAGCTATGTTGTGTGTGTGTGTGTGTGTGTGTGTGTGTGTGTGTGTGTGTGTGTGTGTGTGTGTGTGTGTGTGTGTATTCCAGCGGTTCAGTCAGGCAGAGGCGGCCATGGAGCAGGTGTTGAGGTTGGATGAGAGCTGTAAGGAAGCAGCCAGTAAGCTCCTCGCCTGCCGGGTGCTGCAGCTCACGGTGAGGACAACCGAGGCGTCCAGCAAAAACAGTCTGACGTTTAGTTCCAGTTCCAGCACTGCAGGCTTATTTTTTTTAGGGGGGGGGGGGGGGGGGGGGGGATGTATTTGCGATTATTATTGATTTAAGAACATGATATCCACATGTTAAATCAAACCCCTGCATTAACTGTAGGGCTTGGGCTTTGAGGAGGAGCAGAGCAAAGCGCTACTGGAGAAGTTCACCACCGTCCAGGCGGTCGCCGCCTCACCTGAGGCCCAAAGTAAGAGCCGCAGCACCGCTTTGTGTCCACACGGGGGCAGCGGTCACACCCACACGCAACGACCGAGACTCACCTGTAACAGACAGTTACATACATGTACAGGAGGACATAAACTAAATCTGGTATATCATGAACGGCATACTACAAGGAAAGGGGCAGAGAAATGTGTAGTTTACAGTCAAATATAATCAGTGTATGTACTGAGCTCCAGTTTTAAGCTGAAAATGATGTTTATTGATTTGACGTTACAGTAAAGACTGAGTGTCGCTAGCCAGAGACCAATAAGTACTTTACAGCAGACCGCAGTGGTTAATCGCTTTACATTGATGATGTTTGTGTTGTTTTTGTCTCCTTCCTGTCTCCTCTGCTCTTCCTGTCTCCTCTGCTCTTCCAGCACTGAAGCAGGACCAGAGTGGGTATGTGTCATTTCAAATACAACCTGATAATATAATGTAAACATGAACCATCTTCTTCTTCTTCCTGCTGACTTGCCTTCTTCTCTATCTTCCAGGAGCTGTCGCTCTCTGTGGGTTGGGAACATTACACTGGAAGTGACGGAGAAAGACGTCCTGGATCTCTTTCAAATGTAAAAACACTGAACGTGTGTGAGGACACGTATTTAGACCGTCAGCAGTAGCTTTGTTATAGTAACAGAGGTAGTTAACCAGTAAAAAACCAACCTATTTTTAGGCCTCTGCTCGAAAATGTCATCCCCAAACTAAAAAGGGTGTATCTCTGCAACCACTAGGGCTATTGGAATAATGTTGGTGTTATAATAAAAGGTACACATGTGAGATGTTGTTCAGATGTGTAAATATCAGTCTATATGTTACTGGTTAAGAGTAAATGAAGATGACACACAGAGAAAAATGAAAAGGTTTCAGGTCCGCCTATAAAAAAATCACTTTCAGGATAATTATTTCTTTGAAATGATGCAGCTGTAAGGTCCAACTCTAACCCAAATCATAACACAATATGTGAACATTCTCTAACCCAAATCATAACACAATGTGTGAACATTCTCTAACCCAAATCATAGCTCAACATGTGAACATGCTCTAACCCAAATCATAGCTCAATATGTGAACATTCTCTAACCCAAATCATAACAGAATATGTGAACATTCTCTAACCCAAATCATAGCTCAATATGTGAACATTCTCTAACCCAAATCATAGCTCACTATGTGAACATTCTCTAACCCAAATCATAGCTCAATATGTGAACATTCTCTAACCCAAATCATAGCTCAATATGTGAACATTCTCTAACCCAAATCATAGCTCAATATGTGAACATTCTCTAACCCAAATCATAACTCAATATGTGAACAATTCTCTCTGCAAAGGTTGACTTTGATAAAGTGAAGCAGAACAAAGTCAGAGAGGGTTTAGAACAGAGTACCAAAACATATATGTCCCTTGTATATTACTTATGGTT
Organism: Taurulus bubalis; assembly: GCF_910589615.1. Lineage (NCBI taxonomy): Eukaryota > Metazoa > Chordata > Actinopteri > Perciformes > Cottidae > Taurulus > Taurulus bubalis. The sequence continues at coordinate 2,873,528 of NC_136594.1, read as the reverse complement.
GTATGGGTATAGAAGGGTTAAAGTAGTTTTGAGGCTCTGCGTTTGTTACAGGGTCGGCGAGATAGAGAGCATCCGGGTTCTCCACGAGCGCTTCTGTGCCTTCGTCAACTTCAAGAACGCCAACATGGCCGCCAAGGCCCTGGAGAGGCTGCAGGTGAGTCACGCAGCAGGTGAACGCTTGCCCTCGTCGATGCCGGCGTGCGTTACGGTGCCGTCTCCTCCCGTCCAGGGCGTCGAGCTGGGGAACAGCAGGCTGGTGGTGAGGTACCCAGACCGCCGGACCCAGCGCCCCGCGGTCGCCCTGCCAAGGACCAACGCTGCAGCAACACAGCAGAGCTCAGCTGCCACAGGGTACCAGGCCTCATCTTTATACACCTATAATATATATTCATTTATATATATATTTATTTATATTATATATTGTATATACTATTTATATATATATATTCAGATTAATATTTATTGTATTTATTTATATATGTGTATTTATTTATGATACATAAATATATGAACATATATAAATAAAGAAATAAAATAAATATATATATCAAAATTATATATATATTATTTTTTTAAATTTATTTTTTGTATATTTATATTCAGATATATATATATATATATATATATATATATATATATATATTTATGTATTTATATATATAATTATGTATGTATTTATATATATTTATTTATATTAAGATATTTATTTTTATGTTTATATATTTATATACATATATATATACATATATTATTTTCTATATTTATTCTTTCTATATTAATTATATATATATATATAAATATATTTATACATGTATTTATGTACAGTATATATACAATATATTTATATATATTACTCTAATGTAACATAATTATACTATTATATTATGTATTTTTCCATTATTTTGTGGTGAGCTGTCTCACAGTCTTGGTTAACCTGAAGGTGAGGATTAGACATGTCGGTTTGACATTTTAGGTGACGTATTGGGAAAATTATGATCCTCTCAAGAAATCTTTAAGACATGTACCAAACCATTATATATATATATATATATATATATATATATTTATATATATATATATATATATATATATATAATTTTTTTTTACTGATTAATCGCATGATTTTTCTGCGATTAATCGCACTCTGCGCCAAATTCAATAATGAAGTAAAAACTAGTGTATTGTGCGCTTTTATTTTAAAGTAATGTTATCAGTAAAATATAACACTCTGGAGCAACAGCAAGTTAACAACAGTATATACATCAAAAATATATTCTAGGGAAGCATTTCATTTGTTTAATGCTTCTATATGACTGATCATTCAATTAAATATTGTATTTCTTTTTCAGATGTTATAGACTATTTTATTCTAATGTAAAACAGCTTAATATCATGCTAAAGAAGAAACATTTGTCTTTTATCAGGGAACAACATAAACAGTCTGTTCATTAGTAAGGGTCCCTGTGAGGGACAAGCCACTCCTTCTTTTGTCATGTTCAGTAGTAAGGGTCCCTGTGAGGGACAAGCCACTCCTTCTTTTGTCATGTTCAGTAGTAAGGGTCCTTGTGAGGGACAAGCCACTCCTTCTTTTGTCATGTTCAGTAGTAAGGATCCCTGTGAGGGACAAGCCACTCCTTCTTTTGTCATGTTCAGTAGTAAGGGTCCCTGTGAGGGACAAGCCACTCCTTCTTTTGTCATGTTCAGTAGTAAGGATCCCTGTGAGGGACAAGCCACTCCTTCTTTTGTCATGTTCAGTAGTAAGGGTTCCTGTGAGGGACAAGCCACTCCTTCTTTTGTCATGTTCAGTAGTAAGGGTCCCTGTGAGGGACAAGCCACTCCTTCTTTTGTCATGTTCAGTAGTAAGGGTCCCTGTGAGGGACAAGCCACTCCTTCTTTTGTCATGTTCAGTAGTAAGGGTCCCTGTGAGGGACAAGCCACTCCTTCTTTTGTCATGTTCAGTTTGTTGCTTACCTTTTTAAAGATGTATGTTAAAGACCAGCAAGTGATTAACTTTATACAAAAGCAATACGTGCTTTTGATCTTGTTCAGTTCAGTTTTTCTTACTCAGTGAGAAAAGTCCAGTCTGTGTTGCTTGAACAAGAGCACTGAAGTCTGGTTGAGCGAGGTGGAGATGTGAAGGACAGCTGACAGGTATCTCAGCAGCGGCTTTGCGCGATTAATGTTCATCTGGAGCGCTCTGTGAGGCGGAGCGGCTCGCGGCAGCATCCGCTGCTCGCTGAGGACAGAAACTACAGAACAAGACGTGCTTCAGTCTGTTGGCAACAAGCCGGTCGGTGAGGCTGCGGAAGCGCACACGCACATTTTTTAATTCGCCTTCAAAGTAAAAGCAGTGCCGTTGTATTGTATTTATGGCGTGTATCTTATTTATTTCTTTTTTGATTGACCTCACGCGGGCCGGACTGGGAGAGCCGTAAGATGCCCAGGTCTGAACTACGCCGTCTGGGAGAGATTTAAAGTGCAGCACCTGTGTGCGGCGGCATTAAGCCCCTCCCGATGCAAAAAAATAAATAAACGAGTTAACGCATGATCAAATAATTAACGGCGTTAATAGTTTGCTGCGTTTTTAATGTATTTTTTTATATGAAATGTTTAATTAAACTTCTCACTGTTATCTAATCATCTATCATTAATTTGGTGCCACTTCCTTGCTGCAACTTGATTTAAAAACAACATTAATGGCGCTCTCTTGTGGTTCCGTCCATGCAGGTCCAGACGCTGCGTCCCGATAAACGGAGACGAGTGCTTCTACTGGCGGACCACGGGCTGTTTCTACGGCGACAAGTGCCTCTTCAAACACATCCCAGACCAGCAAGGTCGAGACAAGAGGCCGTGGCAACCTTAACCGTGTGTGTGTGTGTGTGTGTGTGTGTGTGTCTGACTGACGGCTGGAGGCTCAGGGTGTTGAGACTCGACCATCACGAGGATTATTGCAGCCCGACCTCGGACAAAACTTCTGATGCACGAAGCTCCTCAAAGGAATTTAGTTCATTGGAACTAAGGGCGTCTCTTTGCTCCGTTTGGATCCTAAAAACAAAACCCTGATGAACTCCTGGTTTCTGCTCGGAGGGAAGTATGTCCTCTCTCATCAAAAAAGGGGTTTGTTTGGTTGAACCGGATCCCAAAACTTTGTCTCTTGAGCTGCTGAATCGCTTTAAAAGCTCCAGTGTGTCGGACTGGGGAGGATCTTTTTACAGGAATGTAACATTCAGGACCATCTTTTCATCCGCGTGTAATCGGGCTTAAAATGAACGCTTCATTTCTACACTAGGAGCCGGTCTTCTTCACGGACTCCGTCATGTTTTTACAGTGAGAGGCCGCTCTTTTTAAAAAAAATTTATGTCACCTGAAGGTCGAAAAGGGAGGAGCCAGCGGACGGGCATTCAGTTGGATGCAATCTGCAGCCCCACCACTACATGACGCTAAATCCAACACACTGGTCCTTTATAAAGTCAGGAGTCATTTTTCATACAGTATTTGAAATGTATTACAATTTAGACAAAACAATGAATAAATAAACATTTCAGTAAACAGTCTCTCAAATCCTGAATTCACACACAGAACCGCACACGATCGCAGCAGTGAAAGTTACGAAGCTGAAGAAGTTCTAATCTCACTGGTTCCCTCCACAAAAAGCCAACGGGATTCTTTCATTTGATTTTGGAATAGTTACAGAAAATAAACTCTTTTATGACATCAAGATAATCTTCACAAATTAACTTTTATTCTAATTTGATGCATGAATACACACACATATACACTCACTCGCATTTATTTTTTACAATGAACCCTTTGAAATGATGAAAGAACTTACGAAAGGCAAATTAGTACAAATTGTAAACCATGCTGTGTGTGTTGATGGCGTTCAGTCGTCTCATTTAGTTAATTTATCAGTCGCCTTATTTGTAACAAATGTTATAAAAACATGTCCTCAAAATGTCCTTTTTATATATGTATACATATACATGTATGTGTATGTATATATATATATATATATATATATATATATATATATATATACACAACATATATAATCTAAATAATTAAGGATCTTTTATTAAATTCCACATTAATTAAAATGTGTGTGTACACAGAATACATGCTGTGTCAAATAGCCCAAGAGGATATAACCATGATGACGTTGTCATTGGGCTTATTTTTCCTCACACTTTAATAATAATAATAATAACTTTATTAATATAGCATCGTTAAAAACAAAGTTTATAAAGTGCTCTACAGAGAAGCAAAGCATTGTCATACATAACTTAAATACCGGTAAACAAAAAGGACAATACCATAAAGGCAATGAGTAAAACACAACCAAACAAATAACCAAAAAGAGCAAATGGAGTAGAAAACAAACAAACACATGATATAGGAAAGGTATTTCCCATAATGGAACATTTTTCAAACAAACATTTGTGGTCTGTATAAGTTACAAAAACCTTCAGAATGAAAATCATTTAAATGTTGTATTGGTGACACTATTACATTAGAGTCTACAGGTGAGGGTGAGTTATGGTCTGACTGAACACTATTAAGTTTTCCTCAGTTCGGTGTAGTTACATTTACTTGGTTGTAAGATTTGAATACTTCTTCCATTACCGTCTGCAAAGCATATGACGTATCTGCCATATAAGAGAGTAGCCGAAGGTTTAGCTAACGTTAGCTATCCTAGTATTTGAAGAAGTAAGGAGATAAAGGACAAGGGGAGGACATACATTCTCTTCGGTAAAAAACTAAATCATCTCAAGCATCAACTTTTACTCATTCCAATGCAAAGGTTGTAAATCAAAATGAAAAGGCTAAATTCCCACTCATGTGTCACATGTTGGTATCATAGTGGCCAAGGTTTGATCCCCTCTTGCTCCACTATTTCCTGTCTCTCTCTCTCTCTCTCTCTAGTTCTGCTGTCCAATAAAACAAGAATACAAAATTTAAAAAATCATCTTTAAAAACATTTATTTTCCCTTTTTAAATTCACTTGCATATGATACATACATACAAAAATTACAGAAGAATCTCAGCTATCTATATAATGAGGCACCATTGTCCCAAGGCACAAGTGTAAAGAGAAAATATGACTAAAGCTGAAAAATTGAATCTTGATTTTGGAAATGTTTCATATTTGTTGTGAAAACATAACTTCACTCATGTGGTATATCAGTTTTGGTGATGGAAATTGGTTTACCAAAGGTCTTAGGTTCACAAAAGCAGTGGAATATATGAATAAAATGGTAGGCACATGTAGATAAATGTCAAAAAACTAATTTATTATTATATGGTGGGGGGGATGATGAGCTGTGGCTGGCTTTGAGGCCTGCTATGGTGATGTGTTGGCAGGCAGACGGACTGGAGACTGCTGCAGCTGCATGTTGTCCTCTGGACCCTCACAGCTCTGAATCCACTCTGTAAAATACATTAATACAAGTCAGTATGAGTTCACTGAAATAAAGTTAACGGTGATAGAGACAACAGTTGATTACCCACCGTTCATAGCTGTAGTCAACTATCTCCGTTAGCTCTCGTTAGCTTGCGCCGTGTTAGCAGCACCTAACGTGACATAAACACTACTGTAGTAACGATTAACAGAGATCCAACGCCACTAGGCTTACTAAGTTCACTGTAAGAAAGTTAACGGTGATAGAGACAACAGTTGAGTATGCACCGTTCAGTCGTAGACACGTAAGGAAACATCCAAAACGGGGCTATCTAGTGACGTGCTAACGCTAAGCTATCGTCAACAAACACACGTTAGTTACGGTCTTACAAACACATAATGGAGGTCCAACACTACTGGTCGTACTAAGTTCACTGTAAGAAAGTTAACGGTGATAGGGGCAACAATTGATTACTCACCGTTCAGTCTCACAGAAACGCTGTAGCCAGCTATCTGGCCCGTTAACTCCGGTTAGCTCCTTGTTAGCGAATCCTTCAGGCACTGGAGCTGCGCCGTCTGTCCCCTCCAATATAGCTTTGCTCAGGACTCTTTGCTTGGCATCTTCTGACTCACATTGAAGCTTTGCACACGTCGTAAGACACGTCCATGTACAGATGCTCAGACGCGGAAGTGGAAACCATATCCGCCAGATTTGAAACCATATCTCTGTGACGTATTATTGTGATGATATGATTTTATTAAAAACTTAAACACCTGCCCGCCCGCATCGCCGCTGGCCCCGTCCCCAGAGGGTTAAGAAACATTGGGTTGGGTTTCAGAGGTTCACAGAATAAAAGAGATGCCCACACCCTCACATGAAAGAGGTTTAGAGCAGAATAGATTCAGAAAGAGAGACATCACATTTTACATTGGGTGTTTGACAGAGTAGGCCCCACTACTTGTAAAGACATTTAAACTGGGGGCCCTGCAGTAAGGTGGCACTGGTGAAGTGGTCTTTGAAGGCAAAGCGTTCCCTGGTGTGTCCAAGTATGGTGTCACAAACCTACAGATAAATATATAGAGAGACAGAGACAGACAGATATGTTGTGGGGAATATCTACTACAAACAGGCTTCATACTACAGACAAAAGCCAACAATCAGAGTTGACAAAAAAACATGTTTTGTGTGTCTTGATGGCTCATCAACATAGACAAAAGGCCAGGAGCCACCTTGATGCTCTAGCCTGGAGCTATGACACACACACACACACACACACACACACACACACACACACACACACACACACACACACACACACACACACACGTTGGGGGTTGAATTGGTATTTTAGATAAAGTTATAGTTTGATATGATATCCACCCAAATCTAACAATGTCCAACATGTGTTCTGCAGTGGGAAAGATAACACATTAAACTCTAACACAGGCATCTGCTGATTTTGACACTCACCTCTGCATCAATCCTTCCAAGCTCATCTTCCTTCATAGCCCGGCGCTTCCTCGGCTGCTCAGAGCCACAGCTTTGCTCCACACAGAGCATCCAGCTAACCAGCTCTGGTTAGCATATCGGCTTGAGGAGAAGCTCCGGGTGTACGTCCTCCGGTCAGTGCTTTGCTGCTGAATTTTTAAATCCGGACGTTCGGGTCCCAACTCTTTCAGCCTCTTCTTGTCAACATCTGATCGTCGGTTGAAAGGTGTTTCGCGTAGAGATACCACAGAGTTTTCAGTCGCCATACAAACATGATCAAAGTCTCTGCTAGCTATGTTGCTCGAGTAGATACGTGGGAGCTATATGGGATGTGAGGGAATGATAAAGGTCTCTGATTCGACGAATAGTCCAATCACGTTGAAATAAGAAACAATGTCATTGGCGGATGGAAGATTCAAGTTCCATCCGCCAATGAGAAGCTGTCCTTGCCGTAACGACCATGAAATGTTTGCTCGCTGCCATAGACTCCCATTTGGCCGGCGCCCCGACAGGGGGGAGGGGCTTTTCTCAGTGATGATGAACGGCGATATATTATATTTGGTCACATTTAACTTAAGTGGTTGTTGACAGGGGCTTACGGTCTCCCACACAAATTTAGCGCGTCAACACGGTATATTTCTTATTTAAATTATTTGGTATATAATGTTTTTTGACAGTATATATTATATATTTGTTTTCTACTTTTTTTTTTCATTGCAAAATTTTAAGAGGGACGGCGCCCTAGCGCCCTCTATTGACGCACCGGCACTGCTCACCGCGTCCTTCAACAAGAAGCTCCTTCTCAGGAGCTGCGTTGACACGTTCACACAACGCCACAGCGCATTTATAAGCGGTCACGTGTACAGCCGTCCTGACAGTCACGTCAACAGACAGGCGGAGATGTTAATGTCATGCCTCCGGTAAAAATTAGCCTTAAACCTCAATATCTAACACTTGTCTGCTTGAAACCGGCTTCAAAGCACTTCAATAAAACCGTGTTTAATATATGAAGTTTGCAAAGTAAGCTAATGTTAGCTAACGTTCAACACAGAAACCTATCACCTACGTTACATTGACGATGTTAAGGAAAAGTAAACACGCTCAACTATTAGATAGCAAGTTAACTTACTCTTGACGTCCAAGAACTGCAGAAAACCAAGCCCCAAATTCAAATGTCGCTAACCGCTGGCTAACATAACAATAGCTCAGGCCCTTACCAGAGAGGTTAAGCTAACGCTACTATCACCTGATGTAGAAAACCTAAGGTGTCACTAACGTTGACCGTTCAAGAAAGCTTTTACTCCCTGACTAATACATTATGTTGGTATTCTTACCTCAAGAAGAGGTGTCATGTTCCCAGGAGTCCGGCTGTTGTTCCTTCAGCAGCGTTTCAGAGAAGAAGGGGAGCGCAGTGTGCAGCGTGTAGAGCTGGCGCTCAACTGGGTTCAAGTTACATTTCATAGAACACGGAATAAGATATACTAAAACAGCAAGATATCGAAATATATATTTAAAAAATTTGCTTTCGGTGCATTTTCACAGTAGTACATTTTAACACATTCCAAAAGAATAATATAATTAATATATGGAAATAATAGCATGAACAAGTTTACTTACTCCTGTTTCTCTCTCTCTCTCTCTAGTTCTGTTGTCCAATAAAACAAGAATACAAAATAAAAAAAGTAATCTTTAAAAACAAAAACTCCTGGCTTTTACCATTTAAATGGATTAGATAGAATCTTACCGTTTTCCTGTGTGTCGTAAAGCCCAGTAAGTTGTTCTTATCCAAGTCCAAAACAAAGTTGGATTGCAATGTCGGTGCATTTTCACAGTAATACATTTTAACACATTCCAAAAGAATAATATAATTAATGTTTGCATCCACTCAGTGGACAGCTCACCACGTCCTTCCACAAGAAGCTCCTTCTCAGGAGCTGCGTTGTGTCTTAACACCACGTTCACACAACGCCACAGCGCATTTATAAGCGGTCACGTGTACAGCCGTCCCGACAGTCACGTCAACAGACAGGCGGAGATGTTAATGTCATGCCTCCGGTATAAATTAGCCTTAAACCTCAATATCTAACACTTGTCTGCTTGAAACCGGCTTCAAAGGACTTCAATAAAACTGTGTTTAATATATGAAGTTTGTAAAGTAAGCTAATGTTAGCTAACGTTCAACGCAGAAACCTATAACCTACGTTACATTGACGATGTTAAGGAAAAGTAAACACACTCAACTATTAGATAGCCAAGTTAACTTACTCTTGACGTCCAAGAACTGCAGAAAACCAAGCCTCAAATTCAAATGTCGCGAACCGCTGGCTAACATAACGTTAGCTCAGGCTCTTACCAGAGAGGTTAAGCTAACGCTACTGTCACCTGATGTAGAAAACCTAAGGTGTCACTAACGTCGACCGTTCAAGAAAGCTTTAACTTCCTGACGAATACATTATGTTGGTATTCTTACCTCAAGAAGAGGTGTCATGTTCCCAGGAGTCCGGCTGTTGTTCCTTCAGCAGCGTTTCGGAGAAGAAGGGGAGCGCAGTGTGCAGCGTGTAGAGCTGGCGCTCAACTGGGTTCAAAAGTTACATTTCACGGAACACGGAATAAGATATACTAAAACAGCAAGATATCAAAATATATATTTAAAAAATGTGCTTTCGGTGCATTTTCACAGTAATACATTTGAACACATTCCAAAAGAATAATATAATTAATATATGGAAATAATAGCATGAATAAGTTTACTTACTCGTGTCTCTCTCTCTTTCTAGTTCTGCTGTCCAATAAAATAAGAATAAAAAAATTAAAATCATCTTTAAAAACAAAAACTGCTGGCTTTTGCCATTTAAATGGATTAGAATCTTACCGTTTTCCTGTGTGTTGTAAAGGCCAGCAAGTTGTTCTTATCCAAGTCCAAAACAAAGTTGGATTGCAATGTCGGTGCATTTTCACAGTAATACATTTGAACACATTCCAAAAGAATAATATAATTCATGTTTGCATCCACAAGAAGCTCCTTCTCAGGAGCTGCGTTGTGTCTTAACACCACGTTCACACAACGCCACAGCGCATTTATAAGCGGTCACGTGTACAGCCGTCCCGACAGTCACGTCAACAGACAGGCGGAGATGTTAATGTCATGCCTCCGGTATAAATTAGCCTTAAACCTCAATATCTAACACTTGTCTGCTTGAAACCGGCTTCAAAGCACTTCAATAAAACCGTGTTTAATATATGAAGTTTGTAAAGTAAGCTAATGTTAGCTAACGTTCAACGCAGAAACCTATAACCTACGTTACATTGACGATATTAAGGAAAAGTAAACATACTCAACTATTAGATAGCCAAGTTAACTTACTCTTGATGTCCAAGAACTGCAGAAAACCAAGCCTCAAATTCAAATGTTGCTAACCGCTGGCTAACATAACGTTAGCTCAAGCCCTTACCAGAGAGGTTAAGCTAACGCTACTGTCACCTGATGTAGAAAACCTAAGGTGTCACTAACGTCGACCGTTCAAGAAAGCTTTTACTCCCTGACTAATACATTATGTTGGTATTCTTACCTCAAGAAGAGGTGTCATGTTCCCAGGAGTCCGGCTGTTGTTCCTTCAGCAGCGTTTCGGAGAAGAAGGGGAGCGCAGTGTGCAGCGTGTAGAGCTGGCGCTCAACTGGGTTCAAGTTACATTTCACGGAATAAGATATACTAAAACGGCAAGATATCAAAATATACATTTTAAAAAACTGTGCTTTCAGTGCATTTTCACAGTAATACATTTTAACACATTCCAAAAGAATAATATAATTAATATATGGAAATAATAGCATGAATAAGTTTACCTACTCCTCTCTCTCTCTCTCTCTCTAGTTCTGCTGTCCAATAAAACCAGAATAACAAATAAAAAAAGTTATCTTTAAAAACAAAAACTGCTGGCTTTTGCCATTTAAATGGATTAGAATCTTACCGTTTTCCTGTGTGTTGTAAAGGCCAGCAAGTTGTTCTTATCCAAGTCCAAAACAAAGTTGGATTGCAATGTCTGTGCATTTTCACAGTAATACATTTGAACACATTCCAAAAGAATAATATAATTCATGTTTGCATCCATTCACTGGACAGCTCACCGCGTCCTTCCACAAGAAGCTCCTTCTCAGGAGCTGTGTTGTGTCTTAACACCACGTTCACACAACGCCACAGCGCATTTATATGCAGTCACGTGTACAGCCGTCCCGACAGTCACGTCAACAGACAGGCGGAGATGTTAATGTCATGCCTCCGGTATAAATTAGCCTTAAACCTCAATATCTAACACTTATCTGCTTGAAACCGGCTTCAAAGGACTTCAATAAAACTGTGTTTAATATATGAAGTTTGTAAAGTAAGCTAATGTTAGCTAACGTTCAACGCAGAAACCTATAACCTACGTTACATTGACGATGTTAAGGAAAAGTAAACACACTCAACTATTAGATAGCCAAGTTAACTTACTCTTGACGTCCAAGAACTGCAGAAAACCAAGCCTCAAATTCAAATGTCGCGAACTGCTGGCTAACATAACGTTAGCTCAGGCTTTTACCAGAGAGGTTAAGCTAGCGCTACTGTCACCTGATGTAGAAAACCTAAGGTGTCACTAACGTCGATCGTTCAAGAAAGCTTTTACTCCCTGACTAATACATTATGTTGGTATTCTTACCTCAAGAAGAGGTGTCATGTTCCCAGGAGTCCGGCTGTTGTTCCTTCAGCAGCGTTTCGGAGAAGAAGGGGAGCGCAGTGTGCAGCGTGTAGAGCTGGCGCTCAACTGGGTTCAAGTTACATTTCACGGAATACGGAATAAGATATACTAAAACAGCAAGATATCAAAATATATATTTAAAAAATGTGCTTTTGGTGCATTTTCACAGTAATACATTTGAACACATTCCAAAAGAATAATATAATTAATATATGGAAATAATAGCATGAATAAGTTTACTTACTCGTGTCTCTCTCTCTTTCTAGTTCTGCTGTCCAATAAAACAAGAATAAAAAAATTAAAATCATCTTTAAAAACAAAAACTGCTGGCTTTTGCCATTTAAATGGATTAGAATCTTACCGTTTTCCTGTGTGTTGTAAAGGCCAGCAAGTTGTTCTTATCCAAGTCCAAAATAAAGTTGGATTGCAATGTCGGTGCATTTTCACAGTAATACATTTGAACACATTCCAAAAGAATAATATAGTTAATGTTTGCATCCACAAGAAGCTCCTTCTCAGGAGCTGCGTTGTGTCTTAACACCACGTTCACACAACGCCACAGCGCATTTATAAGCGGTCACGTGTACAGCCGTCCCGACAGTCACGTCAACAGACAGGCGGAGATGTTAATGTCATGCCTCCGGTATAAATTAGCCTTAAACCTCAATATCTAACACTTGTCTGCTTGAAACCGGCTTCAAAGCACTTCAATAAAACCGTGTTTAATATATGAAGTTTGTAAAGTAAGCTAATGTTAGCTAACGTTCAACGCAGAAACCTATAACCTACGTTACATTGACGATGTTAAGGAAAAGTAAACACACTCAACTATTAGATAGCCAAGTTAACTTACTCTTGACGTCCAAGAACTGCAGAATCGCTAACCGCTGGCTAACATAACAATAGCTCAGGCTCTTACCAGAGAGGTTAAGCTAACACTATTATCACCTGATGTAGAAAACTTGAGGTGTCACTAACGTCGACCGTTCAAGAAAGCTTTTACTCCCTGACTAATACATTATGTTGGTATTCTTACCTCAAGAAGAGGTGTCATGTTCCCAGGAGTCCGGCTGTTGTTCCTTCAGCAGCGTTTCAGAGAAGAAGGGGAGCGCAGTGTGCAGCGTGTAGAGCTGGCGCTCAACTGGGTTCAAGTTACATTTCATAGAACACGGAATAAGATATACTAAAACAGCAAGATATCGAAATATATATTTAAAAAATTTGCTTTCGGTGCATTTTCACAGTAGTACATTTTAACACATTCCAAAAGAATAATATAATTAATATATGGAAATAATAGCATGAACAAGTTTACTTACTCCTGTTTCTCTCTCTCTCTCTCTAGTTCTGTTGTCCAATAAAACAAGAATACAAAATAAAAAAAGTAATCTTTAAAAACAAAAACTGCTGGCTTTTGCCATTTAAATGGATTAGATAGAATCTTACCGTTTTCCTGTGTGTCGTAAAGCCCAGTAAGTTGTTCTTATCCAAGTCCAAAACAAAGTTGGATTGCAATGTCGGTGCATTTTCACAGTAATACATTTTAACACATTCCAAAAGAATAATATAATTAATGTTTGCATCCACTCAGTGGACAGCTCACCACGTCCTTCCACAAGAAGCTCCTTCTCAGGAGCTGTGTTGTGTCTGAACACCACGTTCACACAACGCCACAGCGCATTTATAAGCGGTCACGTGTACAGCCGTCCCGACAGTCACGTCAACAGACAGGCGGAGATGTTAATGTCATGCCTCCGGTATAAATTAGCCTTAAACCTCAATATCTAACACTTGTCTGCTTGAAACCGGCTTCAAAGGACTTCAATAAAACTGTGTTTAATATGTGAAGTTTGTAAAGTAAGCTAATGTTAGCTAACGTTCAACGCAGAAACCTATAACCTACGTTACATTGACGATGTTAAGGAAAAGTAAACACACTCAACTATTAGATAGCCAAGTTAACTTACTCTTGACGTCCAAGAACTGCAGAATACCAAGCCTCAAATTCAAATGTCGCGAACCGCTGGCTAACATAACGTTAGCTCAGGCTCTTACCAGAGAGGTTAAGCTAACGCTACTGTCACCTGATGTAGAAAACCTAAGGTGTCACTAACGTCGATCGTTCAAGAAAGCTTTAACTTCCTGACGAATACATTATGTTGGTATTCTTACTTCAAGAAGAGGTGTCATGTTCCCAGGAGTCCGGCTGTTGTTCCTTCAGCAGCGTTTCGGAGAAGAAGGGGAGCGCAGTGTGCAGCGTGTAGAGCTGGCGCTCAACTGGGTTCAAAAGTTACATTTCACGGAACACGGAATAAGATATACTAAAACAGCAAGATATCAAAACATATATTTAAAAAATGTGCTTTCGGTGCATTTTCACAGTAATACATTTGAACACATTCCAAAAGAATAATATAATTAATATATGGAAATAATAGCATGAATAAGTTTACTTACTCGTGTCTCTCTCTCTTTCTAGTTCTGCTGTCCAATAAAACAAGAATAAAAAAATTAAAATCATCTTTAAAAACAAAAACTGCTGGCTTTTGCCATTTAAATGGATTAGAATCTTACCGTTTTCCTGTGTGTTGTAAAGGCCAGCAAGTTGTTCTTATCCAAGTCCAAAACAATGTTGGATTGCAATGTCGGTGCATTTTCACAGTAATACATTTGAACACATTCCAAAAGAATAATATAATTCATGTTTGCATCCACAAGAAGCTCCTTCTCAGGAGCTGCGTTGTGTCTTAACACCACGTTCACACAACGCCACAGCGCATTTATAAGCAGTCACGTGGACAGCCGTCCCGACAGTCACGTCAAAAGACAGGCGGAGATGTTAATGTCATGCCTCCGGTATAAATTAGCCTTAAACCTCAATATCTAACACTTGTCTGCTTGCAACCGGCTTCAAAGCACTTCAATAAAACCGTGTTTAATATATGAAGTTTGTAAAGTAAGCTAATGTTAGCTAACGTTCAACGCAGAAACCTATAACCTACGTTACATTGACGATGTTAAGGAAAAGTAAACACACTCAACCATTAGATAGGCAAGTTAACTTACTTTTGACGTCCAAGAACTGCAGAATACCAAGCCTCAAATTCAAATGTAGCTAACCGCTAGCTAACATAACGTTAGCTCAGGCCCTTACCAGAGAGGTTAAGCTAACGCTACTGTCACCTGATGTAGAAAACCTAAGGTGTCACTAACGTCGACCGTTCAAGAAAGCTTTTACTCCCTGACTAATACATTATGTTGGTATTCTTACCTCAAGAAGAGGTGTCATGTTCCCAGGAGTCCGGCTGTTGTTCCTTCAGCAGCGTTTCGGAGAAGAAGGGGAGCGCAGTGTGCAGCGTGTAGAGCTGGCGCTCAACTGGGTTCAAGTTACATTTCACGGAATAAGATATACTAAAACGGCAAGATATCAAAATATATATTTTTAAAAACTGTGCTTTCGGTGCATTTTCACAGTAATACATTTTAACACATTCCAAAAGAATAATATAATTAATATATGGAAATAATAGCATGAATAAGTTTACCTACTCCTCTCTCTCTCTCTCTCTCTCTCTCTCTCTCTCTCTCTCTCTCTCTCTCTCTCTCTCTCTCTCTCTCTCTCTTTCTAGTTCTGCTGTCCAATAAAACCAGAATAACAAATAAAAAAAGTTATCTTTAAAAACAAAAACTGCTGGCTTTTGCCATTTCAATGGATTAGAATCTTACCGTTTTCCTTGGCGTCGTAAAGGCCAGCAAGTTGTTCTCATCCAAGTCCAAAACAAAGTTGGATTGCAATGTCGGTGCATTTTCACAGTAATACATTTGAACACATTCCAAAAGAATAATATAATTAATATATGGAAATAATAGCATGAATAAGTTTACCTACCTTCTCTCTCTCTCTCTCTCTCTCTTTCTCTCTCTCTCTCTATAGTTCTGCTGTCCAATAAAACAAGATTAAAACAAATTTAAATCATCTTTAAAAACAAAAACTGCTGGCTTTTATATAACGTTTCGGAGAAGAAGGGGAGCGCAGTGTGCAGCGTGTAGAGCTGGCGCTCAACTGGGTTCAAAAGTTACATTTCACGGAACACGGAATAAGATATACTAAAACAGCAAGATATCAAAATATATATTTAAAAAATGTTCTTTCGGTGCATTTTCACAGTAATACATTTTAACACATTCCAAAAGAATAATATAATTAATATATGGAAATAATAGCATGAATAAGTTTACTTACTAATTGCACTCAAATATTACTTAAAATATATAAAAATGTCATATATTTATAATATATTTATTGAAAGTATACGACAGTACAATTATTTTAAAGTGTGTTAAAAGTTGAATTTTTAAAATAGGTGAAAGCGTGACTTTTCTATACTTTTTATATATTTTCAGAAACTACACTTGTAGTATAGATGTGGTATATATAAAATCTGTATTCATCAAATGTGCTTTAAATACATTGTTTTAATGGTAATTTAGAGCAGTGTTCCCCAAACCCCGGTCTGTGGGTCCCTTGGTACCGGCTGCAGAGAAAGAATTTATTAAAAAATAAAAATAAATAAAAAAAGTAGAAAACAATTTTTCATTTTGAAAGATGACCGGATACATCCGTCTGTGCGCAGCCTCAAACGTAACCTCTTGACACATGTCAGGAGGTTCCGTGATACGTTACCCAAAAAATGAAACTTAAAAGTCCGTTTCAACTCGGTGTTCTGGATTAAAATCAAGGCAGTGTAGCCCACTGAGATCACCAAAAAAGCTCTGAAACCCTGCCTCCATTTCAACATCCTGTCTTTGTGAAGCGGGTTTGAATTAAGTTACAGAGTGACATAAAGGTTTAAGTTACGGAGTAGAGTCAGTAGACTGGACATAAACACACGTCGGGGCTCGGCCTTTTTCTCCCGTCACCCCGAGATGGGACCGGCTCGTAGCAGAGAAACTAGCTCAGGGCTCCACTAATTCAGCGTAATGGTGAGTTGTATTTTTATGCACTTTATAATTGTTTTTATACCGGTTACGTCATATTTATTACGTCATATTTATTACGTCATATTTTTCGCCCACACCGTGAAAATATTGTGAAAAATATTGTCAGACACAAAACCGGTCCGTAGCTCAAAAAAGGTTGGGGACCGCTGATTTAGAGCATACGTTATATGCATATGTTTGAATACAAAGTTCAAAGAAGTACATTTAAGTAATTGCACAGAACTTTCACTTAAAGTATATTTTCTTATAATATATATTTTTAAAGTATACTACAGTACAATTATTTTAAAGTGTGTTAAAAGTGTAATTTTTAAAATGGGTGAAAGCGTGACTTTTGTATGCTTTTTATATATTTGCAAAAAGTAAACTTCTTTGATAGTATATTTGCAATATACTATTGAAAATGTAAGTATATTTTAAATAGAAAAATACATATTATTTCTGCCTGGGTCTCTTTACAGTCCTGTTCATTCATAATCTCTCTCTTTTTCTCCCTGTGATCACTCCATCAGCTGATTGTGAGCGTTCACTTTAAATTAACCAACCAGATTCTGCACAGTTTCCTTACATCAGATCGTTGCTGCCAAATTTAAAAAAAGGTTCTCTGCTGCTGTCAGTTGTCACAGCTCGTTCGATGTTATATTTATTATTTATGTAATATTAGTTTTGCACAGCAATGCTTCGTCATGTTATCACTTATTTACCTCCTTAATATCTCATCAGTAGTTTTACCTTACTACTTAAACGTTGTTGATTTCACTAACTTTATGGTTTTGTTCTCATGGAACACGTCTGTAGTGTGTCTGCAGTATTAAAGGAAGCAGGTTTTGTCATCAGTATTATGAATCACCTCAGATGTTTTTTTTATTTGACTACAACTCCTCCAGAAGCTCAAACAGGAAGCTGTGACGTAATGCCGTGTTCACACCAAAACAGTTGCGAAATATTCGCGCGTCCAGATTACATGTTAAGTCAATGCACAGCTGCGTTAAAGCGAATTTTTCGCCGAGCGTCGCGATAGAAGCGAAACGGCGTCGCAACGCCGCTTTTTCGCTGTTTCGCTGGCGTTCAAATATTTCAACTCCAGCGAATAATTCGCATGACGCGGAGTTGCGAAAGCCAATCAGCGTTGAGAAGCTCCGCTCGTCACCGCCGTCCGGTCGTCTATGTTGCATCAGCAAAATGGAGGACCAACTTATAGTTGCCGTCTGCGGTCACCCGGTGCTTTACAACACAAACTCATACGAGTTTCGTAATAGAATTAAAAAGGACACCGTATGGAGAGCCGTCAGCAAAGCCGTGGGGCTACCTGGTAAGTTTTTATTGTATTTATATGCTTTTATTCTAGCTATTTGTTGTACTTTACGGAAATGAAGAAGGAGATTTTCGCGGCGAAAAGGGACTGAAGCCCCGCCCCCTTTCCCCAGCGATGGTTGCGAAAAACACCAGCGGCGCGATAGAAGCGAAAAAGCGTTGCGAATTTTCGCAACTGTTTTGGTGTGAACACGGCATTAGATATCAACCTCACCGTAACATCCGCTCTGCACACTGATGAAAACCTCTGAGCACTTTTCCTTGAGAATCATGATTACCATAATACTGTATGTACATCATGTCTGTATTCATGGACCAGTTATCCAGCATACAGCCCAGTATCCCAGTTAGACTAGGACTATACTTGAAACTTGAAATTTGGAGGAAAAAGGAGTAATTCAAACTAAGATTGTGTCAGAGACGCACAGAGACTCTTTCACTGTCATTTTCATGCAACATTATTTCAGGAAGTTCATGCTTTGTTTGCAAAACATCATTTCCTAATTTCAACATGAGGATTTACAGTCATTGGTCTGCTCATGAATATTAATAATGTAAAGAGGAAGGAAGCCAGGCCGGCTTTAAACAGACAACATCCTGCTTTTTAATGTGAAATGTTTACGGTGACTTAAGACATAAAGTGTTTTAATCTTCCTGTGATTCAACAGAGAGGAGCAGCTATGAGTTCAACAGCAGCCAGTGGATTCGTTTTCCTCCTTCTCTCTGTACAAGGTACTGTACATCTATATTTATGTGTGAGGCCATTCGACAGCTCAGAAAAACAGAGGAAGCTGTGTTTTTAGTTCATAAACAGATTTTATGTTATAAAATGTGGTGCAACATTCACTTTTCTTTCTTTAGATTGAAGTCTTGACAGGACGACCAACACAGAACTGTTTTTAACTCCAGCAGCATCTCTGTACACTTTAACTTTAACATTATAAACTGAAGAATTGTGCACCATCAAAGACAGTAAAGACGTTTATGTCGATGAAAGTAGTGACTGTACGAACATTAACAAAGAAACAATGCTTGAATAAAATTCATCCTATTGTCGCACTTCCTACAATCATTCAGCCAGCGTCTCCATTCATGACACAGAAAGGCTGTAACAGCGTCTCTTAACCCTCTGGGGTCTTGCGTCACGCCGGCGTGATGTACAGTGTTTAATTTCTTAAAATATTCATATCTCCACGAAAAGACGGCGCAGAAAAAAGAATCCGCTACTGTTAGAACCGCCAAACTCTGCAGTTTCCGGCCCCCTCCTATGTGTGCTTCTGTGTGTCTCTAAAAGGAGCTGACATTCCTTTCACCGTGATTAGTCAACTCAGGTGTCCGTCCAAATTTTTTTGGGACTACCTATGAACACTCAGGAAATCCCTAAGAACCTACCCACCCAGCTACGCTACAACGGACCTAGGATAACCTACACACCTGAGGTTTATATATACATGCTGTAGTTTACAGTTAGACAGAAGCTAGAGATCATGGAGAGAACACAGTTCACAACAGAGGAAGCAGATGCAGTGATTTTGGCCAGCAGTGATGAGGACGGAGGAGCGTCAGACAGGCCCTGAAGGCTTTGACTCCTGCGAGAGGATTATGCAGAGAGAAGGGATCCACTGGAAGATGGGTACGTGTATTTACTAACTCAACTTTGTTTGAGCATATTTACACGAGCACAATGAGCACATTTGGCTGGTCCCGATCCCTTCCGTGGTTTTCTCCGGTGCCCGAGTCTGATTCTGAGACGGGGCTGGCTGTTGGGGAGCTAGCAGGGAGCAAGCGCTAGCTCCGCGAGCTAACGGGAGATAGCTTGCTACAGCGGGGACACCACTGCAGGTAGTATCAGCTTATTACCCGACTGCATCGTCAATATCACTTAGTAACAACTAGTGCTGATCTTCGTTACGTGTTTGTAAGACGTAACGCTAGCTATCGGTATGTGTGTTTACATTAGCAACGCGCTAACGTGCTAATGTTGCTAACGTTGCTAACTTAAGGTTTAGCTCGTGCCCGGAGCTCTGTTACTGTTTTGGTGTGTAATCGTAACTTTCTTTCATTGAACTTAGTACTGACTGGTAGTCATTTATTTTACAGAGAGGCTTCACAGCTGTCAGGGTCCAGTGGACAACATGCAGCTTCGCCTGCACCTATGCGATCGACGTGGAAGACTGAGAAGGCCTGGACCCTGTTTACCAGGTATGAACACAGCTCAGCTGCACATGTACACCTGTTGAACTGTTCAAACTACTAACCATTAGTCATTTATTTTACAGAGAGTATTCACCACAGCCATCCTCACCAGCCCCAGTCTGTTTTCTATTTCTGAACATGTATATGTGTCAATATTTATTTATTTATGAATAATACATATTTTATTTGAAAACCAAAAATGTTGTAATGGTCATTTTTCATTTGCACACACCCCATGAAGCTTTATCTGCAGTATGAAGTCATTTTCTCAGTCTCAGTCTTCAAGTTGTCAGGCGCTACTGATGACAACGAATTTCCCCTTGGGGATTAATAAAGTATCTATCTATCTATCTATCTATCTATCTATTTCTATCATTTTGGTGAAAGGTGTGACGGACCACATTTCTGCTCAAAAAACAATAATACATTTTATTTATATATTTCACTGCTTTTGTGAATCTAATATCTTTGGTAAACCAACTTCTAGCATCAAAACGTTTCGTCAACATGAGTAAAGGTATGTTTTCACAAGATATATGATGTTTTCTTTTTAAATCAAACTTTAATTTTTCAGCTTTAGATTCATATTATCACTTTACACTTTTGCCTTATGACAATTGTGCCTCATTATATAGATAGCTGAGATTGTTCTGTAATTTTAGATGTATCTTATATGCAAGTGCCTTAAAAGGAGAATTTAAGAAATTATGTAAAATCGAGAAAAAGGCTTAAGACTTTAAGGGTTAAAGAGGAAGTGTGTAGGATTTGGCGACATCTAGTGGTGAAGTTGCAGATAGCAGTTGTTTTTTAATCTCTTTGTGATTGCTTTGCCTCTTTGTAGTCGTTTAATGTTTCTTTCTTGTCATTCTAAGTCTCTTCCTGGTTGGTTTGTGTCTCTTTGAGTGACAGTTTGTCGGCTCCTCAGAGGCCCAGGGGCCCAAAGAGGAGCCATGTCGGTGATCTTCTCACCAATCACCATTAAACGAGGAATTTAACTTTTGGAAACTTAATTCACATCTGAAGTGTGTGTTTGTGTATTCAACTTTTTAAAGCCTTTATTTGTTTTTAAAAGCCACCTGTCAGTGATCTGTTATCTACGTTCACACTATTTGCCAACTCCTCAGAGTTCTGCATTTCTCAGCAGCAGCCTGACCACAGACAGAAAACCACAGAGCACATAGACTCCTTTTCCCATGAACTGCACCATTCTAGCATCTAATCGATCTAAAATTTAAAGAAGAAATGTGGCACAGAATAAGACTTAGTTCAGATAAAGCTACAGTAAAAAAGTGTTCTTATATTTGCTCCATGACCCCAAAACAGTTTGGTGCTTTAAAATAAACTTAGTCTCTCACTGACTTAAAGTGGGATGTTCTGAGTAACGTAGCTTCACACACTGAAGCTCCTTCACTACATGAGAGTCTGTCCTCTGATGTTGTTCTGAGTGTGACTGGTTCCTGATGTGCTCTGTTGTGTTGCAGTGATACAGAGTCAGGATGGATGGGGAGTGACCTACACTCCTACTGAGGTCTGTGCTGTCAAAGGATCAAGATTGGACATGCACTGCTTCTACACATACCCATCTAGAATACAGGACTATGACATCAACAACACATTCTGGTTCACTAAAGAGAAAGATGGTGAACCTGTGGATCTGATATCAGACTCTGAGTATTCAGGTCGTGTGGGGTACGGATGTTCTGAGAAGAGATGCTTTCTGTTCATCACAGACCTGAGAGAGAGCGACTCAGCTGAGTACAAGTTCATGATCACAACAAACCAACCAGAAGATAAATATACTGGTTCACCTGGAGTCACTTTGTCTGTCACAGGTAACATTTTAATTCACATGTTAATCATCTCCAAAGGTTCAACATCTATAAAACTAGAATATAAATGTTTTGTTTGTGTGTTAACAGTTTAATAAAATAACGTTCCTGTTCCTTCTTCTCAGATCCAGGTCTCCAGGTGAAGGTGAGCAGGTCAGGTTCGACCAAGGTGGATCTGACATGTCTCAGTAGTTATGTTCTGCCTGATGATCCGTCCTACATCTGGTACCAGAATGGAAAGAAGATCGGGACAGAATCTTTTTCTATTTCAGTCTACTTTGGTTCTATAGACAGTTATTCCTGTGCTGTAAAAGGACCTGAGAATCAGTGTTCTCCTTCAGTGTGTAAGTTTTCTCCACTGTATCAGTCTGTGGAGGTTAATAGTTAATTGAACATATTTAATGAGACAGAATTAGTTGGTCTATATCTTTTAATTTTTCAATGTTAATTATTTTAAAAGATTTCAGTTTCTGAAGATTCATTTTGATGACAGACATTCATAATGTTAGTGGGTAAATCTGAAAACATGAGTGCTGCTACGACCTCAGAGGAAAATTATATTAAAGTGACCGGTAACATTTGAAAACAGTTGATCATGGAACAGTTTGATATCAATAAATATTAGAAAGGAGTTTGTTGAGGACGACCAAATGAAAATATCAATACAGTTATTTATTTATTACCGCAGAAAATAAAATAAAGCTTCACTCCCATCATTTATTACAATCTGTTCTGTAGACTCAACATAATTATTTATCAAGCATAACTAAAAGTGATCTTGCAGCTGGTGGAAGAAAGGATCAATAACTCGTCCAGCATCTAGACGTGAGAGGACAGACTCAGCTGACGACACAAGCAGCCTCTAAAGAGAAGAATGTGTGGAGTTGTTGAGGATTAAATGATTAAAGGCTTGTTATTGTCAGTTTCCACCAGCAGGAGTCTCACCTGTGAAGAGCTCCAGGATCAGCAATCTGCTGGACTGCTGCTGTGATCAATGATAGGGATAGTCTGAAAGAAAATAGTTCATTGTCTTTAATAACATATTATAATCTTTAAGTATGTTTATTCACTTCTCATCCAGATGCTCCAAAGCTTCTCTCTGTGTCAGTGAGTCCCTCTGCTGAGATAGTGGAGGGCAGTTCAGTGACTCTGACCTGTAGCAGTGATGCTAACCCAGCAGCTAACTACATCTGGTGGAAGGAGAATATAAATTCAAACCTTCGTCTTGTCAGTGAAGAACCTCAGATTGTCTTCAGCTCCATCCAGTCCTCTGACTCTGGACAGTATTACTGTAAAGCTGAGAACCAGCTGGGGACGAAGAGATCTGAATTAATCTTTATTGATGTGAAATGTGAGTAAAACAGTTAATTAAAATATAACAAACCTCTTCAATGTGTCCAGTCTTTGCAGGAGAAGACTTCACTGATCATAACTACTTTCTTCAGCTCTACTTGCTTCACATTCAGTCTGCTGGAATTCACTGAGCAGCTTCAGGACATTTTAGGGTTTTATTCTGTTTTGAGACCCAGATTCAAAGTCTGAAATGCTGCAACACATTAATTCACAGTGTATTATTAAATGTTATTTCATAGTCACACAGTCTTAACCTTGAATAATCTCTGTTAACATGTTCTCCTCCAGATGCTCCAAAGCTTCCCTCTGTGTCACTGAGTCCCTCTGCTGAGATAGTGGAGGGCAGTTCAGTGACTCTGACCTGTAGCAGTGATGCTAACCCAGCAGCTAACTACACCTGGTACAAGGAGAACCAAACACGTCCTCATGGAGAAGGAGACATCTATCACTTCACCTCCATCACCTCTGAGGACAGAGGGATCTACTACTGCAAGTCTGAGAATCAACATGGAAGCATTGACTCTTCAGATCAATACATAAATGTTCAGTGTGAGTATAAAGCATCAGCACATCTGGTATATCTTGTATTGACAATCACAAGACAAGTGATCTGAAATTAGTGCTGTGATCTATTTGTTTAGGTTGACAGACAAAATACATGCCCTTTATCCAACATGTGACAACGCCATGCTAACATTTATTAATGCATACATCGAATGTTAATAATATGAGTCTCTATACGTCTCCTCCAGATGCTCCAAAGCTTCCCTCTGTGTCAGTGAGTCCCTCTGCTGAGATAGTGGAGGGCAGTTCAGTGAATCTGACTTGTAGCAGTGATGCTAACCCAGCAGCTAAATACACCTGGTACGAGAAGAATATAAATTCAAACCTTCGTCTTGTCAGTGAAGAACCTCATCTTGTCTTCAGCTCCATCCAGTCCTCTGACTCTGGACAGTTTTACTGTAAAGCTGAGAACCAGCTGGGGATGAAGAGATCTAAATTCATCTTTATTGATGTGAAATGTGAGTAAAACAGTTTATTCAAATATAACTAACATCATAAATGTGTCCAGTCTTTGCAGGAGAAGACTTCACTGATCATAACTAATTTCTTCAGCTCTACTTGCTTCACATTCAGTCTGCTGGAATTCACTGAGCAGCTTCAGGAGATTTTAGGGTTTTATTCTGTTTTGAGACCCAGATTCAGAGTCTGAAATGCTGAAACACATTAATTCACCGTTTTGTATTCAAATACCAAATGTTCTTCTATAGTAACACAATCTTAACTATAATGTCTGTTAACATGATCTCCTCCAGATGCTCCAAAGCTTCCCTCTGTGTCAGTGAGTCCCTCTGCTGAGATAGTGGAGGGCAGTTCAGTGAATCTGACCTGTAGCAGTGATGCTAACCCAGCAGCTAACTACATCTGGTACAAGGAGAATGAAGACTCACCAAAAGCATCAGGACAGATCTTCATCATCACTGACTTCACAGCTGAACACAATGGGAATTATTACTGTGAAGCCCAGAACACCAGAGGACGTAGTCACTCCACCTTACATCTGATCACTGTGTCAGGTCAGTCATTCTCATCAGGACCGTTCACTGACACATTATCTTAACAATCAAATTAAACAAGCAAAACACAGCAAGTGCTCCCTTTAGTTCACACTTTCCTTTGAAGTCACAGATGGATAAAGAAGTATATCATCTGCATAGAGCAGATCTTGGGGTCCTAAAGACTCTGTTGCAAAAATCTTATTTTTGTTCTGTTGGTAAAATTATTTTCAAATTATGGGGCAAAAAAAGCAAGCAAAAGTTGATTTCATACACGTCTTTACTTAAAATGATTCCGAACAGATATCATTGTATTTCTAATGATCAGTTTCTAATGGAAACAAACAACATGTAATTCCATAATTATTGTTCTGCTTGATCATTGTTTCCCAGGTTCAATGACAGCAGTAGTTGTTGGATCAGTTGTTGGATCAGTCGCTGCTATTTTCCTCATCATAATCCTCGCTGCTTTCCTATTTATTAGGTGAGCAGTTCAGCTTCACTGTGATTATGTGTAGAAATGCATCTTATATTTGCTCAGTTGTTGAGTAACATTACTTAATCATTAATTTGTTATTTAATTATTTCTTCTGTTCAGAAGAAAGAGGTCCTCAAACCAAACCAGCCAGCCTTCAGAGAGACCAGACAACAACGCTCAGGTGAGGAAGAAGAGCTCAGGTGTCACAAAGAGTTCACTCTCACCTGAAAACACATTTGAATAGTCATGGATGGAAGATAGCAAGCGAGTGGCCAAATAATATAGAAACATTGGGAAAATCAGTACTTGCTTTAGTAAAAACATCAGTCCCACACTTTGTGCAGGCTCATGTTTTTTTCTGGTGTGGAAACACTGGTTTTCCTCAAGTGTAACTGGTTGAAAACTAGACATTTACTAATTTTAGCCTTTTGACTCCAAATATTTTTGGGTTTATCACCAACATTCAATTATCCAGCCTCTCTTTTGAACGGTAAGGTGCTGAGCCAGAGACACTGCTATCAACACTGAGTGATGTGCTTTGGCCCTTTCATTGATGTACAGCTCTCCATCCACAGATACATGTAAGACGTTTGTAAATGAAGGGGAACTTCATTACCCCCTGCTGGAGACCAGGATACATTATAACAACAAAAACCTATTTTTTTTAACTTTGAAACTGAGGTTTGATGCCACAACATCAGCATTTTTGAATAAATGTTTGATCTGATGAAGTAATTGCAGAACAAGTCCATCACCTTAAAACCTGAAGATGTTTTACTATTTGCTTATTTGTCTTACAGGCCAACAAAACAATTACTAATCCAATATGTACTTAAGCTCTCTTGTTTATTGGTGCAGATTGCACCAGCGGAGCAGCAGGAAGATCTTTGCTATGCCAGCGTGAACTTCTCTACAAACCAGGAGAATCTTCTGTACTCCAACATCTGGCAAGCTCAGCCCCGCAGATGCAAGGAGGATGAGGAGGAAGAGGAGGTTGTGGAGTACACACATGTCAACTTTAAGAGTGCCACTGCTGCCAAAGAGTGAGTCTGTTACAATCTTTCTTTGCCACACAAAGTTTATTCCCACTGTTTTTTGTCCGTTTAAACCTATCCTTGGTTAATATTGTGAGTTTACTGTCTTTCTTTCACAGGTGAAAGCGTCCAGAAGCTGTGGATGATTCACCTGCACTGTAGAGCTCAGTTAGCAAACCACCAAGAGTATGAACACAGCACAGATCTGTGGTCTGTTACTTTACAGTATTTTAGCAGGTTCAACACACATGCATGAATATCAGGTTTGACAAACCGTATTAATCATGGTTATGACTTCCAGCAGAGTATTAGTATCAGTCAGCCAATGGGTGGTCAGCTTGTAATATATAAATAGCCTACCATGACATAATTAGCTTGAACATGTTACAAAGTTAGTTAATTAAACAATTACATTTTTTCAAAGAATTTCAGTAATTTCATCTTGGCTCCATGTTCTGGGTATCGGACTAAAATAATTACATGAATTTTGACGCAAAGATAACATGCACCTTAATTGATATGTTGTGCCGAGCTAACATGTGTTTTGTCATAGGATGAGTGCTTTGACGTTGGTTTTGGACCTTCTGTTGACCAAAAGAGTCCTTGAGATATAATCCACTGATTTGTGCCTGAAATGTAGAGTTTAATTTGATCCATTCATTTATTATGCACATAAGTACACATTATGGTCTGTCGGTGTCATGAACTGTGATGACCCAACATTTTCTTAACTGGAAAACGTGCCGAATTGACCCCTGCAGCTACAAAGAGGGATGATATGAGAGAGAGAGAGAGAGAGAGAGAGAGAGAGAGAGAGAGAGAGAGAGAGAGAGAGACTTAGTTAACCTCAGATAGAGAAATGAATAAACAGATCTATAAGTGTTAGGCCTTAAGCAGGATCTATTTTTAAGCTTTCAACTTCTGTGGGGCATTAATCTCTTGAACTAATTTGAATGTAACCATGTCAAACGACAAATTCAATTGATGAAAAATTAATCAATGATATGAGTCACTGATTCTACCTGGTCATATGCAATCCTGTTCACTTATATGTTGTCCATTGTTTTTCATTGTACTCTTCATCACATGCTTCATTCATACCATTCATTTTGTTCATTCATTGGGTATTAGTTCATTTTCTGTTTCGTAGTTTAGTTCTGTAGTTAATCCAATAAATATTTATTTTATGCAAAACTTGATCATTTGATTTGTTTGTGTATGCAATGAGTCACTGTTCACTGTGACGAGAACTCTGACATTTAAATCACTTTTTCTTATTTTTTAACAAAGGCAGGAAGTGATGAAGGGCTTATTGATGTCACTGTAACGTACAAAAGGTTATGCAAAACACAGGAGCAGTGGTTTAATTCCACAGCACTGCATCGCTAACCTAATGTCAGTGAATGATCCTAGCTAACGTAAAGTGTTCTTAGATGACGCGCAACGACGTAACGTCAGTTTGCCCAAAAGGTAGCTGACGTAAAGACCCCTCAGCTAAGCTAACAGTGGTGACGTCGGCCAACGCAAGCTGATAACTCCCACTTAAAATAAATACATAATAGAAATAAACATTAAGTTGCTAGTTTGGTCCGTTAAGTTGTAGATAACTGACCTAACGTCCAGCTCCGTTAATGTAAAAAAAATGACGGCTGACGTCAGAGAGTGACAGACCTCGTCAAGCAGCCTCGCTAACGTAAACTAAAAACACTATTATCGTTTTTTTTTTTAGAAATATGGTCTTCCACACCTTTCACCAAAATGATAAAAATGGGACTGAGAAATGACTTCATACTGCAGATCAAGCTTCATGGGGTGTATGCAAATGTTTTGTTTTTTTTAATAAAAATATGTATTAAAAATATATATTTACACAATATACATGTTCAGAAATAGAAAACGGAGCCGGGCGGGTGGGGATGGCTGTGCTAGAGGGGCTGGTGGTGGTGAATCCTCTGTAAAATAAATGACTAGTCAATACTGAGTTCACACAGTGTGAACAGTTCAACAGGTGTATGTGTGCAGCTGAGCTGTGTACCTACCTACGTTACCTGGTAAACAGTGTCCGCGTCGTCGTCAGTCTTCCACGACAGCGTAGGTGCTGGTGGCTGGAGCGAAGCTGCATGTTGTCCACTGCTGCAGATGTGAATCTTCTCTGTAAAATAAATGACTACTGGTCACTACTAAGTTCACTGAAAGAAAGTTACGATTGCACACCAAAAACCCGTAACAGAAATCCAGCAGGGACTATGATCAGAGCGTGAGCTAACTGTGCTAACGGCTAACGTAAACAACATATGTGCGTACATGCATGACGCCAGACTCAAGCAGCAAGGGACCAGCTAAATGTGCTCACTCTGCTAGCGTAAATATGCTATTGCAACACAAAGTTTAGTATCTAAATACACTTACCCATTTTCAAATGGATCCCTTCTGTCTGCATCTTCCTCTTGGTTGCAGGAGTCAAAGCCTTCAGAGTCGGCCTTGTCCTCGTCGGCGAGATCGGCGCTACAGCTTCTTCCGTAGTAAAGTGCGTCCTTCGTCATAATATCTCTCTCTTCTTTATGAGTGAACACACCAGCGTGTTTACAGAGCGCAGGTGTGTAATTACATGCTGGTTCTTTGGGCGTTTCTTGAGTGCTCATTGATTCGTTGATTTAACCAAATGTTGACGGATATATGATTCAACAAATCACAGAGAAGAATTTCGTCTGACGAGAACTTTTTTTAGCCCGCGTCATATGACACGCTGATGCCCCTAACTCTTGCCTGATGATGTTAAAATGTTGCAGGGCGCAGGCAGCGGGAGCAGGTAGCAAGGGCGTTTCTAGGGTTGAAAGAAACGGGGGGCTAGTGCCCTATTGTTAAGTAGGCTATTGGATTGTAATTTGAAGGGGGAGAAAACATACAAACCAGAACGCACACACATATGTAGCATTTTAGAGTCCCTTGCCCATGCGAGAAACAATAGTTCAATGTAATGACATCACCAAAATAAAAATAAATGTTTAGCCCCCCGCCCCTAAAATGATGTATTATGCTATGAATATTTTAGAAACGTAGAGAAACGTAGAAAGTGTCATACCGCGGTCTCGCCGTCCCCATGGACACGTTAAAACGTACAAACGTATAAACGCGAGCTTCCATTCGTTCTTACCTTCTGTTGTGTGTGTTTTCGTCCACATCTTTACCCGCGGCCATGTTCCGTTTGAATCCTCCACTGTTGTTCCTCAGGCCCCGCCCACCTCGTTGGCCATTGGTCGTTCTTCGAACTTTGGGTCTGATTTGCACGCCCCCACGCTGTGATTGGTCGGTTTGAATTCGGTAGCTTCATCGGGAGGAAAGGACATGAAAAAGTCTCCCTTTGGCCAGAATAGGTAATGCTGTTCTGAGCAGGTCCCTGTACACTATACTGTACATGATTGTATGTCAAGCTGACATCATTAATAAAGCTGACATCATTAATAAAGAAAAGAGGAAGGAAGCCAGGCCGGTTTTAAACAGCCTGAGAACTGTTCAACAGAACCACAGAAGACAGAAGCTGACTTCAAGACAACACCCTCCTTTTTAATGTAGAAATGTTTACGGTGACTTAAGACATAAAGTGTTTTAACCTTTTGAAAGCCGTAGCCCTGATAAAGGTTCTTTTGACATATAACATAAAATAAAACCTATAAATCACAAGAAAATATATTGATGTTGCACATCAAATTAAACCCTAAAGCCTTTGCTACAAGAATCAGTAAGTCATTTAACAAAAAACTCAAACAGAAAGAAAGATAATCAAAAAAAAATGTCAGAAGTCAGACCACTCAGCATGTTTCAGGACCCAGCGACCCTTAGCTAGGTGCTATCAGAAAAAGCCTGATGGCCAAAAGCACGACAATTCCACACAGATTCCAGACATGCCTTCCAAATCCCTCTACACCAAAGCATCAGGGAGATATGAGCAAAATAACACAGCATCATGAATCGCTTTATCGCTTTACAATCAGCAAATGCTGCTTACCTTTGTTGATTTAGGAGATGAAAACGCATTTTCCCTGGTAAATCCACACTGATATATGCTCCTCCTCTACCCTGTGTCTCATAAAAAACCCTCCTGGACATGGAGAGGCAACGTGGGACCAGGTCTAGGGAAGCTACGTTCAACTTCTCGGATTTCACTTTTCACAAAGGACGACGCCTTTCTGGATTCTATTGGCTCCCAGTGCTGTCAATCTTGTTTTCGGTAGCAGCCCTCAATTCTACTGGCTCTGACCTTTCCAATGAGGTGTCGTTTTCTGAAATCGGCCCATCCCCCACTGAGCTAGAGCCGCGCGCACCCATCAGGTCCTGGCAGGAGCAGCCTGCGAGAAGACCCTGGCCATTACGCACAAGGACCACAGCGCGCAGCAGTACAGTAGATTACTGCAGCAGCTTTGTTTTTTTTTTTAGCGTTTTATAAGTGTTTTTTGCAAATATTTGATCACAATGGAGGCCAGATACAGACGGTACCTGACCAACGACGAGATACTTTTTTTTTTTTTGTTGATAAAAATTAAATCTGTTAATTCAGTTCATTTGTGTGCTTATTTCATTTTAATGGGCAAATATAGGTTGTTTTATGAATATAAAAGAATCATGATTAATAAAAAATCAAAAAAATCCTAAGAAAATGCTGCATTTGGATGTATTGATCACCATAAGTAATATACAAGTGCAATATATGGTTTGGTACATGATAAAATTCAAATGGCACAGATGGTGCCAAAATGTGCCCAAATGCTCATTTGAATCCTCGCCTGAATTTTCACTGTTCTAAACCCTCTCTAACTTTGTTCTGCTTCACTTTTTCAAAGTCAACCTTTGCAGAGAGGATGTTCACATATTGTGTTATTATTTGGGAGAAGTTCAGACCTTATAAATGCCTCATTTCAAAGAAATAATCATCCTGAAAGTGCTTTTTTTCTAGGCGGACCTGAAAAATGTCAATGTTTTGCTGTGTGCCATCTTCATTTACTCTTAACCAGTAACATATAGACTGATAATTACACATCTGAACAAAATCTCAAATTATACATTTTTATTATAACACCAAGATTATTCAAATAGCCCTAGTGGTTGCAGAGATACACCCTTTTTAGTTTGGGTATGACATTTTCGAGCAGAATCAGCATAGGGCTAAAAAGGTTAATCTTCCTGTGATTCAACAGAGAGGAGCAGCTATGAGTTCAACAGCAGCCAGTGGATTTGTTTTCCTCCTTCTCTCTGTACAAGGTATACATCTATATTTATTTATATATGTGAGGCCGTTAGTGCAGCTCAGAAAAACAGAGGAAGCTGTGTTTTTAGTTAATAAACTGATTTTATTAAAAAATGTGGTGCAAGATTAACTTTTCTTTCTTTAGAGTCTTGACAGGACGACCGACACAGAGCTGTTTTTAACTCCAGCAGCATCTCTGTACACTTTAACTTTAACATTATAAACTTTATAAACTGAAGAATTGTGCACCATCAAAGACAGTAAAGTTGTGTTTATGTGGATGAAAGTAATGACTTTACGAACATTAACAAAGAAAACATGCTCTGAATAATTAGTTTAATAAAATTCATCCTATTGAGGAACTTCCTACAATCGTTCAGCCAGCGTCTCCATTCATGACACAGAGAGGCTGTAACAGCGTTTTATTAAAGGGGAAGTGTGGAGGACTGGCGACATCTAGTGGTGAGGTTGCAGATTGTAGTTTCTTTCATCTATTTGTGATTGCTTTCCTTCTAAAGGAAATATTGATATTGATATTTCATTTTTAGTGCAGGAGTGAATTGTCAGTTTCTACTGTAGGCGTGTAGATTGTAAAGTGTGATAACAGCAGGAAGGAAGGACGTCTGGTTTATCTCCTTCACACATAACGAGTGAAGCATCCTGTCACTGAAGGAGCTCTTCATGAAGCCTGCATGCAACAGACTGAAAGATTCAATGGGACCATATTTTAGCTGCGCTTTTTTGTAGTCCTTCTTCGTTGTAGTTTTTCCGTGGCAGACCCACGTCAGTAACAGTTGGATCCTCTGAGCGGCGCGGTTGTCTTTGCCTCAATCCTTTTGAATTGTCCTTCACATCTTTCCTTGACCGTGTGACGTTTTTCCATCGAGGTCAAGGAAAAGTGGTTAGAAATAGACGTTAGGAGACTTTTCTGACTTTTCAAACTCAGCCAAGGTGTGCAGGCAGGCGGGCAAGGTCAGGGGAGGTCACCGCAGGGAAGGCTCTAAAATGGCCGGCGAGGTCATGTGAGCTGGAGCCGGTTGGTATGGTCTCTCTTTTATTTGTAATTCTTTGTACAGTCTACGGTATATTAGGAAGTTCGTCCTTATTTTGCAAAACATTTCTTCATTTCAACTCGGGGTTTACAGACAACCAGCAGCTCATTTATGGTAATTATCTAAAGAGGAAGCAAGACTTTTTTTTTTTTTATCAGCTCATATGGTGTCTCTAAAAAGTTTTCTTTCAAGACCACATCCCTCCTTTGAATAACTGACAACACTCGGGACATTTTTTAACAGAAATGAGTGGAGCGGCTATGAGATTAACAGCAGCCACGAGTGGGTTTGTCATCTTCCTCCTGTCTGCATCAGGTACTGTTATATTTATATTTATTACATTTATATTTCTGTTGCAGGGCTTTGTTGCACCAACAAGGATTCACTTAAAAAACAGATTGACTTTAAATAATGCATCAAGACTAGCTTTATATGAAGAAAGATTACATTTAAACTCAGTTTAAAATGTGATCCAGTGTTATCTTTACATTAAAGGAGGTTTAACTTTCAAAATGGCGGTTTCCTTGAAGAAAGTTAAGGGACCGACTCGACCCAGTTGAGTTTTATGGTGAATTTCTCTCAAGAAAACCGGTTCAGAAAGAACATTTTCCTGGAGCTGAACAGTAAGATTGGACCTTTTTTCCTTTCTGTACTTTTTTATGTTGTTTTTATATTCTATGATTTTGCCAAATTGCTAAAGATAGCACACACGTCTTTTTTATTTGTTTACAAGCGTTTTAAATGTAGAGCCAAGTGATGTGTGAAGACGGTCGGCCGCACTAATAGAGAGAGAGAGTGTTGATGGATGCAAGCAGAGAGAAATATGAATCCGTGCAGTGCCGTTGACCCCAGAGTGCCACCAATACAACTTTATATTTACTTTATATTGGTTTAGAGTTTCACTTCCGTCTTCTACATTTTCTCTGCTCTATCACACGCCCGGCCTGACCACAGACAGGAAGCCAACCAAGCAAGCAGATCGTTTTTTTCACTCTGCTAATAATTCATATTCAGTTTCCTCTTCTCCTCAGAAGAGAAGTGCAGTAAAGTTTCTTCACTGCGCCTTCAAACATGTTTTGATGTTTAACTGTTTACTTTCCTGTGATGTGTCTTCTCTCCATTACTCTCACAAATATAAATATGTATATACATAGATATAAATAGATGTATCACATGATCAGACTTATCATTGGACAATATGACACCAATTTAAAATGGCACCTTGCATATCTCCGCAACCACAAAGTCGATTAAATTCATTTAAATTGGTAAAATACCGTAACTCTTGTGAGATGAGGTTGCGAAAAATTAAAATAATCGTTAAATTTAATTATTTACGTAAACTCCCTAACTTAACGTTTCACTAAAACCTTTATAAGTACCCCTTACAACGGCGGATTTCAAAATCCATGGCTGACCCCTATTAGTATCTCTACATTTACAAACACCGCCAGAGTTTGTTTTTTTTGCTCTCTGCATGCGCTTCAAAATCCTACGGTCTCATTGGTCCGTTTACTGCTGCTTAGACCGCGTCATACGGCACATGCGGAAACAGGTGATCAGTTTGATAATAAAGGTCGAATAGATCAGACACTGTCTTGGCACAAAGTAGGTCATTCTTTCATTTTTTAACCGAAAAACACGTTTTATTTTACTGAACGGCAATGCTTTCCTGGATTGTGTTTATTGTTACATATTTCGATGCTTTAGGTCCTAATATTTCTAAATAGGTGCACTATTAGTCTGTGGGTTGTTGTTAAGGCACCGAACAAAACTTTTTTTTAACTCTGGAGCCCTCGAGGACTCCTTTTTGATACACCTTGCTCATACTCATGCTGCATGTTCATAGTTCTGATCAAAATATCTTTTGAAAGTGATTTTTTTGCAGATATACATTTTTTTTCCTAAGACTTTGCTGAAATACATACAATAAACACAAGTATTGGCATTAATTTGTGGTTCCTACGACGACTCAAACACAGGGAAAAAGAGGTCTAGGCTTCACTCTTCAGTCCCAGAGGTTGCCGCCTGGTTAGCCTACAAAAATACATCATGGTGGCAGCAATTTATTGTTTCAGGAAGTGACCTCCACACATTCTCCTCTGTCCTCTGATGTTATGCCTCTGATCGTGGTTTCTGGTTTCTCTTCCAGTGATTCAGGCTCAGAATGACAGGAGAGTGATTTACTATCTCACTCAGATCTGTGCCTTAAAAGGATCAACAGTGAATTTACCCTGCAGCTGCACACCCTCCTCCAGAATAAATGACGGTGATACAACAGTTGAGAGAGCGTTCTGGTTTACTAAAACTCTGGATCAAGAACCGGTGGATCTGAGAACAGACCCAGAGTACGCAGGTCGAGTGCAGTACAGTCATGGCAGCAGCGTCTGCACTCTGACCATCACTGACCTGAGAGAGAGCGACTCGGCAGTCTACAAGTTCAGGTTCATGACGAACCGACCGGGCCTGAGATATACCGGTGAACCTGGAGTCACTTTGTCGGTCACAGGTAACACTTTGTGTTGCGTAGGTCAGCTCCAAATGCTCAACATTTGGGAAACACTAACGGTGTCTCCGATGACAGTTCATATTTTCTGTTTCTTCACTAATCTAGGTTTCCAGGTGCAGATCTTCAAATCAACATCATGTTTAAGAAACCCCTGTGTGAGGGCAGACCTGACGTGTCACAGCAGTTGTCTTCCAACATCTCAAACTTCCTACAGCTGGTACGAGAACGGAGAGAAAATTTGGAGAGAAAATAAATCTTTTCGTCACTACTTTTATCCTGAGAACAGCTATTCCTGTGCTGCGAGAGGACATGAGGCGTCCCCGTCTCCGTCAGTGTGTGAGTTTCCTCCACAGACTTCCACTCACATGACGCTGTGCCGCTACAAGCTTTCACGTGTGTTTTTATGGCGACATCGTGAACAGCGATGCAATTACTGCAGTGAAGCATTTTTTTATACTAATAATCACAAATGTTTCATTTTTTCAGGTGTTACTGGTCAATACTGCAACAGAGTGACGTACGCTGACAGACGAATCTGTGCCTTCAAAGGCTCGTCAGTAAACATTTCTTGCACATATAATGGTTATGAAGATATCCGATCTAAATTCTGGTTCAACCCTGAGGGACCTGACGACCTTCGTAAAGACCCCCAGTATGCAGGTCGTGTTCAGGTCCTTGAAACAAGGAGAGGACGCTCCACTCTGACAATCACTGACCTGAGAGAGAGCGATTCATCCGAGTACCGCTTCAAGTTCAAAACAGGAAGCTTTGAGTGGGGGAGCAGTTTACCTGGTACAACTCTGACCGTCACAGGTAGATGAACACACACGGATCGTGTAGTTAATGTAGCAGAAGTGTCAGGATTCATCATAATGATTATACTTTATGATTAAAGCTGGGATTGTTAATCATTTAAATAATTGTGTTGTTGTTATATTTGTTAAAAATAATCACTACTACCCCCACAGCAATCAATAACATGAATGCTCTGACATTCTTTTTTTTTACGATGAAATACTGGCGCTGGGGAAGCGGTGGCCGTCCCGTTCCGTAATTCCCCAAGTTAAAGTTAAAATAACGGCACACCTACATTTTTAAGCATTACACTAAATAATATGACTTCTATGTCATGAAACACATCAATGTTGGTGAATATCAACATTTCTTAGCAAATTTATAAAACATCTGCAGTTAAAAATGGCTCAAAATACAAACCCTAACCTGAGATAGAGTTTATTGTTTGGGACTAATCTAAGTCATGAAATAAAAGCCCTCCAATCTGACCCCCGTCCTGGCCTCAACCCAGAGCGTCTATTGCTTTTATTTGATCAGTAACCTCTGTGTAGCATTACAATCATAGCAAAGCTCATGTAGCGGCTGGCTCGTCAGCTAGCTAACGTGAGTTTGCTAGTCTCACCATGCTATCATGCTAATGTTAAACTGCTCCCCGCCGCTGGGAGACTACAGCCAGCAGGAGAGCGGACGGCCGCTCCGGACATGGAGGCGCCATGGTTAGCGCTAGCTGAAAACCAGTTGCTACCGCCGCGACAGCCCTCTCCGAAGCTAACACCCGCTCTCCTCCAGGCAAACTAGTTTCCCAGCGGTGAGGAGTGAGGCGGACGGCCCGCTGGGTTTAACTCTTGTATCATTTGTTGTCTGATAAACAGTTAATCCATCAAATTCAGCGCCCCATGCCATATCGTAGTTATTTTAAGCTACTGAGCTGTCATATTGGTCGACGCTGCGTCAAGACTTTGGTCCCTTTTGCTCTAGTGTGGTGTTGGATAGACCAATCACAAGGTCGGAAAAGAGATTCAAATGTACATAAGAAAGTGGTAGATTGTGCACGGTGTGATTTCAGATCACATTGCTGTTCCTCGTTCACAGATCCAGATGTACAGGTGCAGGTGATCGGGTCTTCTACTGGTCCAAAGCTGATTTGCCACAGCAGCTGTCTTCTTTCTGGCCGTTCGTCCTTCGTTTGGTACCAGAATAAAACAAAAAGGATTCCGGATGAAACATCTCTTTCTTACGGAGGAGACGTTGATCCCGCCAACAGTTATTCCTGCGCTCACCAGAGCCACCACTCCCCTCCAGTGTGTGAGTTTACTCCACTCTCTCACAAACAGAATGTCGACAGGTGGAAACTTTAAAGCTAGTAGAATTAATACATAATACAGTTTTTATTTTTACAGAAACAACCTCTTCAATGTGATGTGACAAGTATTAACTGTTAAGGACAGAGATGTCCACCAGGACTGTAGACTGTATATAAGAAGTGGACGTAGTCAGTTTATGTGGAACCCCAAACAGAGCTAAATGGAGAGCGAATATTGGACTTCCGGTGAACACAAACACAACTCACAATGAACACGTTTGGTTTGTGTCGACTGGACGTGTAAAGAGGCATCAGCTTGTCAGCTGTGAGGTGATAATACCAGTCCTGTGTTGACAGCTTGTTCCTACTGCCACCAAGTGGCCAAAAGATGAACATTTTGTGTGAATATCAGAGTCAATGTTCAACTCATCATATGCTCATTACATCACAGCCTCCACAGTCTCACGACACATCACGCTGCTTCAAAGACGCTCAGCAGAATCATCTACGATCAACGCGTCTAAATTAAACTCACACTAATGCTTCCAAGGGCCTCACATGGCTCCTTTCATATAAATATAATAATCCATAGGTGGAAGAAGAAGTACTCTTTTAAGATATTTTACATGAGTTAAAGTAGTAATACCACAGTTTAGAAATACTTTGTTACATGTTCAAGTCCTGCATTTAAAACGTATAGGAAAAACGCACCATTACAGTATTATTGGATTATAATTATTGATGCAGTAAAGTGGTCATCACTTTACTATTTTAGCTGAACCTATAACAGTAAATTATATTTTAATACTTCATTTTAGACAAAACAATTGTCTTATAAAGTACCTAAAATTGTACCTACACTAAAAGTATAAATTAAAGGTACCCTGTGGAGCTTTTGACCACTGGTCGCGCTAAAGAGCAATTTATTTTACGAGGTCGTCCTTGTGCAAATGCAAACAAAACAACACGAACGCTGGCTTCTCGATGCACACCGTGCCCGAGGTAATACTCAAACGAGTGTAATAATAAGATAAAGCAATGATGTAAAGATGTTTTTATTATGATGAAAGTATTAATATGTGTTCACATTGTCTCCAGATGCTCCGAGGGTTCCCTCAGTGGTGGCGAGTCCCCCTGGTGACATCATGAACGGCAGTCCAGTGACTCTGATCTGCAGCAGTGATGCTAACCCAGCAGCTAACTACACCTGGTACAAGGAGGACCAACCAGTACTCCGTGAAAATCCTCAGCTTGTCTTCGGCTCCATCCAGTCCTCTGACTCTGGACAGTATCACTGCACAGCTCAGAACCAGCTGGGGAGGACGTCGGCATACGTCTCTGTTGATGTGAAGTGTGAGTAAAAAAAAGCTCATTTAAAACCGCTTCAATCCGTACAATGTGTTTCAGATGCTGGAACACAACTTAATTCATAATAATCTCTGTTAACTCGTCTCCTCCAGATGCTCCAAAGCTTCCCTCTGTGTCAGTGAGTCCCTCTGCTGAGATAGTGGAGGGCAGTTCAGTGAATCTGACCTGTAGCAGTGATGCTAACCCAGCAGCTAAATACACCTGGTACAAG
Organism: Taurulus bubalis; assembly: GCF_910589615.1. Lineage (NCBI taxonomy): Eukaryota > Metazoa > Chordata > Actinopteri > Perciformes > Cottidae > Taurulus > Taurulus bubalis. The sequence continues at coordinate 2,834,667 of NC_136594.1, read as the reverse complement.
GAGAACCAAACACTGCTTCAAGGACCAGGAGGTGTTTATCGTTTCACCTCCATCAGCTCTGAGGACAGAGGGATCTACTACTGCAAGTCTGAGAATCAATACAGACGGATCAACTCTACGTCTCTCGTCTTAGACGTCCAGTGTGAGTACAAAACATCACTAAACCCATTTGACACACAAAAAATAGAGATGGCGGATCTAAAAAAAAATCTGATGCATTTACTTCCCATCATAAAGAAGCAACACTTTAACAGCCCTACCAGCTGCAGACCACAGAGAGTCCTGGATGCTATTCCCTGTGTGCTTGGGCCTAAATTACCAATAACAACAATTTATGAGATTGTTCCCGTCTGGAGCGAGAGCGCTGTAGACAGTGGCGTTACCTTCAAGTAAAAGTGCTTGTTTTCACCTTGCTAGGCTGAGATTGTTAATATAAGTGTATCTCGCTCCCCGTCAGTCATTTAGACACTGAAACACAAGAGAATATAGGTTTAAAAATACTGAAGATACCCTTTAAGGGTAGAAACTTGCAGTTACGTGCTTCACACGGAGCAGCCATTGTGTACAGTAGATTTACATTGTGAATCTTTCATGGTGGTAATAAAGTTGATAGGGTCGCCTAAACTTGTGCATACATGTTGGCATTATATATCCTACCAAAATTTGCAGAACTATTTATTCTGTAATTTTCTCCAGATGCTCCAAAGCTTCCCTCTGTGTCAGTGAGTCCCTCTGCTGAGATAGTGGAGGGCAGTTCAGTGAATCTGACCTGTAGCAGTGATGCTAACCCAGCAGCTAACTACACCTGGTACAAGGAGGATGAAGACTCACCAAAAGCATCAGGACAGATCTTCATCATCACTGACTTCAGAGCTGAACACAATGGGTATTATTACTGTGAAGCCCAGAACACCAGAGGACGTAGAAACTCAACTTTACATCTGAGTGTTTTAGCAGGTAAATCATGTTTCCTCACCTCAATATATCTTGTTGGCAGAAGACCCTCACACAACCTTTTTTACCCTCATCGTCAGTGTTTCCTCTTGATTTTCCAGGAGCATGGAAGTCAGCAGCCGCGGGTACAACCACTGTTGTTCTCCTGGCTATCGTGCTCCTCGCTGTCTTCCTGTGGATCAGGTGAGCAATTCTGTGGCACTATGATTGTGTTCACTTGTGCATCTACAATGTTGACATCTGTTGCCTGAATCTAGCAGTTCATCCGTTCTGTTGCTTTTGCTTGTCCTCCTATATTCAGGAGAAAGAAGTCCTTTACAGAGCAGTCTAATGGTGGCGAGATAGGCGACAACAGAGCACAGGTGAGAAAAGAAGAGTTCAAGTATGTAAGTATGTAAGGACTGAGGAGGAGTGACGTAGAGACGATGTATACGTCTCTGGTGTCGACCTGTCAATCACCTTGTAGCCCCGCCCCTAAAGCGTCCCCTGCTTTATGGTCTGTTTGACTCTAAATGACCATAATGTACTAAATGAACATCATGCTGTATTGAAGAAGACTTGAAACTAGAGATTGAGACATAAACTCATGTTTACAATGTTTACTGAGGGAATACATCAAGAGAAGTAGAGTCATTTATATAGACTTCTATACAACCAAAGGAGTCGCCCCCTGGTGGTCAGGAGACAGAGTGCAGCTTTAACACATGAAGCATAGACTTCTATACAACCAGAGGAGTCACCCCCTGGTGGTCAGGAGAGAGAATGCAGCTTTAACACATGAAGCATAGACTTCTATACAACCAAAGGAGTTGCCCCCTGGTGGTCAGGAGAGAGAGTGCAGCTTTAACACATGAAGCATAGACTTCTATACAACCAGAGGAGTCACCCCCTGGTGGTCAGGAGAGAGAGTGCAGCTTTAACACATGAAGCATAGACTTCTATACAACCAGAGGAGTCACCCCCTGGTGGTCAGGAGAGAGAATGCAGCTTAAACACATGAAGCATAGACTTCTATACAACCAGAGGAGTTGCCCCCTGATGAACAATAAGGAGAGAATGCAGCTTTAACACATTTCAGAATCGGAGGTTGCTGTCTGATATGGAGGCAGCTTTGGTCACCAAACAAATAAAAATGTATGTAAAGCCCAATCATGGTTTCGTTGCCTAAACCCAACAACAACTACAACTGTTTTGTAGCGTTCGGTCACGTCTGCCCCACCAGCAGAACACCTCTACTACTCCAGCGTCCGCTTCGCCCAGAAGCCGGAAGAGGCCCTGTACTCCAACATCAGGCCAGCTTGGCCCCACGGACGCACCGAGGAAGAGGACGAGGAGGACGAGGTCGAATACACCACTGTCAAAACTGACAGTGCCAGTGGCGCCCCGCGGTGAGCAGCACATTTTAATCTCTATATGATTTACAATAAAAGGAAACACACATCAGGTTATAAGTTTTCAATCTTTAACTTCTCCGTTTGCAGAACGAAACGTCAGGAAGACGAGAAGGATTCTTTTGCTCTTTACAGCACAGTCAACAAATGAACACAACATCTGTTCTTTATTCATGGGTTTTCATTCTTTAAAAAAAACTAAAGAAATGGGGTTTGTAAATATTTATTTGTTTTGGTTACTCTTTCTCTAATTGTTACTTGACTCAAATTACATGGAAGTTGATTTTATTTGTACATACCACAAGGTGTTTTTCTCCCCCTTTCTGTATTGTAATTTGGATGAACTGAGCCTTTATTAACTGCCACAATAATATATCAGCATGCTACAATACATAATTCATGTATATCGAGAGAATACACTTCAAATACAGTAAACAGTTGTCTTACATTTGTCAAAAGTCTGTTTATTTCACCCTATTATTAAAGTTATTTATTGTCATGTGCACAACAAGAAGCAATGGAAATGCAGCAAGTAAAAACATGATTATACAATTGTGCAGAAGTTGAAATAATGGGATGAAATGTATAAATTATGAAATGAAAAACTACATAATTGTATAATTGTAAAGTAATACAAGTAGTCTCACAACCCTTGTTGTTATTCTAACAAGTCTTTATCAATTGGGAATTATTTGTATTTTTCTTGTCTGCGCTGCTTGTGGTTCATGTTAAATGTTATTGATGGCTGGTTTATATATATATATATATGTATATATATATATATATACATATATATGTATATATATACTTGGATATATATCCAAAAATCTCCACTTCAGTAACTCTTACATGTATTAGAAAATAAGAGATTGAACACCTGCGTAATAATAACATGTTTTGCCCTTGTAGCATATTTTTATCCTGTCACTAAATAGTTTTAATTCTGTCACATTGCTCACATCATGAAGTCAATGTACAGGAGGAGCACACTTTTGCCTCCTTATTTCTTTTCACTTCAGGAATGAAAAACCATGATGCACGTGTAACTATGGCATGGCAGTCTGGAGCAGGCTGAAAGCATTTAATGGAGGATCGCATGTGCAAGTCAGCTAGTTTCTTGTCCCAAAAACAACAACTTTGCTGTGATTTAATTGCAACAACCGGATGAGAAGGGATGCAGAAATAACTACATGATGATTTGTAAAAAGTCTGAATTCATGCCTTGTCAGGTCTAACCGCAAGATGACAAGCAAACAACTTTTAAAAACACTTGTTTTCTGAATGGAGCTCGGAGCGATTGGTGCTAGGCTACGCTAACATTGCAGCTGCTCCGTCAACACTCAAAATAACGTCATATAGGCGTGAATACGGCAGCGTCGTAATCGTTTTCTACCATAAACGGCCCATGGCGTATATACATATACATTTATACACAGGGTTTCGTCCGGCCTCGCTCTGGGTGAACACCTACGGCTACAATATTTATATACTGAAAATGAGGCAAATTTTGTGTAGTTGGCGGTTTTATCCCGGGCGACATCGCCGGGTGCTTTGAAAGGATGCAAGGATTATCCGTCTCCTTCAGCGAGTGAGACGACGCCACTCGAATATCGTTCAAATTCGTAAACGTCGACTAACGTGTGCTTCTGTTTAGATTTGGGGATCCAATCAAATACCCAACTTCACTTAGAAAACTCACTTGTTTTCTATTTTAAAACGGGTTTGTTTTATCCGCCAATCATTTACCGACTTCATGCACATTGCTCGTATGAAGAGGAAGCTGTGTGCTTAATAAAACCCTGACTTCTGTCTTCTGCTTGTCGCGCCGAACACATTTCCCTCTTTCGTAAGCAGCGTTTCAAGAGGAGCAGCAATGACTTTAAAAGCAGCCGCAGGTGGATTTGTTCTCCTCCTCATCGCTGTGTATACTGTGTATCCAGTTTTAATCATGTAAAAATCCTTCTTAAATCAAAAAAACTAATATTCACTTCTGTTTCTGTGTTGCACGATGTTGTTGTAGTTGCTGTTTTTCAAATAAGATTTTTCTTCTGCATCATGATGTTTTGCAGGTGGTTTTATTGTTTTAGAGAACTTTTAGTGTTAAGCGGCACATGCAGCATCTTCCTGCATCCTTTTACTTGCATTGCATAGTAAGGCTAATGTTGCTTCAATGAACTGTATGTACATCCTTTTGTTGTTGTTGAGATAACAAGATCACATCAGCCAAGAGCTCCAGAAAATAGGAACCAAACTGTACTCAATCATTGTGTTACTTGCACACATCACCGTGATATTTCACTTCTCTGTACGCTGACAGTAAGCTGCCTCTTGGTTATCTAAATATAACAACCAGCAACAGAGTGTCTCTTCTACACCCCTCTGAAAGAAACTCTTTCAGTCTATATTTAACATTTCTGTCTGCAGTACACCTTTAGAGCCAAATCATCAACGAGGAAGTCTTGAGACCGTAAAAGCACAGAGAGGGCGGGAGGCGGGACAAAGGAGGCGGGGCTAAGGAGGCCGCTGTTCTTTCCCGTGTGGAACGAGAACTCAACGTTGAATTAATTGTCTTGTTGTAGTTACATAACTTCCGTGGTTATTTTAACCCAAGTGACAATCTTTACCTCAACCGAACCGCGCACGTGTATGTGTGTGTGTGTGTGTGTGTGTATGTGTATGTGTGTGTGTGTGTGTGTGTGTGTGTGTGTGTATGCTTACAGTAACATGCAGAAAACAAAGTTGTGATTAATCAAACGTATTTCTCTTCTAAATGGATGGTTTATATATTCAAGATGATATAAGGGGACGTGGAAATGACAGTAAAAAAATGGAATTTCACAATTTACAGATGAGGCCTATTGTACATTTTGTCACGATGGTTTGACATTTTATGGGGGAAAAAATTCTGGGAAACCACTTAAAAGAAAAAAATGCCAGTCTTTCCTCTGTTCTGAATATGAATGCTCTTCCTCTTCCTCTTCTTCTTTTCCTCTGTTACAGCGATAACGGGTCGGCACGACTGGGCAGTGACTTACACTTCTACTCAGATCTGCGCCTTAAAGGGATCGGTGGTGAACGTCCCTTGCACCTTCACGTACCCGTCGACAGAAAGTTCCGAAGTTGAAAAGAGATTTTGGTTCATCAAAGGGAGGACTCGTGCGCCTCTGGATCTGATAACAGAGTCACACTACACGGGTCGCGTGAAGTATCGATTTCATGAGAACGACTGCATTCTGATGATCTCAGACCTGAGAGAGAGCGACTCAACCGAGTACAAGTTCAGGTTCACGACAAACCTCCCACACGGGAGTTTCACTGGCTCACCTGGAGTCTCTCTGTCCGTCACAGGTAACGTCTTCACTAAGCATCCAGGAAACACTACTGTGAACATTCATTCTGTGTGCATTCATGTATTTTAATGACATTTCTGCTGTTTTCTTGGTTGTATTTAGACCTCTGGGTGCAGGTGACAAGAACAGGGCGTGACGTCGAGCTAAAGTGTCGCAGCAGTTGTGATGTAGCTGCTGATCCTTCATATGTCTGGTACAAAAATAAACAGATCACGGATGAAGAAACATCTACTTACAAAGTCTCTTTTAACGATGAGAACAGCTATTCCTGTGCTGTTGAAGGACATAAGGAGTACCGCTCTCTACCAGTGTGTGAGTCAAAGAGGATTTATCTTCAAAAACATATTGACTCCTAAATGCCTTTACACACCAGAGGACCTTTTTTCTTCTTTGTGCATTTAATTCGAACTTCTATCTATCTATCTATCTATCTATCTATCTATCTATCTATCTATCTATCTATCTATCTATCTATCTATCTATATCTATATATATATACGTATATATATATATATATATATATATATATATATATATATATATATATATATATATATATATATATAAGAGTTACATTTTTCCGAGCTTTTGCTCCATGAATAAGGCATCAACCAATCATGTTGTGCAGAATGGGTTCAAAAATCCAAAAATCTCCACTTCAGTAACTCTTACATGTATTAGAAAATAAGAGATTGAACACCTGCGTAATAATAACATGTTTTGCACTTGTAGCATATTTTTATCCTGTCACTAAATAGTTTTAATTCTGTCACATTGCTCACATCATGAAGTCAATGTACAGGAGGAGCACACTTTTGCCTCCTTATTTCTTTTCACTTCAGGAATGAAAAACCATGATGCACGTGTAACTATGGCATGGCAGTCTGGAGCAGGCTGAAAGCATTTAATGGAGGATCGCATGTGCAAGTCAGCTAGTTTCTTGTCCCAAAAACAACAACTTTGCTGTGATTTAATTGCAACAACCGGATGAGAAGGGATGCAGAAATAACTACATGATGATTTGTAAAAAGTCTGAATTCATGCCTTGTCAGGTCTAACCGCAAGATGACAAGCAAACAACTTTTAAAAACACTTGTTTTCTGAATGGAGCTCGGAGCGATTGGTGCTAGGCTACGCTAACATTGCAGCTGCTCCGTCAACACTCAAAATAACGTCATATAGGCGTGAATACGGCAGCGTCGTAATCGTTTTCTACCATAAACGGCCCATGGCGTATATACATATACATTTATACACAGGGTTTCGTCCGGCCTCGCTCTGGGTGAACACCTACGGCTACAATATTTATATACTGAAAATGAGGCAAATTTTGTGTAGTTGGCGGTTTTATCCCGGGCGACATCGCCGGGTGCTTTGAAAGGATGCAAGGATTATCCGTCTCCTTCAGCGAGTGAGACGACGCCACTCGAATATCGTTCAAATTCGTAAACGTCGACTAACGTGTGCTTCTGTTTAGATTTGGGGATCCAATCAAATACCCAACTTCACTTAGAAAACTCACTTGTTTTCTATTTTAAAACGGGTTTGTTTTATCCGCCAATCATTTACCGACTTCATGCACATTGCTCGTATAAAGAGGAAGCTGTGTGCTTAATAAAACCCTGACACACATGTTTATTAGAATGATAAAACCATTCCAAGGCTTTGTAGTCCAGAAAAAGATAAATCAACCAGATCCTAGTTCTGGTCCAACTAACAATCTCTTCAATGGGTCCCATGTGTCCCATTTCACATGTCATCTGGGACACGTGGGGCTCTGGTATCGTTTTGATTGATTCAAATACTATCATGCCGATAGATAATTATTTTGTAAGCATTCATCTACAAAGGTTCAATCCTGGGTCCTGCACTTTTTAGCCTTTACATGCTGCCACAGGGACACATCATCAGGAGGCATGGCATGCATTTCCATCGCTATGCTGATGACACACAGCTTTACATTGCAGTGTCTCGTAATGACCCAGGGCCAATAGATGGCCTTTTTAACTGCTTTTTAGGTAGAAGGTTATGGATTTTAGAGAATTTTCTACAGCTCAACCAGGACAAAATGTAATTCTTGGTTAATGTTACTTAATGTGAAACTAGAAGCACTAGCATTAACCCCTGTCAACAAGCAAATGGGCAAGGATTTTGCTTTGAATCAGGTCTTAAACATCACATTAGAAACATATCTAAGATTCCATTTTACCATCCTAAGAAAATGCCACCGTTTCTCTCTCAAGCCAATACAGATACAATAATGCATGCCTTTATTACCTGCAGGATTGACTATTGCAGTGCTGATTTTTCTCATCTTTCTAAAAATATAATAACTCACTTACAATGCTGCTGAATAAAACCAGAGAGAGCACACATTACACCGACTTTACTGTGTGAAGCACTATGTGTTACATTTTATTTATATAAAAAGTACAAATACAGTCTGATTGCTTGGATCAACTTATTTACCTTTTATACTTTTACCATTGTCACGTAAAACAATCCTTTGAGGTGCTACAATCTAAGGAGGCTCGTAGTGTTGTTGCATTTAGTCACTTATTTACCTTTTTGTTAAACTACATATTCTTGTTTCTCCTCAGATGCTCCAAAGCTTCCCTCTGTGTCAGTGAGTCCATCTGCTGAGATAGTGGAGGGCAGTTCAGTGAATCTGACCTGTAGCAGTGATGCTAACCCAGCAGCTAACTACACCTGGTACAAGGAGGATGGAAACCTCAAACCTCTCAGGAAAGGACGACGACTTGTCTTCAGCTTCATCCAGTCCTCTGACTCTGGACAGTTTTACTGTAAAGCTGACAACCGCCTGGGGACGAAGAGATCTGAATTCATCTCTATTGATGTGAAATGTGAGTGGAAACACTATTTTAAAAAGGAATATACAGTGGTAACCATGAAAAAGGTTTTCTGTAATGTTTCACGTATGCCACCCACAATGATTTACTCATTTAAATACAACATGTGGTATTTATGCAAATTGCAGTTTAATTGTTTTGTATTTATTTATGCATTTCCAGATGCTCCAAAGCTTCCCTCTGTGTCAGTGAGTCCCTCTGCTGAGACAGTGGAGGGCAGTTCAGTGACTCTGACCTGTAGCAGTGATGCTAACCCAGCAGCTAACTACACCTGGTACAAGAAGAACCAAACACGTCCTCATGGAGAAGGAGACATCTATCACTTCACCTCTATCAGCTCTGAGGACAGAGGGATCTACTACTGCAAGTCTGAGAATCAACATGGAAGCATTGACTCTTCAGATCAATACATAAATGTTCAGTGTGAGTATACGTGACTAACAAAGGGAATTGTATTCCCCATTTTACAAAAGTCTGTGTACATCATGCATGCTAAAATAAATACAATATTTCTCTTAATATTGTCCTCAGATGCTCCAAAGCTTCCCTCTGTGTCAGTGAGTCCCTCTGCTGAGATAGTGGAGGGCAGTTCAGTGAATCTGACCTGTAGCAGTGATGCTAACCCAGCAGCTAACTACACCTGGTACAAGGAGAACCAAACACGTCCTCATGGAGAAGGAGACATCTATCGTTTCACCTCCATCAGCTCTGAGGACAGAGGGATCTACTACTGCAAGTCTGAGAATCAACATGGAAGCATTGACTCTTCAGATCAATACATAAATGTTCAGTGTGAGTATACGTGACTAACAAAGGGAGTTGTATTCCCCATTTTACAAAAGTCTGTGTACATCATGCATGCTAAAATAAATACAATATTTCTCTTAATATTGTCCTCAGATGCTCCAAAGCTTCCCTCTGTGTCAGTGAGTCCCTCTGCTGAGATAGTGGAGGGCAGTTCAGTGAATCTGACCTGTAGCAGTGATGCTAACCCAGCAGCTAACTACACCTGGTACAAGGAGAACCAAACACGTCCTCATGGAGAAGGAGACATCTATCACTTCACCTCCATCAGCTCTGAGGACAGAGGGATCTACTACTGCAAGTCTGAGAATCAATATGGAGAGATTGACTCTTCATCTCTAGATATAGATGTCCAGTGTAAGTTTCACCAGTTTGTTCTATTTTTCATGATACAAATGCCCACCAAAATCATGCACGGCTTATATTACTGTAGTGTCTCCATATATCTCCTCCAGATCCTCCAAAGCTTCCCTCTGTGTCAGTGAGTCCCTCTGCTGAGATAGTGGAGGGCAGTTCAGTGACTCTGACCTGTAGCAGTGATGCTAACCCAGCAGCTAACTACACCTGGTACAAGGAGGATGAAGACTCACCAAAAGCATCAGGACAGATCTTCACCATCACTGACTTCAGAGCTGAACACAGTGGGAATTATTCCTGTGAAGCCCAGAACACCAGAGGACGTAGAAACTCAACTTTACATCTGATTGTTGTAGCAGGTGAGTTTCTCCACACTGCATCCAAAGACATAACGTACCATCTGGATCCGATTTTGAGTGGGATGGGAATATGTTGCTGGCTACTCCACGTGTGATGGAGGAGGCCCGGGTTTTTCTAAAAAAAATGTCTCCAAACTAAACCACATAATAGGTCAGTGCCTTAAAATAAACCGTTGTATACAATCTCATTGGCTGCATTTCACATCACATACTTTTTCGGTGTGGCTCATGCGCAACAAGGCTGTTAAACCTTTTGCAGCAGCACACTGACTGTTCTCTTACGGGCTTAATCTTCTTATTCTCCATCTGAATACCAAATGTTTTGCCCTCATCTTCTCCTGCAGCATTACCAGCACGTGTCAAAATACATAAAAATGTGCGGCTTCATCGGGAATCGTATGCTATGACTTTTCAAAGAGATTTCCTGGACAAGGTGTTTGCGTACGTGCGTAGCGTTTGCGTGCATGCCCGTTGAACGGCACGCGTTCGCGTACTTGTGTTGGCGTACGTCAGATCTTGTGCGTGTTTTTGTGTGTCACCTCAAATACAGAGATGAAACCATCGACAGCTACACAACTTAAACTCCACAAACAAAACAAGCATATCAACGCTTTCGGATGAGTCTTTCCTCTCTGTTGATTTTTTATATTTTGGTTACTTGTGTTTTTGTCTTGGAAGCCAAGGGTTTAACAGATTGTCTCTCATCTTTTCTTTCATCTGATCGCTGTTGTATTTAGGAGCATGGAGATTAATAGCTTTTGCCACAGTTCCTGCGTTCTTTCTCGCCATCATACTCATCTCTGTCTTCCTCTGGATCATGTAAGCAGTTCTGTTTCATAATTGTTTTTCGTGAAGTAATTCAAAATGCCTTCATTGAAGTTTAATTTCTAAATTAAAATTCCCTCACTAGAAAGAATAGGTCATCCAAGCCACCGTCTGAGCATGGAGGGAGACCAGACACCAGGGAACAGGTGAGGAAGAGGAGGTTGAAAAATTGCTAAATTCTGATCGACTTTTTAAAGCAGCGTTTTAAAAAGAATACGATCTCCGCCCACACGAGCGTTTCAGCACCATGTTAGAAATAATACATTTCTAAATATATAAATCTTTGTCTATGCACACCCGAAAAAGCATATCACATGACCATTCACGGCTTTGTTACAGTAATTACAACAGAGTATTATTGTACTGCCTATATTAAGATCATGTTTGGTGCTTCAGATCTTCCTCTATTTTGCCACACACGGACATAAACGGACAAGTTTTACTCTTCAAAGTGAATTAATCACATTGTAGCGGTCTAAAAGCCGGCGAAGATTTGGCAGTCTGAAGAAGCGACGCGACGAGGGCCTCTGGTGGTCACGAGCGTGGACGCTCTCTGACAGGAAATGTTTTGTCGCACTGCGTCGACATTTACGGCTGCATAGTCCTTACCTAGGCTTGCTCTGATGAATGCAATGTAGAGCAGGACAAGTTAAAGAAGCGTCTGCCTCCAGGAAATCCTCCGTTTAGTGTTTGATAGTTATTCATTTGTACTTCAACCTCCGTGAAACAGTCACCGCTCTCGCTCTCTCTCCTCTTCAAGAAGAAGAGGGGATCCGATCTTGTGGACGGCAAAGCCCAACTTTTGATATCAAATCGAGAAAGGCTCTCTCGTCCCAAATTGGTCTCAATTGATACTATGGTTCCTAATTGGGGAAAATCATCCACCCCCTGATCAGGGGCTTTTGTTGGGAGCTGAATGCCCCCGTAATTTATTTTTCCTGCTTTCGAAATTCATCAAGTTCCCCGTAAGGTTCTTAATCCCGTGGAAAAGGAGCGATAAAGTATCTATGAGCAACAGTTACCTTAACTTCAATCTGTCGGCAGGCCGTTGTCACGTGTGAATTTAATCTGATTTGTGCAACAGATGCAACCAGCAGAGCCGGACGACGGACTTCACTACGCCACTGTCCACTTTTCCAAGAAGCAGTCAGATCACATCTCCTCCAACATCGGACCGGCTCAGCCTCGATGCATAGAGGAAGAGACGATTGTCTACGCCGCTGTGACATTTAACGCCGCGACGTCGAGGTTAGCGGCTCCTCACTCGAGAACATTGAGTTCAATTAACAGTTGGAAATGATTATGTTTTTGACTTAGAATCCTCTTATTTCCTTTATTCCACCGTCCCCCCCTCCCCTCAGAACCAGAAGTCAGGAAGCTGCAGAGGATCCGGCTGCGTTGTACAGTACCATCAACAAAAAGAGGAATCTCTAGTCTAATTTTTAATCTTCAATGAAAGGAAACCACATCATGTTTTTAAAATATATGGCAGTGCATGACCACCGTAGGACAATAGACTAGCACGATCCGTCTGGAGACGCCCACCAGCGATAGTCTTTGTCCTCCTGGCCGATTCGCTCCCACAAAACGTGGCTTTTCGGTCTTTGTCTGTCCGAAATATAAAGCTCAGGATAAACGAACACGGCCAAAACGAGCTTCCCCTCCATTTTCTCCAGTGATGTGACCATTGCTTTCCTGAAAAGTTCAGAGATTTTCAACTTGAAGCGCTCGGAACAACAATCCAGCCAGACTCCTGCAGTAGTGTATCAGTTAGCTAACAACGGGAAATATGCATAGAATTTGTGAATTAATTTGCAATATAGAACTTCAACCTTTCAAGCCCCACGTCCCTCCCTAGGGGGTGATTTTGCTCTTTTAAGAGCTCATATCTCCCAAGCTTGCTTGGTAGCTTTACGTGTGGCAGCTTCCACTTTAGCCGGATGTTGTGGTTTGAGGTGCGTTCGAGGTCCAGGAAGAAAATGAGAGCATTTGTTGTGGGAGCAGCCTTTTTTTTCTCGCAAAATGTGTTACTTTACTAATTTTGAGAGACTAAAAGGGCTGTCAGTCTCATTTGGCTTCCATTGGCTTGTACGATTAAAAGGAGGGCTCATTTCCGACCTTGTATGTGGGAGATATGATGAATTTTGTGTTAAGTTATGATCCATTTGTTTTAACCATATACACGTAACCTCACAAGGGTTACTGTATTACATCAATTTAAATTATCCAATTAGACCTTGTGGTTGAGGAGCTAGACCTGTTTTAGTATGGGTATGACCACTTTTTCATTTTCGAAAAAAAAAGCTTGATTTTAAAAAAGTGTAATACTTATATAAGAAGGAGAATTTTGAGGAACTTTCCTTCTGCAGCCGCTAAATGCTAGTGGATCAGATTGGTAAAGACACATTGTAGCAACATTTTCAACACCCTGTCAAATACATTTCATCGTATACTACACTTTCGGAATTATTTCTTCTGCTTGACTTCTGTATTTCACATTATATGGCCCTCATGCTGTTATTACTTTTAAAAACCATGTATGCATTTGTTCTCTGCCCAGTGTTTTATTTTCGGGGTTGTACATCTGTCCGTCTCATTCCTCATGAACGCAACATCTCAGGACGCCTGGAGGGAGGCAGATTTCTGGACGCTTATTAAAACTTATTTTGTTATTTACAATGATCTGGTGTTTGTTTAAAACATGTTACTTCTCAATTGTGTTCTACTCTGGTTAAATAATGTGTATTTATAGACCAGACAGTAATCTACTGTGTTTTTTTTTTTTTAAACCGCAAAATACGAGAAGTTGCATCACTTAGCTACACTTCCTGTTTGAGGGGAGGTGAGGATACAGCGGTCATAATTTTACCATGAAACCAAAGGACTTTTTTTTTCTGTCAAAGCGGTGATCTCCAGTCTAAAGTTGGTTTACCAGTCCAGAGTAACATGAGTGCTGGTTAGGAATGCACCAATACCTATTTTTTTCACACCAAGTACAAGTATTTACATTTGTGTACTTGCCCATACGAGTACCAATATAAGTACTTAATATTACCATTACAGTTTTACCAATGGCTTTGAACATTTTTTGTTTGTTTTCACAAAACAGAACTCAGGAGCAGGTTGTCACATTAAAGTGAATAAAGAATAGCTGGTCCACCTTAAAACTCATCCCAACCTTTCCGTGTGCCTGAGCTGATCCCATATCACAATTTAGCCTCGGGGTCGACCCGGGCATCATCACAGCTGATGCTGACAGCAGCTTGTGTGTGATTGGCAAGTTCAAATGTATTTTTCCGATTAAAACCTGGTTTTGACAATTCTTGTTTCTTTTTGTTGACAGTCGAAGGTTTATGGAAAAGGGATTATGAATAGCTCTTTGTATCACCCCATAAATCAGAAAATGCTGTCAGCCATAAAATAATCTATTTTCTCCATGATTGTATTAGTACATGTAGTATAAATGAGGCTCTGAATGCTGTGTGAACAACCTCTGCATAAACCCTCAGAATATTGTAGTGTAACGGGTTGTCTCTAGGGCAGGTCTAGGGAATTGTGTCTACTCTCTATAGCCACAGGCTAATTCTCAACACTTTAGGAACTCAATTCTTGGGTAGAATGTTCTATTTCGGTCCTGTGACAAGCTCCAGATGGTCATGTGATCTCAATCAATCATCCACAATGTAATGCTCAATTCCTGGGTAGAATGTTCTGTTTCTGTCCTGTGACTGTCAAGTGTAGGTTCAAAGAGAGGGACCCAAACGCCAGAGCAACAGTTCAAAAATAAAATTTGTGTGACCAAGACTGAGGTCTGGGTAGACCTGAGTGAAAGTACCAAAACCCCCACCCGGACCTCAGGACTTCTTTCCTGGGTAGACCTGTATGATGTGCCCCCCCTCCCTCGAAGATCAGATCTCCCCGACTATAGTGAGTCTCTTCTGGGTAAGTCTGAGTGATGCTCTAAAAATTAGGGTATTGTTCTAGAGTATCAGGGGCGCGAGACTCTGGGGCAGGCAGACTTGGTCTTTAACCCAGGGGTGTGGGTGCAATGGATTGGGGGGTGAGCCGGGTTGGAGGGGGAGCTCCAGAAGTGGGTCTGGTTCAAGGGGGGTCACATAGCATGTCGGTTAACCCGGGTTTGAGTGCTTCAAGGTGGGCATGAGCTGTGTGGGTTGGTGGTCTGTTCGGGTTCCCCCCGGTGGCTCAGATGGGCACAGCATACTGCACTTGGGTGTTTTGTGTGATGCAGGCCGGGATGTAGTGCTTCTATGGGGGATGTGATGAGTGCAGTGTATGCCTTGCTCTCAGACCAGGGTCTCTGTGTGTGTCTTTTCCTGACATTTTGCGGGTGTGTGTTTGGCCTCCCTCCCTCCCTCCAGAGCTGGATCACAGACTGTGAGCCAGCTGTGGAGGGTGGGAGAGAGGGCTTTTTTCTCTCTCTTTCCCCAGTAAAAGATGCAGCTGTGCGGCTGTGTAGAGGCTGTATGTGTGCCCTCCCTCTTTTCCTCCAGAGCTCTCTCACATATGGTGAGCCAGCTCTGGAGGGAGAGAGGGAGGTCTTTTTTTGTTCTCTACCCAGCCATGATGCTCTGTGATAGGCTGCTGCAGCAGCTGTGTGATGATGAAGCATGTCCTAGTACTCATAGCCTGTATGGGTGTGTGTGGAGTGATGATAGGTCAGGCTGGGACTCTCCAGTGGATTTACTAATACTATTTAGCTGTACTATCACTAGGCCGACTTTTCAGCCTCTAAATGCTGCCTGTTGAGTTGGAATGAATTAGGATGCTCTGCCGTTCATTTTAAATCCATTGGCTGGTAGAGGGCTCCACCTTGAGGCGAAACCCAGCAAACACAACTTGAGGTGTTTCTACACTGTGCAAACTTGCATTTTTTGACGCACTAAAACGGGCCTGGATCAGGCTGGGAACCAGCTAGAAGCCTCCAATTTTGCTTCACTCATCTTCACATCGGCGTTGTCCGGGAGCGAATCCGAGCAGGTTAAGATGTTTTCCAGGCTTGAAAAGAGACTTTGCGGCCTTCAAACTCCATTGTAGGGTCATTTTCAACACATTAAAACGGGCCTGGGTCAGACTGGAAACCAGCTAGACGCCTCCAAATATGTTTTCGTCCGAGAGCGAATCCGAGCAGGTTAAGATGTTTTCCAAGCTTGAAAAGAGACTATGAGTCCTTTAAACTCACTGTTTTATTATGGAGCAGGTTGAGAACCAAAGAAAATCCTCCCTGTTTGTCTGAGGTGCTCGGGGGGACCCTGGGGAATTTACTTATCAAATGTGGGGTGGCTGGGTAAAGGGACTGTGAAAGGTCAAAGGGCAGGTGGCCTCCAGGTCTCTCTTTCCAGCTGTGTATCAAATGACAATTGTCACGTGACTAATGACGTCCGAAGCTTTGAACGTCACTGGTGCTTCACAAAGCATTTCATTAGTTTGACATCTTTGACAGCTTGAACGTGTTGGCGCCTAACTCTGTTATATATGATGCTTCAGTGTCAATCAATAATGTGGGTTAAAAATTCAATGTTGCACAAAACAATGCCACTTTCACCATGCCCATGTTCCTAAGGACTTTCCACTGCCACTTCTATGAAATCTTACCTCACTAATATGAGCTATCAAGGACAAATACTATTTATAAATCTGTTGCCATAAAACTTTAGGGCCCTAATAATATACAAAACCTTTGTGACCTCCAGCATTCACTGGGGCGTTTTGCAGCCGAGTGTGAAGCGGCAGGGATGAGAGTTAGCGCCTCCAAATCTGAGGCCATGGTGCTCTGCCGGAAACCGGTGGATTGCTCCCTCCAGGTGGGGACAAACTGCCTACCCCAAGCGAAGGAGTTCAAGTATCTCGGGGTCTTGTTCACGAGTGAGGGTAAGGTGGAGCGGGAGATCGACAGACGGATCGGTGCGGCTGCAGCAGTAAAACAGGCGCTGTACCGGTCCGTCCTGGTGAAGAGGAGCTGAGCCGGAAGGCGAAGCTCTCCATTTACTGGTCGGTCTATGTTCCAACCCTCACCTATGGTCACGAACTCTGGGTCGTGACCGAAAGAACGAGATCTTGGATACAAGCGGCCGAAATGAGCTTCCTCGGTAGGGTGGCCGGGCTCACCCTTAGAGATAGGGTAAGGAGCTCGGACATCAGGAGGGAGCTTGGAGTCGAGTCGCTGCTCCTTCGTGTTGAAAGGAGTCAGCTGAGGTGGTTCGGGCATCTTATCCGGATGCCTCCTGGACGCCTCCCATTAGAGGTTTTCCAGGCTCGTCCAACTGGTAGGAGACCCCGGGGAAGACCAAGGACACGCTGGAGGGATTAGATCTCCCGGCTGGCCTTGGAACGCCTCAAGATCCCCCAGAATGAGCTGGAAAGTGTTGCAGGGAAGCCTGGGTCGGCCTGATGAACCTGCTGCCACCGCGAGCCGACCCCGGATAAGCAGCTGATAATGGATGGATGGACATTCTGAAGACTCTACAGGTGAAGAGGTTCAAAACATTAACTCATAGATATCACTATGAAACTTCACCAGCTGATCACTTACATTAATACAATGTTTTTTTTGTATTACAAGTTTTATGACATGTGTTTAAATATGCCAATGAGGTATTATCTGATGGTAACTTTTGGAGAATTTAGGAGAAATCTACAGACATAAATAGACAAAGTAGTAAAATAAACAACTGAATGTGTATTTTGGTGCTTTCTTTCCACAAAGAAGACATGTGAATCTCTAAATTGTCCAGTGCATTAAAAACAATATTTGTCTGTATAGTGTCTCTTTAATCCCTTTAAATTTTTTTTGTTTTTTTATATGCTTCGCCACACCTGTATTTTCCCCAGTACTGGGTTATGTAAAGTTTGCAGCACAACAAACCGGTTGCTTCTTTCATCTGATTTGGGTATTGACTGACATCACGCTCTGTTGCTATAATCAGAATGAAGGAAGGTAGGCTGGTTCTCTGTCTACTGACCACAGAGGACAGTGATCCATCAACACCTTTGGCAGACGGAGACGAGAGGAGCAGCGATGGGTTTCACAGCAGCAGCCGGTGGATTTGTCGCCTTCCTTCTCTCTATGCCACGTACTGCACATCCACATTACAGAAGGGTGATTGCATAGCTGTAAAACCTCATCAGTTAATGATCACTCAGAACCGTACAGCTCGAGTGTCTTCAATCACAGTTTTCTTCACTTGAAAACAATTCCAACAGAAGTGTTGCACAGTTGGAGGCGATGAAGTTAGTGGGGAAGTCGGGAAGGTGATCAGTTCTGTGATTGCCTTCCGATATGCATATAAATACCGTTTGAAGTATCGACAATAATCAAAACTAAATTGATTATGTTGTTAATTTATGCAGACATTGTTCTTCGCTAGCCAGGTTTCCATCTGCAGGTAGAACACATTTTAAACAAACTTACAGAAATCATAAAAGTCAAGTTAGCTAGTTGTTCTATCCACTACTGCTATGCAAATAGTGCAATGCAGTAGAACAGTTCAGGAAAACAGCTGGGTGCCATGAAAGCGTTGAGATCTGCATTAGAAATTTGCCGCCGGTTATTTTTTGTGGTGTATTTTAAAATGCTTCATGTCCCGAAAATCTGTAGAGTTTTTAAGCTAAAAGGTTATGTAAGTAATAAACCATTGAAATTGTGTAAAAGAATACACAAACAATTTTTCTGACACAATTAACATTAAACTATGTTTTTTAACTTGATTTAAAAACAAGTGGGTGGATAAAATCTGAAAATGTGTTGCAGGAAAAATTAATTTGATGGAAGGAAATGCATTAAAGTGAAGCAAATTAATTAAAAACATGATTCTTCTCCTACCGAGCGAGAGATTTAACACCGAAAGTGTTTCACGAGCCGCTCAGGGACTCAAATGTCAAAATTATTGCAGAAGGTGGACGAGTTATTTACAGTACGACGGCAGAGTTATAACGTTTGTAGATTTTTTAAAAGGCTTTTTTAGGGGGAAAAGTATTTAAAAGAAACCTGTAGTACAGCCACTCATACTTTGCTGAGTGGGAAGAGGTTTTATAACTAATTTAGCTCAGCCAGCAGAAAGTATTTGTTTAAGAACCGCTCCCTTTTCAACTCGTCTTTTGTTATCCGTGCCAAAAACAGTCCGGTGGGATATTTCCATGCTCTGCAGAGCCGCCAGTAATTTGCCTATTTGTCGTCTGCATGGAAACGACGCCTTCTGCTTTTCACTGCTGGGCCCTCGTGTCCGCATCAGCAGTCCGACCACAAACACGCTCAAGCTCTGTTTGGCCAGAAAGACAAATTAATCCTGTGAAGCCTGACCCATCAAATAATATTCAGAAAATTCTGATTTTTTTTATATTGAAGTGTTTATTAGACCTTTAGTCCCAAAAAAATAATTAAAAAAATTAAATGTATTTACATATATGGTATATTTGTATCACATTTGATACATCATGCAGATTTGTCAATGTATTGATCAAAACAATGTTTATTTTAGAAACAATTACAAGTTATGTTCATTGCTTTTGGAACATTTGGAACATTTCAGTTGATTTGGTGCTTATTTTTCCCAAACAGAACCCTTTTTATAATCTTTTTAGTTTGAATTGTGATAGGCAAAGAACTGTTTATGTCCTTGTCCAGCCAAAATATGGACTTTACATTTCAACACTGTAGCTTTTTGCCATCTAAAAGTAAACAACAAACTGATTGTTTACTTTACTATTTTTATAATTAGGCAATATAACAATAGATTATGATAGCCAAGGATTTTTTATTCAATGTTGAATGAATGTCAATGTTGACATTTATGTTTTTATAGCAAATAAAAAATATCTTACTATGACAAAAATATCTAACTATGACATTTCTACCTTTAATTAGTTTAATTAAATGATCAAAACAGTGTATTTGGCATTTTGATATAGCATAATCAAGATTGTCAAAATTAAATTAAATACAATGTCGATACTTTAAATACCTGCTGTATCATATTTGATACAGGTGTTTTCAAAACGACTTTACTATGAAATAAGGAACGAAACATTAAGCAATTATAGGTTGCTTCCATAGTAACTATTCAAATTGAAATATTATTAACAATATAAAAGTAATTCTTATTGTAACCTTTTCAAAATTACCAATGAAACTCATGTATCAAATATGATACAAACGGCGCTGCAGGGTTAAACAGGTTTGATTTCACACTGCTCCTTATCTACCCTAAAACCCAAAGCACATCTTTTTGTGAAGGAAATACTTTTTTCCTGGTAAGAAATTTGTTTAATTCAAATTTACAACAAACAAACCATAAAGGATTTCTTGCATTGCCCTTTTCAACAGGAAGCAAACACATGCAAATACACAAAAAAGGGAACATGATGCAGAACGAGCTGAAACGAGTCTGATCTGTGGATATATATGTACCTCTTTCTATTATTATGGTTGAATAACTACTAATTGGTTCTGTGTGGGGTGTGCACGTTCTCCCCGTGGCAGCATGGGTTCCTTCTGGGTTCTCCGGCTTCCTCCCACAGTCCAAAGACATGCAGCTCAGGTTAAGGACTCTAAATTGCCCGTAGGTGTGAATAGTTGTCTGTCTTTAAAATGGCGGCTCTGGAGGTCGAGGGCGTCTCATCGTTACACACATGTTGCCTCGACTCCTCTTTCCTCGTGTCTCTTCCTCGAGAGGCGAGGAAAGGAATCAAGGAGGCACAAAATCTGAAATTGAGAAAAAATGTACAGTCTTGCGTCAGCAGAGCTGAACATGAATTGCTGTCAGACATGCAAACGGGTCGGAGTGATGAATGAAGCTGGAGTCATTCTGTTAAATGAAGTTTGGTTCTCCAGCAGGATTCCATAATGAAGCACTTGTTCTCTCCTCTTGTGGATCTGATTGTGGTTTCTGATGTGCTCTGTGTTACAATGGTGCAGGGTCAGCATGGAGTGGCTTACTCTTCTGATATCTGTGTCTCCAGAGGATCAACAGTGATCATGTCCTGCTATGCCCAAAACCCACCCAATGTACCTGTAACGAAAACATTCTGGTTTACTAAAGAAGTGAATAATGATCCTGTTGATCTGACGGGTGACTCAGAATACACAGATCGAGTGACGGATATCTTTGATAGAGAGAACAGCTGCACTCTGACAATCACAGACCTGAAGGAGAGCGACTCAAAGACGTACAGGTGCAGCTTCTCTGCAGAACTATCAGGTGATAAATGGACTGATGGACCTGGAGTCACACTGACTGTCACAGGTAACATGTGGGTTTACCCCAACACACACACACACACACTTGCATAATAATAATCTATTAACAATTTTAATTAAAATGTATTATTCATTAATGCTTGAATCCTCATTATTAATTATTGAATCATACATGTTTATTTGATACTCTTTTTTCTCTTCCCTCTTCTCTTGCTCTTGATTTTTTTCCATGTATTTGTGTTTATACCTGTATATGTGTGTATGTGTGTGTGTGTGTACAATTGTGAAAACATACAGTATTTGTGTATTTATGTGTGAGTATACGTGTCTTATATTGCCACCTAGCCTCAATCAACACCCCTCACTCACCCAATATAAGGATCACACAGAAGATGGACACACACACACACACACACACATCCATACACATTTTGCTGGAACTCCGTTTGTCGCCTTTCCTCTTCAGTCTAAATCTGCTCCTCAGTTTGTTTTTGTCTGCATCTCATTTTATATGATTTATTTAGGCATTTCTATGTTCATATACTTATCTACTCCTTCCTCCCCCTCCCCCAACAAATGTTTTAATGGTGCATGTTAAAAACATAATCGCTTATGTGTTTGTGTACGTTGACAGAACCAGTTTGGAGTGTAGACTTCCAATGTCTGTATTATGTGTGTGTGTGTGTGTGTGTGTGTGTGTGTGTGTGTGTGTGTTTCTTGTAACAAATGACTCAGTGTTCTTCCTCACGTATCCAGCTCTGCAGGTTACTGTGACCAGAGTGACGGTCAACATCTCTCACATCGAGGCAGAGCTGAGTTGTAGCAGCAGCTGTGTTGGTCCTTCCTACGTCTGGTTCATTAACGGACAGGAAGTTCCTGGGCAAAGTTCTTCCTACACGGGTTCTTTGGAACCTGGAGACGGCGTCTCATGTGGTCTGAAGGGGTCTGATGATCACCGCTCTCCTTCACTGTGTGAGTATGAGTCACGGTGTCATGAAAAAACAACTAAACGACAGGATCGTTCCAGACGAGCCAGACCTGGGCAGAATCGATCATCGGCGATTGTATTGTATTGTATTGTATTGTACTGTATTGTATTGTATTGTATTGTATTGTATTGTATGATTTAAAAACTATCAAAACATGTTCTGCAAACTACAACTAGCCTACAAATCAGATCCAACAGGATGTAACTGTTTATTTGACTTCCTGTATATTCTTTGAGGGCAGCTAGACACTGTCAGACTTCATCCCCTGATATTTTACAGGCGAACGTGCTTACTGTCGTTTTTACCCAAAGGCATCAATCTGGGAATTAAAACTTTACGCAAGCTGCTGTTCATTTGCATAAATTTCCGCTATGAAAACGTGTTCCTCATCTTGTAAACTTGTGTTTTTTCTCCTCCAGATGCTCCAAAGCTTCCCTCTGTGTCAGTGAGTCCCTCTGCTGAGATAGTGGAGGGCAGTTCAGTGAAGGTGACCTGTAGCAGTGATGCTAACCCAGCAGCTAAATACACCTGGTACAAGGAGGATGAATATGAACCTCTCAGTGAAGAACCTCAGCTTGTCTTCAGCTCCATCCAGTCCTCTGACTCTGGACAGTATTACTGTGAACCTGAGAACCAGCTGGGGAGAAAGAGGTCTGCATCCATCTCTATTGATGTGAAATGTGAGTGAATCATCAATAGAGATGGATTGGGAAAAAGAAGATTGATTTTGTCTGCCATAGATGTTCCAGTGTCAGTTTTTATCAACATTGCCATCACTCAATTGGCGACGTAATCATAGACTAGTGTGTAAGATTTGACGACATCAACCACCGAGGGTGCAGATTACAACCGACTGAAACTTTCCCCGAAGCATGTTCAATTATTATTATTTATTTTCCCTCTCTGGGCTAATGGAGGAACACCTCTTAAGAACTTCCTCGTATGTGGATATAAACGGCTCATTTTAAGCCAATGAAAACACAATGGTTCCTATTTTCAGGTGATTATATACTAAAGAAAACATACTTAATATTATTAATTAATTAATTAATTAACATACTTAACATACTTAATATTATATTCCATCTAAATGCGACACACTCTACCTTTTTTAAATGAATGAAATTGATCATACACAGATAAACCCCCTGAGATGTATCCTCTCATCTTCAAGGAGGTCCCAAACAAACGCTGAGAAAACAAGTCAAAGACCAGAAAAGTACACAACACAATGTTATATACCACAATGGTGACAACCATATGAATAACAAATGGATATTTATTATTATGTCTTTGTAAAATAGAAAAGATTAAGAGTACAACCTAAGAATATACAGTGAAACAATGATCACTCTCTAAATAGAAAGAACATGATAAGAGTGATGATACGTGTTAGGCGTTGTTTTGAAGCTAAGGTTTTTTTATACCCTACATTTCCTGGAGCTTGCAACAACAACAAAAAAACGTGGACTTGCATTCATCTGTAGTTCATTAGTGTAGGAGGAGAAACTACCCGTGATGGAAACAGTGAGGCAAAAGCCTTTTCTGTCAAAGTATCCTGCAAACTGCTGACGGATATTTATTGTGCTGAAAATGTTTTCTCCTCAGATGCTCCAAAGCTTCCCTCTGTGTCAGTGAGTCCCTCTGCTGAGATAGTGGAGGGCAGTTCAGTGACTCTGACCTGTAGCAGTGATGCTAACCCAGCAGCTAAATACACCTGGTACAAGGAGGATGGAAACCTCAAACCTCTCAGTGAAGGACCTCATCTTGTCTTCAGCTCCATCCAGTCCTCTGACTCTGGACTGTTTTGCTGTACAGCTGAGAACGATCTGCGGATGAAGAGATCTGCATCCATCTCTATTGATGTGAAATGTGAGTAAAACTAAATCACCAAAAGCATCAGGACAGATCTTCATCATCACTGACTTCAGAGCTGAACACAGTGGGAATTATTACTGTGAAGCCCAGAACACCAGAGGACGTAGAAACTCAACTTTATATCTGAGTGTAGCAGCAGGTGAGTCTTTCCATTGTATCTGATTCTCAGGAGGTTTACACACAATTATTTGTTTTCCATTTTCAACTAGTAGTCTTCAACCCCACAATAATGCTGACTCAAATGACATGTATGCAGTTGTACTCACCAAGACCTGTAGCAGATTTTAATGTGGGACACTGTTGGAGTTTCCTTTTAAAATTGTCTATAGTTTGGATTAACAAATACACTTTAGTTGTAAGAATCTCCCATCTTAGAAGTTATTTCTTTATAATTTAAGTGATATGATATACAGGTAAAAGCCAGTAAATTAGAATATTTTGAAAAACTTGATTTATTTCAGTAATTGCATTCAAAAGGTGTAACTTGTACATTATATTTATTCATTGCACACAGACTGATGCATTCAAATGTTTATTTCATTTAATTTTGATGATTTGAAGTGGCAACAAATGAAAATCCAAAATTCCGTGTGTCACAAAATTAGAATATTACTTAAGGCTGATACAAAAAAGGGATTTTTAGAAATGTTGGCCAACTGAAAAGTATGAAAATGAAAAATATGAGCATGTACAATACTCAATACTTGGTTGGAGCTCCTTTTGCCTCAATTACTGCGTCCGACACCAGCAGATGACATGGCACCCCAAACCATCACTGATGGTGGAAACTTTACACTAGACTTCAGGCAACGTGGATCCTGTGCCTCTCCTGTCCTCCTCCAGACTCTGGGAGGCACAGGATCGGACACGGTGCTGAAAGAACACAAACATTGCGGGCAGGAGGGACCACTTTGAATGTTGGGTTTAAAAACTGCAACCGTCAAATCCCACTCATTCTGCCTTTCAATTCCAGTTGAGTGTCAGCTACACAATCGTATACAAACTTACAAATAATCGTGTTTAATATCTATAGGAACAACCAGCAGAGGATGAGAACAGCCTTCATTATGCCAGAGTCCAGTTCTCTAAGAAACAAGCAGATCCTCCCTACGCGAACATCTTACCATCTCTGGCCCAAAGACACACAATGGGAGCCGATGTGGACCGTGTGGAGTACGCTACTGTCGTATTTAGGAGTGGGAATAAACTCCCAGGGTGAGCAGCTCTTCACACAGAAACATTATCCTCATTATTAGACAGATTACAGATTACAGGTCTAGAAGGTGTTTTAGTGTCCTGGCCTATCATTTAGATTTATATATCTTTATAGGTATATAGATTTACATATCTTTGCTGTGTTGTGGCCACAGAGTGTAGTTTGTGTTTATGGTGACCTTGAGACAGGGACATGCCAGGGATGGCCTTTGTCACCACTAACATTTTTAGTTGACTACTGAACCACAAGTTTTAAACAAGTACATTCATTACATTTCCCCATATGCAGATGATGCATTATTTTAAATCTATCTCAACCTTTCCAATTCTTCCTTGACTGATGGGTTTCCTGGCCACATTTGGTAAGCTTTTAAGATATGAAATCAATGTTAAAGAAACTACAGCCTTGCCCTTGAACCCATATATACTTTAGAGTCGTGTCACACCTGAAATTAAAGCTGTGTTCATGTTCAATTGGCCAATAGATGACATAAAATACCAGGAAACCATCTTAACATATAGGGTCTAGTTTGAATGTTTCATGGCATTTAAAATGTGTGTTCGTCCTCCACATCTCTCAGAAACATTACTTGGGACACTGGAGAGGATCCAGCTGCTTTGTCCAGCACAGTCCACAAAACCTATGAAAAACATTGAAACCAGAATCTCTAATCTCCTCTTCATACATGGTAATTATAAAACAAATTGTACAATCTTTATTTAAGAAGGTAACTTAATTTACATTGAAAATGTATTTCTCAGGAGAGATGTGTACAGATAAAACATTGTAGAAGCAAACTTACTAATTTGAACACAACATGCAACAATGTTCGCTGTTTTTTTTCACCCAGCTCAACACGACTTTAACGAGAGTGTCATGTAGTCACGATGGAGTGCAATAGAGTGAACATGATATGTGAAACATCTTCCTGTGGTCACCTTACAAATGTAAGTTCCAATCTTCACAGGACTTTTTAACTGAAGCTCTTATTTGGTCTTCATCAACTCCTTGCAGGCTCTCTAACGGCAGTTGTTTGTGCAACGCGACCGTGTTTCCTGGAACGCACGATCGAAGTCCGAGGTACCAACATCTGGAACTGAAGCCTGGGACTGCAGATCAACCGTTTCCATCCACTCAGTGTGACACATTGGATTTTGGTCCTAATATCTTGTCTATGTATAATGCATTTAAGGCCGACGTAACCAATTGTTTATTGTCACTCTGTTTCAGTTAGCTAGAATAGCTTTGGGGAAGAAACCCCAGCCCAAACTGTTTGCACTGGGAAAGAGATGCAGGTCTTCCAGACTAGTGGAAAGAAACCTCCACAATGCACATTTAGGTGGGTTTTTTTGGGCTTATTTGAACTGAAGATTTCTGCAAAATTTGACGAAAGCTACCATTAGATAATGCCTCATTTGCATATTTAAACATACCATTTAAAAAAATTAATTGTCTTTATGTTTTCTAAGTAATCAACTGTGGAAGTTTCATGTTGATATCTAATTAATTTGTTTTCACAAAATGTGTGTAATTTAACAAAACATCTCTTTAATGCGTATGGCTTTAAGGTGTTTAAAGCATATGGCTTTAAGGTGTTTAAAGCATATGGCTTTAAGGTGTTTAATGCATATGGCTTTAAAGGCCGTTTTCTCTCAATGAGTTTGTTCTCAGACTGATCCAGAAATGGGGACTTCTCACAATATCTATCAGATACAGATATCTTATTCACCTCCGGTGAACATTTATAGGCCTGTATCAGTAGGCCGACCGGTGAAAAGTGAAAAAACTAATTAGAATCTACATTTACTCGAGTACTGCACCCAAAATGGGGACCCTTTTATATCAGGTCACAAGGTACAAATCAAGAAAAAAAACATGGTATAAATCCAAAACACAAAAAAAAACATGTTCAGTATCAAATTAAACATAAAAATCAGGGCTATAATAATATATAATCCCCATGTACAACCTCTAAACATAACTCAACCAATAAATAGGTTTAGGGTTCAGGGTTAGGGTTACGATGAGGGTGAGGGCTTAAAGGGCTACTTTTAAGGGTTTTTAAAATAGTTGTACTTTATTTATTTACATTGTATAGTACTTTATCCATAATACTTCTTCTTCTTCTACTGCACTACCTTTCAGAGGGGAATATTGTACTTTTACTACATTACATGTATAGCTTTAGTTACTGATGACTTTGCAGATTTGTATAATTGACACAAAGCATGAAATAAAAATTAAAACACGCTGCATTATTAAACGTTAAGCTACATATAGATTGCAGTTAATGCTGTAAAGTAATTGAATCTGCATAATGAATACTTGTTAACTTTAACTTCAGTAACATTTTGAATGCTAAATGTTTGTTGTTTTTTACACTTTGGTATTGTTAGTTTTACTGAAATATAAGATTTGTATTTCTTCCTATTCTTAGAAATTCTATTTAAAAAAACATGTGAGAACATAACATTTTCAGATCTAGTTGTAATTCCACTTGGCTGCCACTAGGTATCAATAAGGAGCAACATTTCACTGATAGCAAATCAACTCACCCTGTCGAGTACATTTCACTCTTGTTATACGTTATATATTTGTTTTCCTCTTTTAAAAATAAAGTCAGTCAAATAACTATTGTGGTTCTTATTTTTATATGTATTTATTTAATTTGAAAAGCCACCATGTACAGTTTTTTTTAAGTCAGTATATAGCTTTTAAGATAATTCCCTTGGAATTTGATGATGAGATATAAATCCCGTGCCCCCCTTCCATCCAGTGGGCCCGGAAATAGGGCCTGGGTCTCTAGCAGCGTGGTGTTGGTGTTGGTTCCCAGCCGGGACTTGCTCTCCTCCTGCTGACGGAACTCCGACTGCAGTTCCAAGGCGGAAGCAAAACCATTAAGAATACCACTAGAAACTCTCTCCCTGATGGTCTCCTGTACTTATGAAAGTCACTTAGAGGCATCAATAGAAAATAGACCATTCCATAACCAGTTTAAAGTTCCCTTTCAGCAACTTTAAGACATCCGTTAAGATGCTGCTGTCAACAGTGATTCATCGTATCCAAACAGTCTCTTTTGTTCTTTTAAACGCACAATCTTGACCGGCAGTGTCTCAATCGCCACATCCTTTTTTCCCCTGAACATATTGATCCGGTGTGTGAGGCCTTATGTTAGAAAATAAATATAGTAGTAGAAACCATTCTCCACTTTATAGTCATCCGATTCCGTTGAGGATTGGGTTATGTAAAATACAAGTTATTTTCTTTTCTCTTCTAAGTTCTTTTCATTTTCTTTTTATTGAATATAACGACATATGTTTTGAGTGAAATTGTCTTCTATCACGCATTAGTACGCTGTAGAACATTCCTGTTTTTTTTATTACATTTATATATCACAGGAAACAAGTCTAAATATGGTCATAGTGGATGTTATCCTGTGCTTAGCAGCTGGCCTGTTGTGTCTTTCTTATCTGTATTCTTGTAACTGTGGCCAGAAATGCTGTTGGGCGTGTGACCAAGGTCAGGTCATATTGAACCACAGACACCAATTACTCACAATAATGTCTCAAGTACACGTAATCTTTCTGACACCTGTTCAGTTAAACATGACCCCATCACCCCCAGGCTGCATCGGCAGGTCTCACCTGTCAACTCCGCTTACAAGGCGCCAGTTACTCCCACTAAATGTCTCAAGGATACGTAAATCTGTCTGACACTTGTCAGAAATACTTGTCAGAATCTTGTTGAAATAAAATACATACTCTAAAATAAGAGTGTAGAACTCTACTCAATGGGGACTCCCGTTTAATGGAATAAGATAACTTCCAGGCTTTTTGAGGCACAAGGTAAACACCGGGCCGAGGCCATTGTCCAGGGAACACAATCCAGCAAAGATCCGGCCTCGTTTCCAGATCCAGACAAATGTAAGAACTTTCCTATTAGAGGAAACAGTTCGGTGGATCACGTGGCTCAATGAAATAGGTAGGCCACGGTGAGATACCGAACGAATGGGGGTTTTAACATCCGTCATTGTCTCTATAAACTGTAATCAAAAGCAAACTGAGAGGGAAACCTTAGGTTTCTAAAACGGGCCCTCCTTACACGGCTAGCGTGAGGAGTAGGCCCTCCTCCTAAACTGTGACCAGGTCAGGGCCGAGCCTGTTACACCGTAATGCCAAATTCAGAGACTTTCAAAGGTCCTGGTTTTGCAACATAATCCAAATTGTCGACACTTTGGAGACCCGAATGTGAAAGTTTGTGCTAGTGGACCGAAATAACACATTTTCCTTTCTTAACAGAGCTGCAGTGACACAGAAGTAAGATAAGATAATCCTTTGTTAGTCGAACAAACAAAGCCTGAGACACAAGTAGAAAAACAACATCAAAACCAGTATAATGAATAAGTAATCACACAGTGAACGTATAATAAATAAGTAAACTAAAACTAAAATAATGATAAAATCGGACTGAATGGTTGTTAACGGTTGTAGTTTTTTTCCTGATAATTCTTTGTACATTTTGTACAACAATGCAGAGTCATTTACCGCATTCATGGCCCGTAGAACGATCACACTAACGTTTCCTCTGATGGAGAGCTGCAGGCAGGACATATTTCTGGAGGCCAACAGGAAGTTAGCATCGCCTTGGTTACCTCGACAAAAAGCTGACGGGATTCTTTCATTGGATTTTTGCGGAAAATAATCTCTGTGGCAAACAAATGTTCATGACATTTATACTTATATTCAGCAAGATAATCTCCACAAATGAACACCACTTTTATGATTTTTAAAGCGTGAAAACAATCGGCAGAATTAAAAAGCAACTCCACCACGGTCACAAGACTTCACCTCACCACCACTAAGCTAGCGCTAAGATAAGCTATACCATTTATTTTTACAATTAACACTTGGAAATATGAAGGCACTTGCTAATGGGCAAGGTAGTACAAACTGTACCATGCTTTGGTGTTTCATTTTTACTCCATTACTTAAAATAGTATTAAAATGGTTTCTTTCTTTTCACGATATTGATGGCGTTTAGCCGTCTGAGAGACTTGTTAGCAACCGCCTTATTTAAGACACGTAAAAAAGTTCTAAATTCACAGGATGGGTATTTACTGACCTATCTTATTAATTTGAGGACAAAACCGGTAAAATCTCCAAAGCTTGTGTGAAACACAGATCCTATTTCAGGCATCTAACCAAAAATACATTCAGAAAACCCAAAGACTTTGAGGCGAGGGAACCGAGAGTCATTTCTGGGTTTTAGGACTCCTTCCTGCAGCGCTCTATTCCAACTCACTCACATCGAAGGAGGAGGGGAAATAACTTTTTGGCTCTTAGTGCACAACTTTTGGGACAGAATTATTCAAAATAAGGCCTATTCAAGTGTTCGCACTGGTAAAGTGGATTTGATTATAAATAAAAATGGCTCGCTAAATTACCAGAATTTCTTTCCCAAAGTAGTCAATGGGGAAAGAAAAGTCTATTTGACGTCTAATGGCGTCATGCGTTCGGATCGGAAGTTGTAATTTCACCGTTTGGCCGAGTGCTCCGACTGGAGTCCTCCAATAATACATGAACATTTAAAATCTCTGTACGGCCCATTTATATTCTTTGGGGTCATTTGTCAAAGCAGAGAAGGTCGAGTTTAATAAACTAAAGGCATTTTCAGAATAAAAGTCCATTGGTGATAGCTTGTCTAATCTAATTGTGAGCCTTTTGTTCCACTTAAGCAAGTCATTTAAGAACTCGTTGCTTGTACAATATGTCAAAGATGTTGCTCACCACTATGAACTATTGACACTTCCTGAACTTAATCTGGACCTCTGACGCTCAATGAATTAAATGTTCAGAGTCAAAGTCTTTACCTGAAAATAGTTTTACTCATAAAATGTGTAAATAAAGAACACACATTGAGTTTAAATTTGACTCAACCATCATTGGTTGATGGTGAGATGTTCCAGTGTTGAGTGCCCTCTAGTGGGGAGGCTGTAGTGAGGCTGAGGCTTCCTCCCTCTGAGAGCCTCCTCCACTGCCTGCTTTAAAGGCTCAGTTCACCCAAATCACAAAAACACACATTTCCTCTCTCACCTCCGGTGGTATCCAGTCATGCAGATAGTTTGTGTTTTATTTTGATGCATGTTTTTTTTTTTTTTTTACTTCAAATATTATTATGTTTTTAATCCCAATTTAAATGCAGGACATTTCAACATGGTTTATCAACTGATCCACCTTAACAAGACAACTTCCTTTAAATCAACATCGTCATATATCACCATCGAATGTCCAAATCCTGCCACTTGATCTTCTCTTTCTGAATATTATTTTTCTGGTGCGAAACCGGTTCAGTGTCTTATTCTGTGTTTTAAAGTGTATACAGAGTGATAAACACACCTTAGCTGTGCTGTGAGTTTAAACTGTCATTTTGCTCATTGTGCATATTAATGATGTAAAGAGGAAGGAAGCTGCTTATCAGCCTGATATCTGTACTCTGCTCACTGACAGCAGAGGAAATGCATCTTTAAAGACGTCGGCTTCCTCCATCGTAAGAAGCAGTTTATTAATGTTCCCGTTAACGTGAACCTCTTGTGTGCATCATGTGATCTGCTGACATGTGTTACTGTCATGCAGAGAGCAGAGGAGCAGCTATGAGTTTAACTGCAGCGGCGAGTGGACTTGTCGTCTTCCTTCTCTCTGCGTCAGGTACTGAACACCTCCACTTACGCTCAAGAAAGGGGATTCTGGGAAAATGTGGGTCTTTGTAAAAGAGTCGTGGAAACGCTGCAGATATTGATTTAGTGTCTTTGTGTTGGTGTCACTTGTTCTGGGTGATCAGTAAGGTCTGGTTTCTTTTGCTCTTGTGTGAGCTGTAAACTGAGAATAATGAGTTTTATTCATAACTCCCTCCTCAGCCTGTGAAAACCTCTTGGCCGGTTTAATCTGCTATGAAGCCGACCCTGGTGGCAGAAGCTCAGCTCATGTGGCCGGCGATTAGTTTCCATCAGTTTTCATGAGTTAGTTTCTGGAGGGCTGCTGGTCTCACAGTGAAGCACATTCTGACTCAACTTGTCTTCTATCGTCTTCCATCTGCTCGCTGCTCCGTCCTCTCCGACCTCGTGACGTATTTCCATGCTCTGTGTTGAAAGCAGCTTTTATCTCATCTTCATATCATCGCTGCTGTCAACAGTTTCCTTCACCTCTGCATTTATTTTTACATTTCACTCTCAACTGAGCAGCAACCTGACCACAAACTAACCACAGATAAGTTCATTAATTTTACCCCTACTAATTTATTATATATATGAATACATTTTTAGAATAATAAAACATTAAATTATATATTTTAATCGGAGGTAGAAAGTGCCCAAAATGTGTGTGTATATTGTTGTATGTATGTAAATATATATAGTTTAACACGTGAATGTCTTGTACATGGCTGGTAAATTAGAATGTTTTTGAATGCGTGAGGAAAAAAATATGAAGACTGAAATTTCTTCTTCAGTGAACTTCAAAAATGTCTAAAGAAAAGTATTATTTGCAGCAATTAGAAAGTGACAAACAGGAAAGTTAACACGTGAGTGTTTCTGCATGAAACTGCTCTTGTTCTCGCTCACAGAAGAGTTTGTAAAATATCCTAAATCATTGTTTCTGTTTGCATATAAGATGCATTCTCAGGCTTTTTCTTGACATTTCATCCAGAGACTTTATTGCAGTTCAGTTCTAGTTCGATGTAGATGCACGATGAAGAACTTATTATTTCCATGACTGCAGACAGTTGGTCTGATGAAGCTTGTCCAGGTCACTTTTCATCAAATCACTGATCACTTAAACCTTTGATTACGGTTCCTGATGTGCTCTGATGTGTTCCAGTGATTCAGGGTCAGGATGGCTGGGGAGTGACTTACACTCCTCCTGAGATCTGTGCCTTCAAAGGATCAACAGTGGAGATAAACTGCAGCTACACATACCCATCGAGAATACAAGGCCTTGAAACACAAGTTGAGGAAACATTTTGGTTCACTAAAGAGAGTAACGGTGTTCATGTGGATCTGGGAACAGACCCGCAGTATTCAGGTCGTGTGACGTCTCGCTGTGAAGACAAAGTCTGCTCTCTGAGAATCTCAGACCTGAGAGAGAGCGACTCAGCTGAGTACAAGTTCAGGTTCAGGACAAACCAACCAGGTGGGAAATATACCGCTTTACCTGGAGTCTCTCTGTCCGTCACAGGTAACTTTTTCATCTGAAAGTTTAGTAGTTTAGTTTGCAATATGTATATCTGTTTATGTGAGTGTATAATGAAGACTTCTGCTCCTTATTCACATGTTCAGATCTCCAGGTGCAGAGTCTCGGAATACTGATCATAGATAAAACCTGGGAAGATTTGAAGTGCCAGAGCAGCTGTCTTCCACCCGGTGATCCTCACTACGTCTGGTACAAGAATGGACAGAACATGTTGGGAGAAACGGCCGAGTCGTATCTTTTAGAATATGATTCTGCAGACAGCGTTTCCTGTGCTGTGAGTGGATATGAGGACTTCCGATCTCCTTCAGTGTGTGAGTTTAAGAGGTCAAAATCATTTCATGTATTTCTGTGGGATCAGGCTGCGAGAAAGATATGGCACACATTTGCAAAGATAGTTCTCAATACTCGGTATGTTCTAATGAGCATGGTTACTAATCATGTTTATTTTTAATCGAGGCAGCCCACAAAAACACTGACTTGGTCGTCTTACTTCACAGTGTGAGAGGTTGGTAGGAACTCCAGATAACAAAATGTATCTGCGCAAGTACTGAAGGATTTCGTGATTTAAACAGTGTCTGCCATGACCTGGCTGCAAAGATGTGACAATAATCTCTTGTAATTCTTCAGCACTTGGTTCACATTTGACTTCATTCTTTTCTCTCATGTTTTTATTTAAAATATGTGAGTTAGAATCTGAATCCATGAAGGGTTTTGTTTAAAATAATTAAGGTTTCAAATTTGCAGAATAACAAATCGACAGAGAAAAGTGTCAACTAGAGGCACAAGAACAGAGAATCTGGCAATTTCTATGACAATCTGCAGCCTGAAGAGATGATGACAAATCACGTTTTGCTAAAATGTCAGTGTAAAATTATTCATTTTATAACGTCGACAATACGGAGCAGTGATTTGTTGTTCAATGTTGCCCAATCGATCACCCAATATCACTGAATTACATGCAGTTAAGGTCCAGTACGGGAAAAGGCAGCAGTTAAAAGGTCATTAACAACACATTTATTGTTATGTGTTGAGTTATTGTCAAGTTACAATAGCGACCTTATTTAAACGTTTAAGTAGTTTACTTAGTTTACGTACTTATTTTAAGCCCAACCATGATGTCTTTCCCTAAACCTGACTAATGCTTTTTGATTATTTAAGCATGTTATGCTGATTTAGTCGACATGTGTGTTCTAGTAAAAAAGCCAACAAATATGAACCTGAACTTTAGCCTGATGTACTCATTTATCATATTTACCCACCAGAGGTCATAAGTAAACACTAAATCTGGATCACTGCGTCGGTTTTAACGTCTCTCTTCTAATACAGAAGGGAATTAAGCTTCGCCATCCACTTTGGGTTCTTATGCTCTATTGTCCATTTAAAATATGTTACACTGTAAAAATGGTAAATATGGTGTTTAAATGTTTTCTCCTCCAGATGGTCCAAAGCTTCCCTCTGTGTCAGTGAGTCCCTCTGCTGAGATAGTGGAGGGCAGTTCAGTGAATCTGACCTGTAGCAGTGATGCTAACCCAGCAGCTAAATACACCTGGTACAAGGAGGATGAATATGAACCTCTCAGTGAAGGACCTCATCTTGTCTTCAGCTCCATCCAGTCCTCTGACTCTGGACTGTTTTACTGTACAGCTGAGAACGATCTGCGGATGAAGAGATCTGCATCCATCTCTATTGATGTGAAATGTGAGTAAAACTAAATTTAAAAAGCATCAAGCAACTAATGACAACTTTATAAAAATCTGGATTGGTCAGTCTAATGTTTTGCTGATCATGCACTTTCTTTATCTCTGTTTCACATCCACAGCTTAGAAAACATAATTTAGCCGTAAAAAGCAGGAAATACTTCAAATAATTTCAGACACGTCCATAAACATTCCTCTTTCAACACTACATGTACCACCAAATAAACTCATTCTCATTGTTGGTAATGTATGTGATCTCCTCAGATGCTCCAAAGCTTCCCTCTGTGTCAGTGAGTCCCTCTGCTGAGATAGTGGAGGGCAGTTCAGTGACTCTGACCTGTAGCAGTGATGCTAACCCAGCAGCTAACTACACCTGGTACAAGAAGAACCAAACACGTCCTCGTGGAGAAGGAGACATCTATCGTTTCACCTCCATCAGCTCTGAGGACAGAGGGATCTACTACTGCAAGTCTGAGAATCCACATGGAGAGATCAACTCTTCATCTTTATTTTTAAATGTCCAGTGTGAGTACAAAACATTAGCTCTTCTCTTGGGTCAAACTCTGCACACCAGTGTTAATCGGTTTATACGTCATTCTCCTCAGATGCTCCAAAGCTTCCCGCTGTGTCAGTGAGTCCCTCTGCTGAGATAGTGGAGGGCAGTTCAGTGACTCTGACTTGTAGCAGTGATGCTAACCCAGCAGCTAACTACACCTGGTACAAGGAGGATGAAGACTCACCAAAAGCATCAGGACAGATCTTCACCATCACTGACTTCAGAGCTGAACACAGTGGGAATTATTCCTGTGAAGCCCAGAACACCAGAGGACGTAGAAACTCAACTTTACATCTGATTTCTGTAGCCGGTGAGTTCTTCACATTCACCATCACACAAACACACCTGCTTGCTTAATCAGACCTGGTTCACATTAACAGTTAAAATCTGTTCATATTTCCAGGGAATTCAACATCGATGATGAGTATCATCCGGTCGACTTTGGTGGTCCTGATGCTGATTCCTCTGCTTCTCCTGGGTCTGTGGACGAGGTGCAGCAGAAACAAATCAAGCACTTCAGTCTTTTAGCTTCAGTGTCAAGACTTTCATCGTGTTTCATTTTGTATTTGTTGTTGGACTTCATACAGGAAGAAGACAACTCCGAGCTCCACCACTGAACCACATGAACCCGAAGAGGTAGAGGTGAGAGACACGCTTATAACTTGGCTCATGAATGTAATGAGCAAGTAATGCATGAATGCAGGTTTTATGAACGAGGTCCATTGACTCTCATCTCGTCGTCTCTCCCCATCAGTTAGACTCTTTTCCTGAGCACCAGAACGTCTCGGACATCGCAGCACAGACTGAAGACACGGAGGAGCAGGAAGACCAGGTGTGAAGTCCAGTCAGGTTGGAGCCTCCTGCTGCCTCCATTGAAACAGGCCCACTTCAGATTCATAGCCACAGGCTTAGAAGGTGGTGTTGGCAGCTTGATCTCAATCATGAGCTGATGGTCAGCGGTGTGACTCACTGACTCGTAACGAACTGCTTCAGCTACGCAAGCTCATTATTTGCTTTTCGTTCGTTATATTACAGACTTGAGATTCACTTTTTTTCATGCAAAATAGTGTTTTATTGAGACCTAAGGTCCACCTTTTGGGGGAATTTGAGAGAACTTGAACACAGGGTGAAACAATGCACTCACAAAATAATATAGGGATGTTGGACATCAGATTAAACAGCAGAACCTTGGCTACAATAATATGTAAACCGTTGTTACATTCTCCAAACACAACTCAAACACCAACTAAATGAAGGACCAAATATAAATATCTCTATAAAAAACTCTTTATCAAATTATTGTTTTAACATTTCTCTTACCTTGAGATGTTTAGCAGTGAAAGCTGCATTTCTTCCGGTAAATCCACTCTGAAATATCTTAGACGAATATCCTGTGTTGCACTCGAATCATTCCAGGCGTTTATAGGGGCCGTTCTGACCCGGGGGGAAAAACAGTGCTTTTCTTTGAAAAATAAGGACATTTCTAAGTGACCCCATTGGTAGTGTAGGTCAGTTTTGAATCGGGTTCTACATAATTTATAACGTTTGATGAAACCTGATCAGCTTCTGGGTTTGCACCAGCTCAATATATTCTGTTCCAAACTGAAAGCATCACATTTTACTCTATATACAGTTTAGATGTTCACACTTTAAATCAAACATCAGCATGAACTTTGATGGATGTTACTTTTTTTTTTTACAAGTAATGAAATATCTTATACATGTAATGTAGATGACAGAAAGTCTCATCTTAATATCTTTGCTGCTTTACTATTGGAGGAGAAAATGTGTTTGATAATCTAGTTGTAGTTTCCAACAGTTGCCACTAGATGTTAGTAAAGAGTTATATTTGACTGATAACAGAGAATGTACATGTATATATTTATATTATATCTCCACCACGTTCTTCTTTTCCTCATTTCATTTAAAATGTGTTTACCAGTTTTAACAACTGTTTTCATTTGGAGTCAAATATCATTATTCTTGTACTCATTTAATAATTATTTCTACTTCCTCACTGCTCATCACACTCATCTACATGCTTATTTTTATTCATATACTTCAGGCTGGTGTGTTTTTTCTCTCTACTTGTATGTACGTTCAACACTTTGTATTTACATTTTATAATAAGTGGTTTTGTCTTGCTTAAATAAAAAATAAAATAGTAGTTTGACTAAAATGACCTGATGTGTTGATATTTTCACTTCAAATCCCCTTTGATATACCTTTCCACAGTATTTCTACTATATGTAATGCTACAGATTATGTTTCAGACCCTTAAAGGTGACCAAACTTAAGAAAAGATCTCTCTCTCTAACTGGTCTCTTCATGTGTCAGAAGTGTAATCTCCTGGCTCATCATGCATGTTAATAACGTAAAGAGGAAGGAAGTCGGGCGTCTTTTAACAACTTGACTTCAGTCTTCTGCTTTCACACGACAAAGACGTCTCATGAGACGACACCCTTCCACATAAAGTGTGTTCCGATGCGACTCCTTTACTGCATATGAACGTTATTCACCTGCAGACGTGTTTCATTGACTCTGAACGCCTCACGGAGAATCCAGAGCAGCAGCTATGAGTTTAGCGGCGGCAGCGAGTGGATTGGTGGTCCTCCTCCTCACTGTACCAGGTACTGTGTTTCTACATTCATGTTGGAGGACGTTCACACAAAGTGTATTTAATTCAGTCATTCTCCGGTCACCATGTTCTGACCTGTGAAGTGATGCAGTGCCTGTTCTTAAACCTCTGGGCGTCTTTGACGTAACGTCTCCACTGTCACCTTTTCACATTCTGTTGATGACAGCTCTTTTTTTGAATATTTTAAACAAAAATTCTGTTAAGATTTTGCACATTGCACATAATACTTTAGCACTTTTAAGTAAAGTAAAGCAGCTTTACTTGTGTTTGAACTTTTCTAACGAACCTTTGCCTGTGAGCATTATTGAAGTGTGACAACACTGTACGAGATATTTATCTTGTTCCTCTTTTGTCAAAGTGGAATCGCCAAAGCGGTCGTTGGTGGTCAGGGTGCATCAAGCGTAATGCATTTATGGTCAGAGGCCACATCAATCTTATTCTGAGAATTAAGAGACGTGTGCAGATGAGACGTGAAGGCGTGTCCGGGGTTAAGTGTGGGACGTGCTGCACAAGGTTAGCAGATCTAGAAATGTGAAAGACCACATGTGGGAAAAGAGTTAAAGAAATAGTGTCAGTGTGAAAGTTAAAGTCAGCTTTAAACTAATTCAAACACAAGAGAGCCGTGCATGTACTAAAAGAAAAGGGAAATAAGAAAAATTAAAAAATGTAGTCCAAAAAATGCAGTAAAAGTATTTTATTCTTGTTGGGTGTTGGTCAGAGACGAGTATGTGTTTGTGACTGCAGTAATTCCGACTCTGTTGGTTCTACGATCCTCTTTGTCTTCACTCACAGGACGTTGGCAGAGACAGTTGTCCAATCTCGTGCCACTGAGAGCGTCTACAGGTTTTTATTTCACCCGAGTCATCAAAATGAAATGAAAACCTGCAGACTGTCGGTTCTCAGGGACAAACGGTTTGACACCTCTGGTTGTAGATTTGTAAAAGCAGTTTGGTTCAGTTCTAGAAAGTAAGAAAAGTAAAAGAAAGTCTGTTCTCTGATGTCATGAATCTTCTGTGTTTCAGTGATTCAGAGTCAGGATGTCTGGAGAGTGACTTACACTCCTACTGAGATCTGTGCCTTCAAAGGATCAACAGTGGAGATACACTGCACAATCAGATACCCATATAAAATAAATGGCCTTGAAACCAAAGTTGAGGAAACATTTTGGTTCACTAAAGAGAGTAACGGTGTTCATGTGGATCTGGAAACAGACCCGCAGTATTCAGGTCGTGTGATGTCTCGCTATGAAGACAAAGTCTGCTCTCTGAAAATCTCAGACCTGAGAGAGAGCGACTCAGCTGAGTACAAGTTCAGGTTCAGGACAAACCAACCAGGTGGGAAATATACTGGTTCACCTGGAGTCTCTCTGTCCGTCACAGGTAACTTTTTCACCTGAAGTTTAGTTTTCAATATCTGTGTTTGTCTATGTGCATAAATGAAGACTTCTGCTCCTTATTGTTCAGATCTCCAGGTGCAGGTGAACAGATTATACGTCTACAGTGATTATAACTCGGCAGAGTTGACGTGTCAGAGCAGCTGTCGTCCACCCGGTGATCCTCACTACGTCTGGAACAAGAATGGACAGAACATGCGGGGACAAACGTCTAAGTCGTATTCAGGCTCCTTTTATCCTGCAGACAGCGTTTCCTGTGCTGTGAAAGGATATGAGGCCTTCCGCTCTCCTTCAGTGTGTAAGTTTACTGACCTTTACTCCGCATTTCATTCTTCATGATCTGGTGGTTTGGACATTATTGACACTCAGACAACAACATTGGTATATTTTATTAATAAAGCGTTACTAACGTACCTAATACAACTACTACTAATAAGAATGTACCGTTCTCTTAGCTCTGAGTTACCAGCTATGCTCCTCTTTTTAATGAAGCCCAGTTCTTGACCAATCGGAGGAAACGCATTTTCCTACTTTTCACCTCAGACATGGAATGATTTACAAAATGTTTTAACATTGTGAACATTCATATCTGTTCATGTATTCAAGGGCATCATAAATAATGTGGTGGTGACTGTGTTCAACAGCTATTCATCTGCTTTATCGTTAACTTCACTGAGTAAAAACTCACGTGACGAGTGACACTAATGACTCAAGTGACTAAATATCAACGTTACCTTTAGTTTCATATGAGACATGAACAGAGGTCGCCTGGATGAAAGTCCTGTGCTTAATTGACTCACCTGTCCTCTGTGGACTTTCTTTCTCAGTGTTGGTATTTGACTTCCTGACTGAGGTTCCTGATGTGCTCTGTTGTGTTACAGTGATTCAGAGTCAGAAGGACTGGAGAGTGACCTACACTCCTACTGAGCTCTGTGCCTTTAAAGGATCAACAGTTAACCTGCGCTGCAGCTACACATACCCGTCCACGAGAAACTCAGCAGTTCAGAAGACCTTCTGGTTCACTAAAGAGAAAGATGGTAAACCTTTGGATCTGAGATCAGACTCTGAGTATTTAGGTCGTGTGGAGAACACATGTTCTGAGAAGAGATGCAGTCTGAGCATCACAGACCTGAGAGAGAGCGACTCAGCTGAGTACAAGTTCATGTTCATGACAAACCAACCAGAGAATAAATATACTGGTTCACCTGGAGTCTCCTTGTCTGTAACAGGTAACATTTGCTTTTCAAATGTTTGATAGGAAACATTACTATCAGCTTGGGTTTTTCTGTCTTCTTTCTTTGTGTTTGTCTGGTTGATTCTAAAACAACGTCTCTGGTGGTTAATCACAGATCCACAGCTCCAGATAAAAGTGAGGAGATCAACAGTCCACCTGTCTCCTTCCTGGACAGAGCTGACATGTCACACTAAGTGTCAGCTGCCTGAAGATTCGTCCTACATCTGGTACCAGAATGGAGAGGAAAGGACAGAAGGAAAAGTTTATTTCTATCCACACCCAGTAAATCCTGCAGACAGCTATTCGTGTGCTATAAAAGGACACGAGACGTTTCCTTCTCCTGCAGTCTGTGAGTTTCACCCAAACAGTCGAGAACCAGTCAAACTTACTTTACAGCTCTCACACAGTTTTTGTTAATTTTTTAACATAAACATTAATTCTGAGTGAAATGTGATTTTTAATTATTCAACGCCTTTGTTTCAT
The DNA here is from genome assembly GCF_910589615.1 of Taurulus bubalis. Taxonomy (NCBI): domain Eukaryota; kingdom Metazoa; phylum Chordata; class Actinopteri; order Perciformes; family Cottidae; genus Taurulus; species Taurulus bubalis. Next base: position 2,793,217 of record NC_136594.1, on the reverse strand, counting down.
TAGCTCCACACACTTTGGACTGTGGGATGGTTTTATCCAGAAGAAACAACAGAAAATAGTTATTAAATGGAAAATAAGGAAGGAAAAATAGAATATTGTGTTACTCTACTGCTAGAAAATGCAAATACAAGAATAGAAGAACTGTGGTCAAAATGCTTTTGACCACAGTTAAAGGGACAGTTCATCCCAAACCATCTAGGATCTAAAATGGTTCCAACATGAAACTGCTCACAACAAAGTCTGTGGATTAATTTGAGTAACCGGGTCATGATTCCTGGAAAGAGATATTCATTTTTCATATGTATCTTTTGGCACTTGAGCACCACGAGCCGAGTGGCTTTTAGTTCCATTATATTGAAGAGAAGACAGACAAATCTCCACGTACGATATCTCCAACACTAGGCAACTCACACCAAATCAATCTACATGAATAAATAGCACGACAGGTAAGAGAAAAATATGTATTTTTGATTTTAGGGTGAACTGTCCCTTTAGTTTAAGCTCCAGCATCAGCACTCTGGCCAACGGCAATAATAAAACTTAAAAAATAGAACATGGAATTTTATGTTCATTAATTTTCTTCCTGGATAAATAGTCATTTTTAGGACACAAACTATTCGGGAAATCTTTTTTTTTTCAATAACATTCACATCTTAAAGTTAATGTATGTTTATATTCTCCTCAGATGCTCCAAAGCTTCCCTCTGTGTCAGTGAGTCCCTCTGCTGAGATAGTGGAGGGCAGTTCAGTGACTCTGACCTGTAGCAGTGATGCTAACCCAGCAGCTAAATACACCTGGTACAAGGAGGATGGAAACCTCAAACTACTCAGTGAAGAACCTCATCTTGTCTTCAGCTCCATCCAGTCCTCTGACTCTGGACAGTTTGACTGTACAGCTGAGAACCAGCTGGGGAGGAAGTCTGGACACGTCTCTGTAAATGTGAAATGTGAGTAAAATACAGGTTATTAACAACAGAGAAGACATATTTTTTTAGTTGTACGTCCTTTATTAAAGGCGCTCTACACATGAAGTAGAGTTTAGGCTTAACATGTTCAACAATAAATCTGCCACCTCTGCTGTGGGATACAAAACAAAGGCCAGGGAGTCTAAATAAAGATACTTTTGATCAATTTATAATAATCTATATTCATATCCAGATGGTCCAAAGCTTCCCTCTGTGTCAGTGAGTCCCTCTGCTGAGATAGTGGAGGGCAGTTCAGTGACTCTGACCTGTAGCAGTGATGCTAACCCAGCAGCTAACTACACCTGGTACAAGGAGAACCAAACACGTCCTCGTGGAGAAGGAGACATCTATTGTTTCACCTCCATCAGCTCTGAGGACAGAGGGATCTACTACTGCAAGTCTGAGAATCCACATGGAGAGATCAACTCTTCATCTTTATTTTTAAATGTCCAGTGTGAGTACAAAACATTAGCTCTTCTCTTGGGTCAAACTCTGCACACCAGTGTTAATCGGTTTATACGTCATTCTCCTCAGATGCTCCAAAGCTTCCCGCTGTGTCAGTGAGTCCCTCTGCTGAGATAGTGGAGGGCAGTTCAGTGAATCTGACCTGTAGCAGTGATGCTAACCCAGCAGCTAACTACACCTGGTACAAGGAGGATGAAGACTCACCAAAAGCATCAGGACAGATCTTCACCATCACTAATTTAAGAGCTGAACATAGTGGGAATTATTCCTGTGAAGCCCAGAACACCAGAGGACGTAGAAACTCAACTTTACATCTGATTTCTGTAGCCGGTGAGTTCTTCACATTCACCATCACACAAACACACCTGCTTGCTTAATCAGACCTGGTTCACATTAACAGTTAAAATCTGTTCATATTTCCAGGGAATTCAACATCGATGATGAGTATCATCCGGTCGACTTTGGTGGTCCTGATGCTGATTCCTCTGCTTCTCCTGGGTCTGTGGACGAGGTGCAGCAGAAACAAATCAAGCACTTCAGTCTTTTAGCTTCAGTGTCAAGACTTTCATCGTGTTTCATTTTGTATTTGTTGTTGGACTTCATACAGGAAGAAGACAACTCCGAGCTCCACCACTGAACCACATGAACCCGAAGAGGTAGAGGTGAGAGACACGCTTATAACTTGGCTCATGAATGTAATGAGCAAGTAATGCATGAATGCAGGTTTTATGAACGAGGTCCATTGACTCTCATCTCGTCGTCTCTCCCCATCAGTTAGACTCTTTTCCTGAGCACCAGAACGTCTCGGACATCGCAGCACAGACTGAAGACACGGAGGAGCAGGAAGACCAGGTGTGAAGTCCAGTCAGGTTGGAGCCTCCTGCTGCCTCCATTGAAACAGGCCCACTTCAGATTCATAGCCACAGGCTTAGAAGGTGGTGTTGGCAGCTTGATCTCAATCATGAGCTGATGGTCAGCGGTGTGACTCACTGACTCGTAACGAACTGCTTCAGCTACGCAAGCTCATTATTTGTTTTTCGTTCGTTATATTACAGACTTGAGATTCACTTTTTTTCATGCAAAATAGTGTTTTATTGAGACCTAAGGTCCACCTTTTGGGGGAATTTGAGAGAACTTGAACACAGGGTGAAACAATGCACTCACAAAATAATATAGGGATGTTGGACATCAGATTAAACAGCAGAACCTTGGCTACAATAATATATAAGCCGTTGTTACATTCTCCAAACACAACTCAAACACCAACTAAATGAAGGACCAAATATAAATATCTCTATAAAAAACTCTTTATCAAATTATTGTTTTAACATTTCTCTTACCTTGAGATGTTTAGCAGTGAAAGCTGCATTTCTTCCGGTAAATCCACTCTGAAATATCTTAGACGAATATCCTGTGTTGCACTCGAATCATTCCAGGCGTTTATAGGGGCCGTTCTGACCCGGGGGGAAAAACAGTGCTTTTCTTTGAAAAATAAGGACATTTCTAAGTGACCCCATTGGTAGTGTAGGTCAGTTTTGAATCGGGTTCTACATAATTTATAACGTTTGATGAAACCTGATCAGCTTCTGGGTTTGCACCAGCTCAATATATTCTGTTCCAAACTGAAAGCATCACATTTTACTCTATATACAGTTTAGATGTTCACACTTTAAATCAAACATCAGCATGAACTTTGATGGATGTTACTTTTTTTTTTTACAAGTAATGAAATATCTTATACATGTAATGTAGATGACAGAAAGTCTTATCTTAATATCTTTGCTGCTTTACTATTGGAGGAGAAAATGTGTTTGATAATCTAGTTGTAGTTTCCAACAGTTGCCACTAGATGTTAGTAAAGAGTTATATTTGACTGATAACAGAGAATGTACATGTATATATTTATATTATATCTCCACCACGTTCTTCTTTTCCTCATTTCATTTAAAATGTGTTTACCAGTTTTAACAACTGTTTTCATTTGGAGTCAAATATCATTATTCTTGTACTCATTTAATAATTATTTCTACTTCCTCACTGCTCATCACTCTCATCTACATGCTTATTTTTATTCATATACTTCAGGCTGGTGTGTTTTTTCTCTCTACTTGTATGTACGTTCAACACTTTGTATTTACATTTTATAATAAGTGGTTTTGTCTTGCTTAAATAAAAAATAAAATAGTAGTTTGACTAAAATGACCTGATGTGTTGATATTTTCACTTCAAATCCCCTTTGATATACCTTTCCACAGTATTTCTACTATATGTAATGCTACAGATTATGTTTCAGACCCTTAAAGGTGACCAAACTTAAGAAAAGATCTCTCTCTCTAACTGGTCTCTTCATGTGTCAGAAGTGTAATCTCCTGGCTCATCATGCATGTTAATAACGTAAAGAGGAAGGAAGTCGGGCGTCTTTTAACAACTTGACTTCAGTCTTCTGCTTTCACACGACAAAGACGTCTCATGAGACGACACCCTTCCACATGAAGTGTGTTCCGATGCGACTCCTTTACTGCATATGAACGTTATTCACCTGCAGACGTGTTTCATTGACTCTGAACGCCTCACGGAGAATCCAGAGCAGCAGCTATGAGTTTAGCGGCGGCAGCGAGTGGATTGGTGGTCCTCCTCCTCACTGTACCAGGTACTGTGTTTCTACATTCATGTTGGAGGACGTTCACACAAAGTGTATTTAATTCAGTCATTCTCCGGTCACCATGTTCTGACCTGTGAAGTGATGCAGTGCCTGTTCTTAAACCTCTGGGCGTCTTTGACGTAACGTCTCCACTGTCACCTTTTCACATTCTGTTGATGACAGCTCTTTTTTTGAATATTTTAAACAAAAATTCTGTTAAGATTTTGCACATTGCACATAATACTTTAGCACTTTTAAGTAAAGTAAAGCAGCTTTACTTGTGTTTGAACTTTTCTAACGAACCTTTGCCTGTGTGAAGTGTGCTCTGAGCATTATTGAAGTGTGACAACACTGTACGAGATATTTATCTTGTTACTCTTTTGTCAAAGTGGAATCGCCAAAGCGGTCGTTGGTGGTCAGGGTGCATCAAGCGTAGTGCATTTATGGTCAGAGGCCACATCAATCTTATTCTGGGAATTAAGAGACGTGTGCAGATGAGACGTGAAGGCGTGTCCGGGGCTAAGTGTGGGACGTGCTGCACAAGGTTAACAGATCTAGAAATGTGAAAGACCACATGTGGGAAAAGAGTTAAAGAAATAGTGTCAGTGTGAAAGTTAAAGTCAGCTTTAAACTAATTCAAACACAAGAGAGCCGTGCATGTACTAAAAGAAAAGGGAAATAAGAAAAATTAAAAAATGTAGTCCAAAAAATGCAGTAAAAGTATTTTATTCTTGTTGGGTGTTGGTCAGAGACGAGTATGTGTTTGTGACTGCAGTAATTCCGACTCTGTTGGTTCTACGATCCTCTTTGTCTTCACTCACAGGACGTTGGCAGAGACAGTTGTCCAATCTCGTGCCACTGAGAGCGTCTACAGGTTTTTATTTCACCCGAGTCATCAAAATGAAATGAAAACCTGCAGACTGTCGGTTCTCAGGGACAAACGGTTTGACACCTCTGGTTGTAGATTTGTAAAAGCAGTTTGGTTCAGTTCTAGAAAGTAAGAAAAGTAAAAGAAAGTCTGTTCTCTGATGTCATGAATCTTCTGTGTTACAGTGATTCAGAGTCAGGATGTCTGGAGAGTGACTTACACTCCTACTGAGATCTGTGCCTTCAAAGGATCAACAGTGGAGATACACTGCACAATCAGATACCCATATAAAATAAATGGCCTTGAAACCAAAGTTGAGGAAACATTTTGGTTCACTAAAGAGAGTAACGGTGTTCATGTGGATCTGGGAACAGACCCGCAGTATTCAGGTCGTGTGACGTCTCGCTGTGAAGACAAAGTCTGCTCTCTGAGAATCTCAGACCTGAGAGAGAGCGACTCAGCTGAGTACAAGTTCAGGTTCAGGACAAACCAACCAGGTGGGAAATATACTGGTTCACCTGGAGTCTCTCTGTCCGTCACAGGTAACTTTTTCACCTGAAGTTTAGTTTTCAATATCTGTGTTTGTCTATGTGCATAAATGAAGACTTCTGCTCCTTATTGTTCAGATCTCCAGGTGCAGGTGAACAGATTATACGTCTACAGTTATTATAACTCGGCAGAGTTGACGTGTCAGAGCAGCTGTCGTCCACCCGGTGATCTTCACTACGTCTGGAACAAGAATGGACAGAACATGTGGGGACAAACGTCTAAGTCGTATTCAGGCTCCTTTCATCCTGCAGACAGCGTTTCCTGTGCTGTGAAAGGATATGAGGCCTTCCGCTCTCCTTCAGTGTGTAAGTTTACTGACCTTTACTCCGCATTTCATTCTTCATGATCTGGTGGTTTGGACATTATTGACACTCAGACAACAACATTGGTATATTTTATTAATAAAGCGTTACTAACGTACCTAATACAACTACTACTAATAAGAATGTACCGTTCTCTTAGCTCTGAGTTACCAGCTATGCTCCTCTTTTTAATGAAGCCCAGTTCTTGACCAATCGGAGGAAACGCATTTTCCTACTTTTCACCTCAGACATGGAATGATTTACAAAAAGTTTTAACATTGTGAACATTCATATCTGTTCATGTATTCAAGGGCATCATAAATAATGTGGTGGTGACTGTGTTCAACAGCTATTCATCTGCTTTATTGTTAACTTCACTGAGTAAAAACTCACGTGACGAGTGACACTAATGACTCAAGTGACTAAATATCAACGTTACCTTTAGTTTCATATGAGACATGAACAGAGGTCGCCTGGATGAAAGTCCTGTGCTTATTTGACTCACCTGTCCTCTGTGGACTTTCTTTCTCAGTGTTGGTATTTGACTTCCTGACTGAGGTTCCTGATGTGCTCTGTTGTGTTACAGTGATTCAGAGTCAGAAGGACTGGAGAGTGACCTACACTCCTACTGAGCTCTGTGCCTTTAAAGGATCAACAGTTAACCTGCGCTGCAGCTACACATACCCGTCCACGATAAACTCAGCAGTTCAGAAGACCTTCTGGTTCACTAAAGAGAAAGATGGTAAACCTTTGGATCTGAGATCAGACTCTGAGTATTTAGGTCGTGTGGAGAACACATGTTCTGAGAAGAGATGCAGTCTGAGCATCACAGACCTGAGAGAGAGCGACTCAGCTGAGTACAAGTTCATGTTCATGACAAACCAACCAGAGAATAAATATACTGGTTCACCTGGAGTCTCCTTGTCTGTAACAGGTAACATTTGCTTTTCAAATGTTTGATAGGAAACATTACTCTCAGCTTGGGTTTTTCTGTCTTCTTTCTTTGTGTTTGTCTGGTTGATTCTAAAACAACGTCTCTGGTGGTTAATCACAGATCCACAGCTCCAGATAAAAGTGAGGAGATCAACAGTCCACCTGCCTCCTTCCTGGACAGAGCTGACATGTCACACTAAGTGTCAGCTGCCTGAAGATTCGTCCTACATCTGGTACCAGAATGGAGAGGAAAGGACAGAAGGAAAAGTTTATTTCTATCCACACCCAGTAAATCCTGCAGACAGCTATTCGTGTGCTATAAAAGGACACGAGACGTTTCCTTCTCCTGCAGTCTGTGAGTTTCACCCAAACAGTCGAGAACCAGTCAAACTTACTTTACAGCTCTCACACAGTTGTTGTTCATTTTTTAACATAAACATTAATTCTGAGTGAAATGTGATTTTTAATTATTCAACGCCTTTGTTTCATTAGCTCCACACACTTTGGACTGTGGGATGGTTTTATCCAGAAGAAACAACAGAAAATAGTTATTAAATGGAAAATAAGGAAGGAAAAATAGAATATTGTGTTACTCTACTGCTAGAAAATGCAAATACAAGAATAGAAGAACTGTGGTCAAAATGCTTTTGACCACAGTTAAAGGGACAGTTCATCCCAAACCATCAAGGAACTGAATGGTTCCAACATGAAACTGCTCACAACAAAGTCTGTGGATTAATTTGAGTAACCGGGTCATGATTCCTGGAAAGAGATATTCATTTTTCATATGTATCTTTTGGCACTTGAGCACCACGAGCCGAGTGGCTTTTAGTTCCATTAAATTGAAGAGAAGACAGACAAATCTCCACGTACGATATCTCCAACACTAGGCAACTCACACCAAATCAATCTACATGAATAAATAGCACGACAGGTAAGAGAAAAATATGTATTTTTGATTTTAGGGTGAACTGTCCCTTTAGTTTAAGCTCCAGCATCAGCACTCTGGCCAACGGCAATAATAAAACTTAAAAAATAGAACATGGAATTTTATGTTCATTAATTTTCTTCCTGGATAAATAGTCATTTTTAGGACACAAACTATTCGGGAAATCTTTTTTTTTTCAATAACATTCACATCTTAAAGTTAATGTATGTTTATATTCTCCTCAGATGCTCCAAAGCTTCCCTCTGTGTCAGTGAGTCCCTCTGCTGAGATAGTGGAGGGCAGTTCAGTGACTCTGACCTGTAGCAGTGATGCTAACCCAGCAGCTAAATACACCTGGTACAAGGAGAATGGAAACCTCAAACTACTCAGTGAAGAACCTCATCTTCTCTTCAGCTCCATCCAGTCCTCTGACTCTGGACAGTTTGACTGTACAGCTGAGAACCAGCTGGGGAGGAAGTCTGGACACGTCTCTGTAAATGTGAAATGTGAGTAAAATACAGGTTATTAACAACAGAGAAGACATATTTTTTTAGTTGTACGTCCTTTATTAAAGGCGCTCTACACATGAAGTAGAGTTTAGGCTTAACATGTTCAACAATAAATCTGCCACCTCTGCTGTGGGATACAAAACAAAGGCCAGGGAGTCTAAATAAAGATACTTTTGATCAATTTATAATAATCTATATTCATATCCAGATGGTCCAAAGCTTCCCTCTGTGTCAGTGAGTCCCTCTGCTGAGATAGTGGAGGGCAGTTCAGTGACTCTGACCTGTAGCAGTGATGCTAACCCAGCAGCTAAATACACCTGGTACAAGAAGAACCAAACACGTCCTCGTGGAGAAGGAGACATCTATCGTTTCACCTCCATCAGCTCTGAGGACAGAGGGATCTACTACTGCAAGTCTGAGAATCAACATGGAGAGATCATGTCACCGTCTCTGTCAGTAGATGTCCAGTGTGAGTATAAAGCATCAGCACATCTGGTGACCCAGCAGTGAGCGACATGTGCCATGTAGCCACACAAGTTCACAAGTTATTTCTTTGGAACAGAACTCCTCTAGACTACTTCCAGAGAAGTCATTTGAATGTTGTGGCGGTTGACAGATGATAGCTCCGAAATGTTTTTGTTCATAAATGTTATGCCCTTTATCCAAAATGTGAAAAAGACATTTTAACAGTAGTACATACATCAACAACAGTGTTAATAATATGAGTCTCTCTACCTCTCCAGATGCTCCAAAGCTTCCCTCTGTGTCAGTGAGTCCCTCTGCTGAGATAGTGGAGGGCAGTTCAGTGACTCTGACCTGTAGCAGTGATGCTAACCCAGCAGCTAACTACACCTGGTACAAGGAGGATGAAGACTCTCCAAAAGCATCAGGACAGATCTTCACCATCACTAATTTAAGAGCTGAACATAGTGGGAATTATTCCTGTGAAGCCCAGAACACCAGAGGACGTAGAAACTCAACTTTACATCTGATTTCTGTAGCCGGTGAGTTCTTTACATTCACCATCACACAAACACACCTGCTTGCTTAATCAGACCTGGTTCACATTAACAGTTAAAATCTGTTCATATTTCCAGGGAATTCAACATCGATGATGAGTATCATCCGGTCGACTTTGGTGGTCCTGATGCTGATTCCTCTGCTTCTCCTGGGTCTGTGGACGAGGTGCAGCAGAAACAAATCAAGCACTTCAGTCTTTTAGCTTCAGTGTCAAGACTTTCATCGTGTTTCATTTTGTATTTGTTGTTGGACTTCATACAGGAAGAAGACAACTCCGAGCTCCACCACTGAACCACATGAACCCGAAGAGGTAGAGGTGAGAGACACGCTTATAACTTGGCTCATGAATGTAATGAGCAAGTAATGCATGAATGCAGGTTTTATGAACGAGGTCCATTGACTCTCATCTCGTCGTCTCTCCCCATCAGTTAGACTCTTTTCCTGAGCACCAGAACGTCTCGGACATCGCAGCACAGACTGAAGACACGGAGGAGCAGGAAGACCAGGTGTGAAGTCCAGTCAGGTTGGAGCCTCCTGCTGCCTCCATTGAAACAGGCCCACTTCAGATTCATAGCCACAGGCTTAGAAGGTGGTGTTGGCAGCTTGATCTCAATCATGAGCTGATGGTCAGCGGTGTGACTCACTGACTCGTAACGAACTGCTTCAGCTACGCAAGCTCATTATTTGCTTTTCGTTCGTTATATTACAGACTTGAGATTCACTTTTTTTCATGCAAAATAGTGTTTTATTGAGACCTAAGGTCCACCTTTTGGGGGAATTTGAGAGAACTTGAACACAGGGTGAAACAATGCACTCACAAAATAATATAGGGATGTTGGACATCAGATTAAACAGCAGAACCTTGGCTACAATAATATGTAAGCCGTTGTTACATTCTCCAAACACAACTCAAACACCAACTAAATGAAGGACCAAATATAAATATCTCTATAAAAAACTCTTTATCAAATTATTGTTTTAACATTTCTCTTACCTTGAGATGTTTAGCAGTGAAAGCTGCATTTCTTCCGGTAAATCCACTCTGAAATATCTTAGACGAATATCCTGTGTTGCACTCGAATCATTCCAGGCGTTTATAGGGGCCGTTCTGACCCGGGGGGAAAAACAGTGCTTTTCTTTGAAAAATAAGGACATTTCTAAGTGACCCCATTGGTAGTGTAGGTCAGTTTTGAATCGGGTTCTACATAATTTATAACGTTTGATGAAACCTGATCAGCTTCTGGGTTTGCACCAGCTCAATAGATTCTGTTCCAAACTGAAAGCATCACATTTTACTCTATATACAGTTTAGATGTTCACACTTTAAATCAAACATCAGCATGAACTTTGATGGATGTTACTTTTTTTTTTTACAAGTAATGAAATATCTTATACATGTAATGTAGATGACAGAAAGTCTTATCTTAATATCTTTGCTGCTTTACTATTGGAGGAGAAAATGTGTTTGATAATCTAGTTGTAGTTTCCAACAGTTGCCACTAGATGTTAGTAAAGAGTTATATTTGACTGATAACAGAGAATGTACATGTATATATTTATATTATATCTCCACCACGTTCTTCTTTTCCTCATTTCATTTAAAATGTGTTTACCAGTTTTAACAACTGTTTTCATTTGGAGTCAAATATCATTATTCTTGTACTCATTTAATAATTATTTCTACTTCCTCACTGCTCATCACTCTCATCTACATGCTTATTTTTATTCATATACTTCAGGCTGGTGTGTTTTTTCTCTCTACTTGTATGTACGTTCAACACTTTGTATTTACATTTTATAATAAGTGGTTTTGTCTTGCTTAAATAAAAAATAAAATAGTAGTTTGACTAAAATGACCTGATGTGTTGATATTTTCACTTCAAATCCCCTTTGATATACCTTTCCACAGTATTTCTACTATATGTAATGCTACAGATTATGTTTCAGACCCTTAAAGGTGACCAAACTTAAGAAAAGATCTCTCTCTCTAACTGGTCTCTTCATGTGTCAGAAGTGTAATCTCCTGGCTCATCATGCATGTTAATAACGTAAAGAGGAAGGAAGTCGGGCGTCTTTTAACAACTTGACTTCAGTCTTCTGCTTTCACACGACAAAGACGTCTCATGAGACGACACCCTTCCACATAAAGTGTGTTCCGATGCGACTCCTTTACTGCATATGAACGTTATTCACCTGCAGACGTGTTTCATTGACTCTGAACGCCTCACGGAGAATCCAGAGCAGCAGCTATGAGTTTAGCGGCGGCAGCGAGTGGATTGGTGGTCCTCCTCCTCACTGTACCAGGTACTGTGTTTCTACATTCATGTTGGAGGACGTTCACACAAAGTGTATTTAATTCAGTCATTCTCCGGTCACCATGTTCTGACCTGTGAAGTGATGCAGTGCCTGTTCTTAAACCTCTGGGCGTCTTTGACGTAACGTCTCCACTGTCACCTTTTCACATTCTGTTGATGACAGCTCTTTTTTTGAATATTTTAAACAAAAATTCTGTTAAGATTTTGCACATTGCACATAATACTTTAGCACTTTTAAGTAAAGTAAAGCAGCTTTACTTGTGTTTGAACTTTTCTAACGAACCTTTGCCTGTGTGAAGTGTGCTCTGAGCATTATTGAAGTGTGACAACACTGTACGAGATATTTATCTTGTTACTCTTTTGTCAAAGTGGAATCGCCAAAGCGGTCGTTGGTGGTCAGGGTGCATCAAGCGTAGTGCATTTATGGTCAGAGGCCACATCAATCTTATTCTGGGAATTAAGAGACGTGTGCAGATGAGACGTGAAGGCGTGTCCGGGGCTAAGTGTGGGACGTGCTGCACAAGGTTAACAGATCTAGAAATGTGAAAGACCACATGTGGGAAAAGAGTTAAAGAAATAGTGTCAGTGTGAAAGTTAAAGTCAGCTTTAAACTAATTCAAACACAAGAGAGCCGTGCATGTACTAAAAGAAAAGGGAAATAAGAAAAATTAAAAAATGTAGTCCAAAAAATGCAGTAAAAGTATTTTATTCTTGTTGGGTGTTGGTCAGAGACGAGTATGTGTTTGTGACTGCAGTAATTCCGACTCTGTTGGTTCTACGATCCTCTTTGTCTTCACTCACAGGACGTTGGCAGAGACAGTTGTCCAATCTCGTGCCACTGAGAGCGTCTACAGGTTTTTATTTCACCCGAGTCATCAAAATGAAATGAAAACCTGCAGACTGTCGGTTCTCAGGGACAAACGGTTTGACACCTCTGGTTGTAGATTTGTAAAAGCAGTTTGGTTCAGTTCTAGAAAGAAAGAAAAGTAAAAGAAAGTCTGTTCTCTGATGTCATGAATCTTCTGTGTTACAGTGATTCAGAGTCAGGATGTCTGGAGAGTGACTTACACTCCTACTGAGATCTGTGCCTTCAAAGGATCAACAGTGGAGATACACTGCACAATCAGATACCCATATAAAATAAATGGCCTTGAAACCAAAGTTGAGGAAACATTTTGGTTCACTAAAGAGAGTAACGGTGTTCATGTGGATCTGGGAACAGACCCGCAGTATTCAGGTCGTGTGACGTCTCGCTGTGAAGACAAAGTCTGCTCTCTGAAAATCTCAGACCTGAGAGAGAGCGACTCAGCTGAGTACAAGTTCAGGTTCAGGACAAACCAACCAGGTGGGAAATATACTGGTTCACCTGGAGTCTCTCTGTCCGTCACAGGTAACTTTTTCACCTGAAGTTTAGTTTTCAATATCTGTGTTTGTCTATGTGCATAAATGAAGACTTCTGCTCCTTATTGTTCAGATCTCCAGGTGCAGGTGAACAGATTATACGTCTACAGTGATCATAACTCGGCAGAGTTGACGTGTCAGAGCAGCTGTCGTCCACCCGGTGATCCTCACTACGTCTGGAACAAGAATGGACAGAACATGCGGGGACAAACGTCTAAGTCGTATTCAGGCTCCTTTCATCCTGCAGACAGCGTTTCCTGTGCTGTGAAAGGATATGAGGCCTTCCGCTCTCCTTCAGTGTGTAAGTTTACTGACCTTTACTCCGCATTTCATTCTTCATGATCTGGTGGTTTGGACATTATTGACACTCAGACAACAACATTGGTATATTTTATTAATAAAGCGTTACTAACGTACCTAATACAACTACTACTAATAAGAATGTACCGTTCTCTTAGCTCTGAGTTACCAGCTATGCTCCTCTTTTTAATGAAGCCCAGTTCTTGACCAATCGGAGGAAACGCATTTTCCTACTTTTCACCTCAGACATGGAATGATTTACAAAATGTTTTAACATTGTGAACATTCATATCTGTTCATGTATTCAAGGGCATCATAAATAATGTGGTGGTGACTGTGTTCAACAGCTATTCATCTGCTTTATCGTTAACTTCACTGAGTAAAAACTCACGTGACGAGTGACACTAATGACTCAAGTGACTAAATATCAACGTTACCTTTAGTTTCATATGAGACATGAACAGAGGTCGCCTGGATGAAAGTCCTGTGCTTATTTGACTCACCTGTCCTCTGTGGACTTTCTTTCTCAGTGTTGGTATTTGACTTCCTGACTGAGGTTCCTGATGTGCTCTGTTGTGTTACAGTGATTCAGAGTCAGAAGGACTGGAGAGTGACCTACACTCCTACTGAGCTCTGTGCCTTTAAAGGATCAACAGTTAACCTGCGCTGCAGCTACACATACCCGTCCACGATAAACTCAGCAGTTCAGAAGACCTTCTGGTTCACTAAAGAGAAAGATGGTAAACCTTTGGATCTGAGATCAGACTCTGAGTATTCAGGTCGTGTGGAGAACACATGTTCTGAGAAGAGATGCAGTCTGAGCATCACAGACCTGAGAGAGAGCGACTCAGCTGAGTACAAGTTCAGGTTCACAACAAACCAACCAGAGAATAAATATACTGGTTCACCTGGAGTCTCCTTGTCTGTAACAGGTAACATTTGCTTTTCAAATGTTTGATAGGAAACATTACTATCAGCTTGGGTTTTTCTGTCTTCTTTCTTTGTGTTTGTCTGGTTGATTCTAAAACAACGTCTCTGGTGGTTAATCACAGATCCACAGCTCCAGATAAAAGTGAGGAGATCAACAGTCCACCTGTCTCCTTCCTGGACAGAGCTGACATGTCACACTAAGTGTCAGCTGCCTGAAGATTCGTCCTACATCTGGTACCAGAATGGAGAGGAAAGGACAGAAGGAAAAGTTTATTTCTATCCACACCCATTAAATCCTGCAGACAGCTATTCGTGTGCTATAAAAGGACACGAGACGTTTCCTTCTCCTGCAGTCTGTGAGTTTCACCCAAACAGTCGAGAACCAGTCAAACTTACTTTACAGCTCTCACACAGTTGTTGTTCATTTTTTAACATAAACATTAATTCTGAGTGAAATGTGATTTTTAATTATTCAACGCCTTTGTTTCATTAGCTCCACACACTTTGGACTGTGGGATGGTTTTATCCAGAAGAAACAACAGAAAATAGTTATTAAATGGAAAATAAGGAAGGAAAAATAGAATATTGTGTTACTCTACTGCTAGAAAATGCAAATACAAGAATAGAAGAACTGTGGTCAAAATGCTTTTGACCACAGTTAAAGGGACAGTTCATCCCAAACCATCAAGGAACTGAATGGTTCCAACATGAAACTGCTCACAACAAAGTCTGTGGATTAATTTGAGTAACCGGGTCATGATTCCTGGAAAGAGATATTCATTTTTCATATGTATCTTTTGGCACTTGAGCACCACGAGCCGAGTGGCTTTTAGTTCCATTAAATTGAAGAGAAGACAGACAAATCTCCACGTACGATATCTCCAACACTAGGCAACTCACACCAAATCAATCTACATGAATAAATAGCACGACAGGTAAGAGAAAAATATGTATTTTTGATTTTAGGGTGAACTGTCCCTTTAGTTTAAGCTCCAGCATCAGCACTCTGGCCAACGGCAATAATAAAACTTAAAAAATAGAACATGGAATTTTATGTTCATTAATTTTCTTCCTGGATAAATAGTCATTTTTAGGACACAAACTATTCGGGAAATCTTTTTTTTTTCAATAACATTCACATCTTAAAGTTAATGTATGTTTATATTCTCCTCAGATGCTCCAAAGCTTCCCTCTGTGTCAGTGAGTCCCTCTGCTGAGATAGTGGAGGGCAGTTCAGTGACTCTGACCTGTAGCAGTGATGCTAACCCAGCAGCTAAATACACCTGGTACAAGGAGGATGGAAACCTCAAACTACTCAGTGAAGAACCTCATCTTGTCTTCAGCTCCATCCAGTCCTCTGACTCTGGACAGTTTGACTGTACAGCTGAGAACCAGCTGGGGAGGAAGTCTGGACACGTCTCTGTAAATGTGAAATGTGAGTAAAATACAGGTTATTAACAACAGAGAAGACATATTTTTTTAGTTGTACGTCCTTTATTAAAGGCGCTCTACACATGAAGTAGAGTTTAGGCTTAACATGTTCAACAATAAATCTGCCACCTCTGCTGTGGGATACAAAACAAAGGCCAGGGAGTCTAAATAAAGATACTTTTGATCAATTTATAATAATCTATATTCATATCCAGATGGTCCAAAGCTTCCCTCTGTGTCAGTGAGTCCCTCTGCTGAGATAGTGGAGGGCAGTTCAGTGACTCTGACCTGTAGCAGTGATGCTAACCCAGCAGCTAACTACACCTGGTACAAGGAGAACCAAACACGTCCTCATGGAGAAGGAGACATCTATCGTTTCACCTCCATCAGCTCTGAGGACAGAGGGATCTACTACTGCAAGTCTGATAATCCACATGGAGAGATCATGTCACCGTCTCTGTCAGTAGATGTCCAGTGTGAGTATAAAGCATCAGCACATCTGGTGACCCAGCAGTGAGCGACATGTGCCATGTAGCCACACAAGTTCACAAGTTATTTCTTTGGAACAGAACTCTTCTAGACTACTTCCAGAGAAGTCATTTGAATGTTGTGGCGGTTGACAGATGATAGCTCCGAAATGTTTTTGTTCATAAATGTTATGCCCTTTATCCAAAATGTGAAAAAGACATTTTAACAGTAGTACATACATCAACAACAGTGTTAATAATATGAGTCTCTCTACCTCTCCAGATGCTCCAAAGCTTCCCTCTGTGTCAGTGAGTCCCTCTGCTGAGATAGTGGAGGGCAGTTCAGTGACTCTGACCTGTAGCAGTGATGCTAACCCAGCAGCTAACTACACCTGGTACAAGGAGGATGAAGACTCACCAAAAGCATCAGGACAGATCTTCACCATCATTAATTTAAGAGCTGAACACAGTGGGAATTATTCCTGTGAAGCCCAGAACACCAGAGGACGTCGTAATGCCACCGTCCATGTGACTGTTGTGGCAGGTGAGTTTAAAAATGTTCTCACACATCAGAAATCTTGATCCACCAAATGATGGACCATTGCTGGAGGTAATAGTGGGTTCAAATTCAATTTTGCCCTCAGTTTTTCTGCACAATTAATTAATTATTTGCATGTGATTACCTTAAGTATGAATTGGTTTATATTTACCGATACGTTGGTCCCAGATCTCTGCAAGTAATGTGATCAGTTATCACAAGCCATACAATCCGAGGCCAGAACTACAAAAATAACACTCAGGTTGGATTATGCCTGGATGTTTCCTTGAAAAGACCCGTGCATTTACTAAGTTAGGGGCTTTGGCAACAGTCTTCCAGACTATTTAGCACAGGGGTGCCCAATACGTCGATCGCGATCTACCAGTCGATCGCGGAGGTAGTGCGGGTAGATCGCATGCCATTTAAAAAATAACAATAATTAAAAAAAATTTAAAAAACTTTAGCGACAAAACCCAGCTCCCAGTGTGCAAATTAATGTCAATCACTACGGAAGCTGCGCCCGCAATGGTTGGCCGCTTGAATGGATGTATTGCCAAGTACAGGGAGATGTTTTCCCCGACTTCCTTAATTACCACTGCATAATACACCAACAAGCATTATGCGCTACAACGCTAAACATGAAAGAGATCACGGATGTGGCAACAAAGATGGTCTAATCGAGCGAGAGCTCTTCAAAGACGGATGTTCTGTGCGCATCTGGAGAAGGACTGCAGCCACTCTGACCTCCTGCTGCACACTGATGAGAGACGGCTGATAGAGCTCTGTCCGGAGATACAGGAGTTTCTCCATGTTGTTAAACATGCAGAATACAACCAACTAAGAGTATGTCAATATGCTCACGTTTCTGAATTACAATTTAAAACGTGTGTAAATTGTGTGTTCCCCTGAAGGAGGGAGCAGCAGGACGTGGGACTGTAATAAGTCATTTTGATTTACTTTTAAACCCTTGCGCTTTAATTATCGGGTAGGATGGACAATTTTTTTAAACTTTTGGACTTTGAATGGCACTTGCAGCCCAGTTATTCTTTAGTTATTTTGCACTTTCAGAGGCTTGATTGCTATGTTGAGTTACCTTTAAAGCTTTATTTGTACTTTTTCTTTACTTTTAAAGCATATTTGTACTTTAATTTGTATTACTATTTAACTTATTTGTTATGATGATGTTCTGATGTTCAGATCTTGTTACTCAAATACATTTGAAGTTTAAATTCCAACATTTTGAGTTACTATTCTTAATTTGCTATGGGAAATAGTCATTAGATTAGTCGATGAATCGAAAAAATAGTCGATAGATTAGTCGTTTATGAAAATAATCGTTAGTTGCAGCCCTAGAGTCAGCCTTTTCCCACATGAAAAAGATTAAGTCCAAACACCGTTCCACCATGACTGATGACCATTTGGTCTGCCTGACGCTGACTACCAGCAGCTGCTGTCCGGACTATGCAACCCTGCTGGTTCCATGCAGTGAAGTCATCAGAGCAAAATGTAATGACCAAAAATGTACAGAATTGTATTGTGTCATAAGGGTTCATGCAGTTATGCAAGGTACGCCAATATTGTAAATATAAAGTATACTCTGTATATTTATTCATTAATAATGCTTTATATATATATATATATATATATATATATATATATATATATATATATATAAGCATTATTAATGTAGGTAGATCTTTTTGACTTGGTCATTTTAAAAGTAGCTCGTGAGCCAAAAAAGTGTGGGCACCCCTGATTTAGCAGAACAACCAGCACATATTTTGGTCTTTTGTTCAAAAAGAGGTGGAATAAAGATTATAGATTCTCAGACTTACTCAGTGTTTGAACAATGAAGAACCTTAAAATGAATATGTTTTGTTACATCACCCCCAGAGACTAGCTGAAGGTACTGGGCACACACATCTTACTTTTTTTTTTTTTTTACATTTTATCACAGTTTTCCCAGAAACATTGAAATCAGCAGTCATTGGAACAAGCAGTGCTGTTTTCCTGGCTATCATTGGGTTCTTTGTCTTCCTTCTGATAAGGTGAGTAATCTCTTTTTACCAAAACATTGTACATTTAATACTTGACTGAACAGTCAGTTTCACAAGTCCAATTGGAAACCAAATTATTAATTTATTTGTTTTTAATTAATTCTCCTAACCAGAAAGAAGAGGGCCTCCAGGAAGCCCTCAGAGCCCGAAAACAACAGGGAACAGGTGAGCAAAGACCGTTAAACAATTCAGTGCGATTGCCTGTGAAACCCCGCCTCTTCAGTTCCTTATGCTACATCCACACTACTACGTTTTGTTCTAAAATGCATAACTTTAGCTCAGTTTACGCCTAGCCCATGTCGATGTGGCCTTGGGCACAACACTGAACCCCAAAGTGCTCCCCTAGTGCCTACGCTGTGTGAATGTGTGTATGAATGGTAGATGGCACCTTAGCCACTGCCATCAGTGTATGAATGGGTGAATGATGTCATGTAGTGTGAAAGCGCTTGAGTGGCCGGAAGACTTGAAAAGCACTGTGCAAGTACAGGTCCATTTATCATTTACTATCCTTGATTGGTCACGACATGTCATTCCCTGATTTGTCACACCCCTCTACTTCTCACTTGATTTATTCCCTCAGTAAACATTGTAAACATGAGTTTATGTCTCAATCTCTAGTTTCAAGTCTTCTTCAATACAAGATGATGTTCATTTATTTAATTGTGGTGGCTTGTAGAGTAAAATAGACATTATAACAGAAGCTCAAAGTGGGCCATCTTGGTCTGTTGGAGCCAGACCCAAGTGGCCATTTGAGGAACTGCAGGTATTGGCACTTTCACGTTGGCTTCATTTTTCAGCCCCAGAGGTTTCAGCTTAATACCACGTACAAATCCACCTTCTTAAATCTTGGTGAACAATCAGAAATCACAAATGACTTGGCTCCATCAAGTGTAAGACCACTGCTACATTGCATTGAAATGAACTTTCGATGTTTGGAGATTTGATCAAGACCGCTCTTAATGTGTCCCTGAAAATGTTTTCATTACACGTCCAACTGGGTAGAGACGCTGCAGCAGATAAAGAAAACCCTGGTGGGACTGCATACCCTGTCTGGCTTAGAAAAGGATCTACCAAGAGTATCTGGTGGACATGGCTGTGAAGAAGGGTGTAGGGGCATTTTGGTTTTGCTTGCTGCCATCACGGCAAGAAGTTGTTTTTCCAAAAGCTCAACCAAAGTCATTACACATGTAAAAAGCAATTTTGTCTTTGCAGAGTCGACCCAATCAGGCGGCAGAACGGGACGATATTCACTATGCCAGTGTCCACTTTGCCAAGAACCAGACAGACGCCGTCTACTCCAACGTCAGACCGGCTGGACTCGAGGAAGTCGAGTACGCTGCTGTGAAGTTCAACACTTCTCCGAGGTGAGCAGCTCTTAGCATTATCCTCACGAAACCTCAAAATCACATGAATTTTGGAGAATTGATGATTGACTTTCAACACTTTCATTACTGTTGCTTGTTTACATTGCTATTTGTTAATACTGTATCTCCAGCATTCCTGATTTGTTTCTAATTCTCAGAACCAGAAGTCAGGACACTGGGGAGGATCCATCTGCATTGTACAGTACGGTCAACAAACCTACGAAACACAACAAGAATCTCTAGGCTTTCATTTTACTTTTGTTAGGCATGCTAGCAGCATGGCCCTGAGGATGGCAAAGTGTACATACTGATGAAGTACGAGAACTCAATGGATTGCCATTCAATTTTGTACTGACATGCGTGGTCATTAGAGGATGATTCCTACAGACTTTGAAGATTCCTAGACTTTAAGTCCAGCGCCAAAACAGGGCGTCATTCGAGTTTATTTGCAAAATGTCTTTCTTGACTGCTTTTTGATGTATTGTCATAAGATTTAGTATAAATAATCCATTGTTATCCATGTGCTCCAAGGATGAATCCCACTGATGTTAGTGATTCCTTGACATCTGAAAGATCACAACTACGATGAGATGAATTGCCATAAAATCTGTCACAGTCATGGTCCTCACATGATACATTATTATAAGGACTTTGGTGAACTTTTTTATTGCTCGTGCCATCATCTGGCCAAAATGTAAAGTTTTCTGAAACTGCAAAACAAAGAACATTTTCAGCAGCTTCATCTATATTTCCTGTAAATAGCTAATTGTAGCATGCTAACACATTAACTAGCTAACATGGTGAAAAGCACATTGGGGGTATCGGAGAGGAACATGCATTAGTTGAGCTAGTTGTAGTTTCATTCTGCTGCCACTAGATTTTAGTCAAGCGTCCTACTTTATTGATAGACAACCAAGTTAATTTGTCTTTTGTTT
Source organism: Taurulus bubalis (assembly GCF_910589615.1). Lineage (NCBI taxonomy): Eukaryota > Metazoa > Chordata > Actinopteri > Perciformes > Cottidae > Taurulus > Taurulus bubalis. The sequence goes on along the minus strand of NC_136594.1, from coordinate 2,772,300 downwards.
AAATACAGTATTTTTAACCATATATTTCATCCTGTCATACAGTTCAATTATTTAAAAAACTGTTTTTATTTTTACCTATTTCTAATTATATATTACGATTACAGCTCATTATCATGCTTCCTTTTTTATATGGCATGTGTCAACCTGAAATAAAAAAAAAGTGAAAAAACTACAGTGAGAAAAGTCCAGTCTTTGTCAAGAAACATGAGAGGGGAAGCACAGGAAAGGCAGACAGCAGCGCAGACTTCAGTCATCTGAGTGATGGAAAGTGTGTGACCACAACCGCAGTCCTGCTCTCCACCGCGGAAAACTCTTTGCTACAGTTTGCTCTGCAGATTGTAGTCTCTCTCTGTTTCCATGGACTTTTGTAATGCTTTTTCAAAATCCACTTTCTCCATGACTTATAATATTCAAAATAAACAGCCCGGCATTTTTTATATTATATTATTTTTTATAGCACATCTTTTAAGTCATGGTTTCAACCATGCATTGAAGTGTAAAGCGATGTTTCGAACATTCTGTTGTCTCTACAGGAACTTAAAACTAAAAGGTAAATTGTGCACTGCAGGGACTGATTAATAAAACATTATTTTAGATACTGAAGTGTGTTTACATTTATAAAAAGGAATAAATGAGGTATCATGTTCTCTTGCTAGTGCTAGAGAGGTGGTGTGGGATGATACAGGTTTGGGTCCAGCAGGCACAAGTCATTTTCTTGGCCATTTACTGGCATCTGGTTCAACGTGAATAATAATAATGCAAAGAGGAAGGAAGCCTGGTGTATTTTTATCACCGGCTTTCTTTCTCAAGCTTACTTTCCTGCCCACAGGGGAGCGATACGGTTCAAGAGCACTTCCTTCTTTATTGAAAGTAGACGTGTTTGATGTGACTAATCTGCGTCTTGTGCACATTGATCTCCATGTTGGTTTTAATGTCACTGAAGCCACATGATGAGAGCAGCAACTACGAGTTCAACAGCAAGTGGATTTGTTGTCTTCCTTCTCTCTATGCCAGGTACTGCATATCCACATTTACATTAGAGGGCATTTAGCGGATCAACAGTTTCAAGTGGGACTACTAAAATATTCTAAATAAATCCGCAAACTACCTATTTTCAAGTCTGTGTATGTTTTCTGTATCATCACATATTTAAAACACATGCTTTTATTGTGGTCCTCAAACTGATTTGTTTGTCCATGAAAGACAATATTACTTCAAAAAAGTAAAATCTGAAGCTAGAACCACTAAATGTTTTTGCACAAAAAATGACTATCAAAATAGTTATCAATTAGTTTGCTTCTTAATTGACTAATTCAGAAATTGACTTTTCAGCTGAACTTGTATACACTGCTGGGTAGTTTAATCCTTAGCATTGAGTCACATTGTATAAACTCTGTGTATGTTTTGTATGCAAACATTTTTAGTTGATGAAGTATTAACTGCAGATGCCATATTAGTGGAGTAAAAGTACAATATTTCTATCTGACATTAGTAGAATTAGCATGAAAAGAAAAGACTTATAGTGCTCGAGTAAATAACTTTCTGGGTACATGAAGTGAGAGACAAATAAACCACTATGCCTGTGGTCTCTCTTGTGTTCCAGTGATTCAGGGTCAGGATGTCTGGGGACTGACTTACACTCCTACTGAGATCTGTGCATTAAAAGGATCGACAGTGGAGATAAGCTGCAGCTACACATACCCATCTGGAATAAGCCCTGTTGTTACAGTTGGAAAAACAATCTGGTTTACTAGAGGAAGTAATTGGAATCCTGTTGATCTGAGAACAGACTTGGCGTATTCAGGTCGTGTCCAGCATCACTGTGATGAGAACAACTGCACTCTGATCATCACAGACCTGAGAGAGAGCGACTCAGCTGAGTACAAGTTCAGGTTCACGACAAACCAACCAGGTGGGAAATATACTGGTTCACCTGGAGTCTCTCTGTCCGTCACAGGTAACATTTTAATATTTACATTTGAAGAAAGTCTAATGTCCAAGGTTACTTACTAATGACTCTTGGTTTGAATGTGGACATTTGGTCACATGATAGAAATATATTTTGGGGAATTTCATTTCCTCTTTCTCAGTTCAAGCATGACTGTTGGTATAGAATGTGAATGGCCTGAGATAAAAAAAAAAAAAAGTGATCAGAATCGTTGGTTAAAGCATCTTTGAGATTAGATTCTCTTCACCACAGAAGTGGGACCAAGTCATTGTTATGAGACAGGCCACTCCAGAATAAAGTCCCCAGAATAAAGTCCCAAATCAAGTCTGGATTCAAGTCCCCAAGTCAAGAGAGGCAAGTCCTGATTCAAGGCAGACAGGTACAGAGTCATGTCCCGAGTACAGACGGGTAAATCCCGATTCAAGTCCCAAGTCAAGTCTTATGTCAAGATGGGCAAGTCCCGATTCAAGTCTTGAGTCCAGATTGGCAAGTTCCAAGTCAAGACATGTAAGTCTCAAGTTAAAACAGTCAAGTCTTAATGTCACGGAGTGGTTCCAGTTAGGACTAGAGATGGGCAAACAATACCAGAGCTCCGAAGCTTGTGTCAGTCTACTGAACCGCTGTGTGTTGGCGCAAAGTGTCGGAGCTTGTATCAAATGACAACTGTCACGTGACTGATGACGTCCGAAGCTTCGGACGTCATCAGTGCTTCACGAAGCGTTTCATCGGTTTGACGCGTTTGACAGCTTAAACGTTTTGGCACCAAACTCTGCTTCATAAGATGCCTCAGTGTCAATCAACAATGTGGGTTTGAGAGAGGAGATACCGATAATTGTGAGTTCATAAGCACGTTCCAATGCCACTTCTATGAAATCTTACCTCATTAAAATGAGCTATAAAGAACAAATACTATTTATAACTCTGTTGGCATAAAAGGTTAGAGCGATACAAATATGAAGAAATCTACTCAGTTGTAAATGTGTCCATAGTATAGTGGGTTACATACATGCAGAATAATCTTTTCCGTTCTGTGTGGAGAGGTTCGAATCCCATCATGAACACGTCGTTTCATATTATTGACCTGCATTTAGTTTTATTACAATGTAAAAAACAGATGTCGCTGTTTTTCTTCAAAGTGAAGCCCCAAAGCTTCGAATCATTTTCGGTACAAATAGGAAGAAAGCCTCAATGCTTCATGAGGCTTCATCCGCCCATCCCTAGTTAGGACCCAAACGCCGATGACGATGTAAAGTACATTTATTTAACAAAAACAGGCTTCCAGAAACACAGGATGAAGCAAGGGCACGGGAACAAACAGGGAACACACCGACTGACACACAGTACGATCAGACAAGGGAACAGAAGACACACAGCGCTTAAGTACAAGGGGAAGGTGTGGGTGATTAGACACAGGAGGAAACAATCAGCAGATAATCAACAGACAGGAAGTGCAGAGGAACAGAGGACACACGAGACAGGACTTCAAAATAAAACAGGAACCCAGAAAACCCCAAACCGTGACACTTAAGTTAATACTGACAAGTTCAGAGTCAAGTCCCAAAATAAAATGTCCTGAACAGGCAACTCCTGATAATCAAATAAAAAAAGAAATCAACTCAGACATTAACTTTGTTGTAAATCCTCTTCCTGACCAAATAAAGGATCTCTGTTCAGAAGGTATCAAGTATTTTCAAGCCCAAGTGATGTCACTGGTGTTCATGCTCAAGTCGAGTTGCAAGTCTGTTCTTATTTTTTCAAGTCGAGTCTAAAGTTATCAATTCTGTGTCTGGTGTCATGTGACTCGAGTCCACGCCTCACTTCTTCCTTCCCTGATCCAGATCTACAGGTGCAGGTGATCAAACCAATGGTGCACCAGGGAAACTCCAAGGCAGAGCTGAAGTGTCACAGCAGTTGCCATCGAGCTGATCATCCTTCCTTCATCTGGTACAAGAATGGACGAAAAATTCCGGCAGAAGGGTCATCTTCTTCAGTGTCCTTTGATTCAGTGGACAGCTTTTCCTGTGCTCTGAAAGGACGCGAGGACTTCCCCTCTCCTTCAGTGTGTGAGTTTACTGCATAGCCCTCCGCAACCAGGTCTGTCTAATGACTGTAAGTCTTTTAAATATCAACACTTCCCCTTTCTATATTTACACGTTTTCTGTGGTCATTGAGCTCTGCAGGATCACTTCTGCTGCCGGTAACTCAACAAACCTCCTCTGTATCACTGCTGAGAAATATGGCGTTAATATCTCTGTTTTAGACTGTTTTATCTTTCAGGTGTTGATGGCCAATACTGCCACAGAGTGACGTACGCCGACCGAAGCATCTGTGCCTTCAAAGGATGGTCAGTGGACATTTCTTGCATGTACAGCAGTCATGAATCTATCGCTTCTAAATTCTGGTTCAATGCTGAGCATAGTCGTCTTTCGGCGCAACACACTCAATCTGAGGACCTGAGTGAAGACGCCCGGTATGCAGGTCGTGTTCAGGTCGTTGAAACAGAGAGAGGACGCTCCACTCTGAGAATCACTGACCTGAGAGAGAGCGATTCATCCGAGTACCACTTCAAATTCAAATCACGACAATTTGAGTGGAGGAGCAGTTTACCTGGTACAACTCTGACTGTCACAGGTACACACAAACACAAACTGATGGTATATATAATAAAACAGTAGTAATTTTTGCATGTAGCTGAAGTAATGTCGAAGAATCTCATGTACAATCGACTTCTGGATTATAAAAATGATATGAACTATATCTGTTATTTTGACTTCCTATGAGGATCAGTAAGGAAGTCTTCCTTACTGATCCTCATATTTAATCAATTAAAAAACATTTTGATTCTTTGTTTCAAGATCCAGATCTGCAGGTGAGGATATCATCTTCATCTGAAACCCGGGCACAGCTGATATGTCACAGCAGTTGTCGTCTACCAGGTCGTTCTTCCTTCATCTGGTACAGGAATGGAAAGAAAATGTGGAGCGAAAGATCTTCCTTTTCCGTCCGCTTTGGTTCTGCAGACAGCTATTCCTGTGCTGTGAGGGGACACGAGGACTTCCCCTCTCCTGCCAAGTGTAAGTTTACCCCAGTCTCCCAGACATACTGAACACCGGTGGAGCCTCATGAGTTTATACTGTAGCTCAGGGGCAGCTGGTGACTCACAAAGAGCTGGAAAAAAGATATGTTTTATCTACTTTAATTTTAATCCATAACTTATTCTTTTCTTGCTCAAGAAAAGGACTAGCAATAACGTACTATACTATGACCTTTAACTTTACTATGACTTGGTATAGTATAATCATTTTACGACTTTTTGTGACATAATAGACTATGGCTTTTTCAAAACAGGTTTTATGACATACTGTACAATTTCCTTTTTGATCACTTCTTATGATATTGTATATCAAGACTATTTTATGACTTTAAGACTATGGCCTTTTCTAAATACTATACTATACTATACTCACGATAAAAAAAAAATTGGAAACAATATACTGTGAATTGTTATGTCTCGAAAGGTGATATACTATACTATGACTTTTTAATAAAAACAATATATTATGACTTATTTATGACATTTTCAAAACATTTCTATGACATACTGTACTATAATTCTTTTCCATCCATTATCAGCTGCTTATCTGGGGTGGGGCCGACCCAGGCTTCCCTCTCACCCGCAACACTTTCCAGCTCATTCTAGGGGATCCCGAGGCGTTCCAAGGCCAGCCGGGAGATATAATCCCTCCAGCGTGTCCTCGGTCTTCCCCGGGGTCTCCTACCAGTTGGACGTGCCTGGAAAACCTCTAATGGGAGGCGTCCAGGAGGCATCCTGACTAGATGCCCGAACCACCTCAGCTGACTCCTTTCGACACGAAGGAGCAGCGACTCGACTCCAAGCTCCCTCCTGATGTCCGAGCTCCTTACCCTATCTCTAAGGGTGAGCCCGGCCACCATGCGGAGGAAGCTCATTTCGGCCGCTTGTATTCGAGATCTCGTTCTTTCGGTCACGACCCAGAGTTCGTGACCATAGGTGAGGGTTGGAACATAGACCGACCAGTAAATGGAGAGCTTCGCCTTCCGGCTCAGCTCCTCTTCACCAGGACGGACCAGTACAGCGCCTGTTTTATTGCTGCAGCCGCACCGATCCGTCTGTCGATCTCCCGCTCCACCTTACCCTCACTCGTGAACAAGACCCCGAGATACTTGAACTCCTTCGCTTGGGGTAGGCAGTTTGTCCCCACCTGGAGGGAGCAATCCACCGGTTTCCGGCAGAGCACCATGGCCTCAGATTTGGAGGCGCTAACTCTCATCCCTGCCGCTTCACACTCGGCTGCAAAACGCCCCAGTGAATGCTGGAGGTCACGGTCCGAGGAGGCAAACAGGACCACATCATCCGCGAACAGCAGAGAGGCGATCCCGAGACTCCCGAACCGGATCCTCTCCGCCCCCTGGCTGCGCCTAGATATCCTGTCCATGAAGGTCACGAACAGGACCGGTGATAAAGGGCAGCCCTGGCGGAGGCCAACACCCACCGGGAACGTGTCTGACTTATTACCGAGGATACGAACACAGTTCCTACTGCAGGCGTACAAAGACCGGATAGCCCGTGCCAACCGGTCCGGCACCCCATAGTCCCGCAGCACCCCCCACAAAAACCCCCGAGGGACCCGGTCGAAAGCCTTCTCCAAGTCCACAAAGCACATGTAGACTGGTTGGGCAAACTCCCAGGACCCCTCCAGTAGTCTTGCAAGGGTAAAGAGCTGGTCCACTGTTCCACGACCGGGACGGAATCCGCACTGCTCGTCTTGAATCTGAGGTTCGACAAGCGGTCGGAGCCTCCTTTCCAGCACCCTGGCATAAGCTTTTCCCGGGAGGCTGAGCAGTGTGATGCCACGATAGTTTGAGCACCAAAGCATCAGCTGGATATGAGCCCAAGAACACAGCAACATGAATCGCTTTATCTTTTACAATCAGCAAACACTGATTGTAATAAATAAATAATCTCCGGCTGTTAAAAAAATTAAATCTACCAGAGACAAAGCCATTTTGTTTAAGATGTATAGATGAAACATGTCTGCCAGGTCTAGTGGGGCAGCATCTTTGCTGCCATTTTCTGATCATAATTTAAAAGCCTGGGTCTATAAGCCAATGGATTGGATTCACATTTTGCTTAAAAAAAATACAAGAAGGACCATTTTGTTGGGGATTTTTAAATATGTGCCCTAAATAAACGCCCTTTTGCCACACAAACTCAAAACAAATTAAACTGTTTAATTTTTCAGGTGTCGTGGGTCAGACCTGCAACAGAGTGACGTACGCTGACAGAAGCATCTGCGCCTCCAAAGGCTCAGCGGTGGACATTTATTCTACTTACAACAGTCATGGAGGTGAAGCTGAATCATCATTCTGGTTCAGTCCTAAGCGTAGTCATCAGTGGAGTTCTCTCACACGACCTGAGGACCTGAGTGAAGACTTCCAGTATGAAGGTCGCGTTCAGGTCGTAGAAACAGAGAGAGGACGCTCTACTCTGACAATCACTGACCTGAGAGAGAGCGATTCATCCGAGTACCACTTCAAGTTCAAAACAGGAAGCTTTGAGTGGAGGAGCAGTTTACCTGGTACAACTCTGACCGTCACAGGTAGATGAACACACACTGATATTCACACCAACAGGACCGTATTTATTTTTGATCCACTTTTTAAAAAGGCTTTAATAGCAATTCAAAAAATGTATTCGAAGTGCTTTGTAGATAAGTGTTTGAACAGTAATAACCTTTGGGTCTATAGGCTTTAAAAACAAATGCTTTGGCTCGTGTTTTGTTTTTGCATATTCCTCTAGCTCCCTCTGTAGTTCATGAAGAAGATTGCTTCAATTGTGTCGGAGGTAAAGCAGTACAATATACATGTTCATATCCCTAGCTTGATGCCGCACATGATTAGCGGACCTTTCTGGAAAGCTTACGACCTACGGAATCTGCCAAATCCCTTGTCAGACAAAGCCTCAGAAAGATATCAACCACATTGCATTTTTGTCCAGGCAAAAAAACTGAAATATGACTTACTTATGGATGAAACGATATTCCACACGGCCTTGCTTCGTATGCATTGGTGCATCTGCGTGAGCAGAGACCCTCTGTTGTGGAACCAGAGGCGTCCAAGGTCCAGGAAGAAAGTTAGGGCATTTTTGCTTTCAAGGACCTAAACCTAGGGTACACGAAATGTGCACTAAATGAATTCCTAAAAATATTTAACTTCACTTAATCAAAGTCAAACATTACAGAGCTACTGTTAACACATCGTGTTATTTTATAGTAGAAAAAAAGTGATTATATGCCAATTTAAAAAGAGGAAATACATCCTGGTAGTTGTTTCTTTTTCTGAAATTATTATTATTTCCTGTGTTCTATCATCAACCAATAAACCAGTAACACATATACTGCTTTATGAACCTCTTAACTAGCCTCACAAGTGTTTTCTGTATGTAATACATTTTTTAATTATTCAAATAGCCCTTGTGGTTGAGGAGATATTCTGTATTTAGTGTGGGTATGCAAAACCATTTGGAATTTTTGAGAGAAATGGCTGGGGCTTAACTGGGGTTAAAAAGGTTGGTAAAAGGAGAACTGGCATAACAAAATACTGGGTTTACAAGTAAAAGTCCATCATTCAAATTGTTAAGTAAAAGAAAAAAAATATTATGATACATAATAATGTATTATATTATTGGATCATAACTATTCGTGTACATGTACATCACTGCGATGTTAATTTTTAACTACTTTATATATTGTATTTGTTTGGTAGCCTGTACATTTAATAGTAAATCCTAATTTACCTGTTGATTAAATTCTGTATAATTATTCTGAATCTGCAAATTAACTAAGGTTACCAAACAAATATTTGCCCTGTGAAGTGTAGAGGACTAGAAGTATAAAGTAGCAGAAATGGAAATACTTGAGTGAAGTAAAAGTAACTCAAAATAGAACTTGAGTAGATGTACTTACCGTAGTTGTGTTCCACCGCTGCAGTTGTTCAACCACTTAAAAACAGGAGGATAAACATCGGCTGCAGGGATTTATTTGCCCCTATGAATAGGGTTGGGTACCGAGAACCGGTGCCACTATGGCACCGGTTCCAACACGTCCGGTACCTACCGGACCGAAAAGCAACGCAGATTTCGGTGCTCCCTTTCGGTGCCTGAGCCGATTTAAATACTCTTTTTTTACACTACTCTGTAATGTTGCACGGTATATACATACTAAAAAGGTAGCACGGTACCCGTACGTTAAAAACGATAAGAATTCAAATTAAAAATAGCGGGGATCAGAGCGCGCACTCGCTGCTCTGCTCTCTGTCGTCCGCCTGCATGCAGAGCGGGGATCAAGGGAGCGGGGCTTCCAGCGCACACACACCACACGCAGCGCGCGCACACAGAGAGACACGAGCACGAGCTTTTGAACGTCCGTCCTCGGCTTTCTGGAACAAATCTCTCCAGTTGATATTAATGATGACGTGTAGTCCAGTAAAGCAGCAGTTTGTAGAATCCAACAGTGTCTGAGTTCTGTTGCACAATCAGGCCACCTGATGCTTTTGTCTGTTCTTTTTTTTAAATATATATTTTTTATAGTTTGAAGTTAAAAGGTTTGAAGGTGTAGTTTGAAGTCAAGTGTTTTTTTTAAATGTATTTATATTTATAGTATACTTTAAACAGTTAATATATTGTTCAATTTGAAGAAAAAAAATTGCCTTGGCAATAAAAAAGTATCGGTTCAGGCACCGGTATCGTTTTAAAAGTATCGGTTTAGCACCTATGAATGGCTCATAACTGAACCATACAATATTTAGCTCATTATAAAAATAATTGCATGATCAGAAAGAGGTACAAAAGAAATCGGATTACAACTTAAATTCATGTAATAATCATTAGAGAGATAGCTTACAGTAGCTTTTGCATTAACCTCAATTTGAGGTCAGATTTTCAGTGTGCAGTTTTAACCGCTAGTCAAACACTGAGGGTTCTTCCTCACATATCCAGCCCTCCAGGTGCAGGTGACCAGAGTCACGGTCCTCCAGTCTCACGCCGAGGCCGAGCTGAGGTGTCGAAGCAGCTGCAGAGATGCGGGTCGTCTTTCCTACGTCTGGTTCAAGAACGGAGAGGAACTCACAAGGGAGCAAAGTCCTTCATACACGGACCGGTTTCATCCCAGAGACGAGGTCTCTTGTGCTTTGAAAGGACACCAGAGTTACGGCTCTCCCTCAGTGTGTGAGTTCACTAAACTATGCAACTTGCAAATAAATATGTATATCCAACACAACAATACGGGCCACCTCATTCTGCGGCCGATATTTGCTTCTTCGCCTTTTAAACATATTTGTTCTCCTCCAGATGTTCTAACGGCTCCCTCAGTGTCAGTGAGTCCTTCTGGTAACATCATGGAGGGCAGTTCAGTGACTCTGACCTGTAGCAGTGATGCTAACCCGGCAGCTAACTACACCTGGAAGAGGAACCAACCACTGCTCAGTAAAGAACCTCAGCTTGTCTTCAGCTCCATCCAGTCCTTTGACTCAGGACAGTATGATTGCACGGCTGAGAACGAGCTCGGGAGGAAGACGTATGAATACGTCTCTATTGATGTACAATGTGAGTGAAATATAGGGTGTTGAGAAAACAAGATGTAGCTAATAAATCTTAATTTACATGTTTTGATCATTTCAAAAAGGGTTCTGAATCACTTTCAGTCTGTTAATTCACCGAGAAGCTCCATTGGTGGTTTATGGAGACGTTTTGTTCACTACTGGCAACATTTGCCAGATGTTATCAATAACTTGTGTAAAACCGTCTCCTCAGATGCTCCAAAGCTTCCCTCTATGTCAGTGAGTCCCTCTGCTGAGATAGTGGAGGGCAGTTCAGTGACTCTGACCTGTAGCAGTGATGCTAACCCAGCAGCTAACTACACCTGGTACAAGGAGAACCAAACACATCCTCATGGAGAAGGAGACATCTATCGTTTCACCTCCATCAGCTCTGAGGACAGAGGGATCTACTACTGCAAGTCTGATAATCCACATGGAGAGATCAACTCTTCATCTTTATTTTTAAATGTCCAGTGTGAGTACAAAACATTAGCTCTTCTCTTGGGTCAAACTCTGCACACCAGTGTTAATCGGTTTATACGTATTTCTCCTCAGATGCTCCAAAGCTTCCCTCTGTGTCAGTGAGTCCCTCTGCTGAGATAGTGGAGGGCAGTTCAGTGAATCTGACCTGTAGCAGTGATGCTAACCCAGCAGCTAACTACACCTGGTACAAGGAGGATGAAGACTCACCAAAAGCATCAGGGCAGATCTTCATCATCACTGACTTCAGAGCTGAACACAGTGGGAATTATTCCTGTGAAGCCCAGAACACCAGAGGACGTAGAAACTCCACTTTCCATCTGAGTGTAGCAGCAGGTGAGGAACCTTATCTTGCGAAACTGATCAGACCACGTCAACACTAAGATGGCTAAAAATGGACTATTATGAAAATGTTCTGAATAATCTTAAAAAGCCATCTTATTTTTAAGGAAAACTGAAATTTTTGAAAACATATAGACACTTTTGGGCCTAAACACAGTTGGGTGCAGTGATACCAGTATTATTACTCCCCTCATCAGGTTCAACATATTTTACCAGTGTGAACGGGTTGTCGATGGTTATAGACATTTCACTATCTGAAAAAACAACGACATTTAAATGAAATATGAAGGGTTTATTTTATTTATTGTTTTTTCATCACTACCCAGCAGCATGGAAATCAACAGTCATCGGAACAACCACTGCTGTTGTCCTGGCTGCCGCACTCCTCGCCGTCTTCATATTGACACGGTAAGCAGTTCACTGTTGTTAAATGACTGTCTATTTAAGTCAATCATGACAACACTTTAGTCACCAGAATTATCTAGGAACACCGGGGACATGGGACAACTTTGTCCAATAAGGGAAAATTCACACGGATCGTAAAAAACAAGCCATTGAGTCAATTGAGTGAGTAAATGCCAGTGAACTCCTCTATTGCGTTCACACTCAGTTATGGGAGATACGGGAGTATCAGGAAGTCTGTAATCTGTAAAGTTTGGGGTTATGAATTTTAAAGTTTGCTTGGAGGTTTGTTTAAAACCTCTGTGATTGCTGTTGCATTCCCAGAAGTCAGTAGTTAACGTAGATAGTACACTGTTGGTATAATCAATCAGGATGACTGAATGTGATAGTGATTAAAAGAAAGGCATATTTCAGAGTTGAATTATTTATTAATTTGTGTTTGTTTTCTTCTAAACAGAAAGAAGAGGGCCGCCAAGCAATCGTCTGAGCCTGGAGAGCGACAACACAACAGGAGATGGGTGAGAAGGAACAATGAGGTTTAGCCCCCCAGACATTTTTCTCAAATTCCAAATGGTTTGCATACCCACACTAAATACACAATATGTCCTCAACCACAAAGGCTATTAAAATAATTTCAAAAGGTATAATATACAGACAACAATTGTGAGACCAATTAAGATGTTGATATAGCAGTATATGTGTTACTGGTTTATTGGTTGAAAAGAAAAGAAAAAAACTTCCAGGATGTATTTTTATTTTTTATTATTGCTTTTTCTTTCTACTATAAAATAACACCATGTATTAACGTTTTCTCTGCAAAGTTTGACTTTGATTAAGTGAAGTTAAACATTTTTTAAATTAATTTAGTGCACATTTCGTGTACCGTAGGTTTAGGTCCTTGAAAGCAAAAATGCCCTAACTTTCTTCCTGGACCTTGGACGCCTCTGGTTCCACAACAGAGGGGCTCTGCTCAAGCAGATGCACCAATACATACCAAGCAAGGCCGTGTGGAATATTGTTTAATCCATTAATGAGTCATATTTCCGCTTTTTGGCTGGAATGTGGTTGATATCTTGCTGAGGCTTTGTCTGACGGTGGTATTCCGTAGGTCGTAAGCTTTCCAGAAAGGTGCATCAATCATGTATGGCATCAAGCTAGCGATATGAAAATTTATATTTTCATAACTTGTGGAGCTTTCTCGAGTCACTTTCGAGTCCTCTTGAGTCATATTTATGGTTTTAATAGCTTTGCTGAGTTACATTGACATTCTGTGACTGTTCTTCCTTTTTGTGGGGTTCACCAGAGCTTAGTGTACATTATATAGCTCAAACCTGAAAGCTCTGCTATACCAAATGTTGAGAAAACGGAAAATCCAGAACCAGTATTTTGTATTTTATTTTAATACATTTATTTGAGGGGTATTTTGTATTTTGATTCAAAATACATGTTGATGTATTTTTGCCCATATCTACATATATGTGTGTGTATATATATATATATATATATATATATATATATATATATATATATATATATATATATATATATATATATATAACACGTTATGCTGACATGTTATCTATAAGTATTCGGGTGTGTGTCTATTCAGTATATACCCAGTCAGAGGTGTCCGGACTCTCAGGATGACCTTCACTATTCAAGTGTCCAGTTCTCCAAGAGCCCACAAGATTCTCCGCACTGCAACATCAGACCAGCTCAGCCCAAAATACACAAGAAGGAAGAAAGTGTCGTGTACGCTGAGGTCAAACGCAACGAGAGCAGCACCGGCCCGAGGTGAGCTGGAACCTGACTTTAAGATGTAAATCACATCACACACGTGTTTTCTCGTTGAGGTATTTGAACCGGTGTAATTTTACCTGTTTAACAATCACTGTCTGACAATTTGTATCATCTAATAACTTACTTTTTGTCTTTGAAAAAACAGAAGTCAGCCGCGGAGGATTTAGCTGCACGATGAAGCAGAGAATGACTCTTCAGCATGGTATTTATGTGTAGTAGTCTTTTTTTGCAAGCAGGTAACTACTGATTTTTGTACATTTCTTTCTGGGAGTACAGTGTTGAGACAACCGTAGGGTATTTTAAATTTACAAACTTCAACAGAACACGAGAGTTTAGCTTTTTGTTTTTTAATCGGCACATGTTGGCTCTAAATAATACGTAGGTTGACACCTTTTATCGTGCACTCAATTTATATAACATGCTTTTCAGAATTCGATTACTACTTCAAACTCAAGGAAGAAAACAAGTTTAACTTTTGGTCTTTGTTCTCAAGATGGATCCAGTAGAACCCAGTAGAATTAGATTGGGCTATTAGAGTCCTCAAAGTATGTTTTAGTACTTTTCAGGTAGCAACGGTGTAACAGTGTCATTTAAACTCCCTGCAGAACATTCATTAACTGACCTGGTAACTTCGACAACATTTATCAACCTTTTAATTTCAAATTAGTCTTTAAGTGGAAGTCTTTAGCTCATCACACCCTTTTATTCAACAATAGCTTGCACTTTAGCTCATGTTACACTTTAGCTCATGTTACAGTAGGCCAGAAAGAAAATGTAGTGATTGCAAACGAAATTGGTGTGCAGTTGCAGCTCAGACACCTGTGCAGCTGGCAGCAGACAGTTTGTAATCCAGGCTCCTGCATTTAGTTTGCAGGCTGGGACTGCTGGAGCGCTCTTCTGGTGAAGGCCAGCGCTCCACCCAGGAGTCCTTTCCTACCATGTACATGAATCTGGTAGACAGGGAGGGAAAAGAAAAGAGTTTAGACTGTCGGTCGTATATTTGCCTGCAAATGGCTATTGTTGTTGAAGAAAAAACATATACTACATTCCTGTACACCTGTCTACCATGAATCTATTTTATTTCACATTTATTTGTTGTATTTTATCTTCTGCACTATTTTCTTCTCTTTTTTTTACATATTTAATCAGTTTTGTTGAAGGCAGCTCAAGGTCGAGATCTCGCACTTTCATTGCCTCTCTGTTTGTTGTGCATATGATAATAAAGAACTTAAAACTTGATTCATTATGAGCTGTAAACTTTCTTTTGACGAGGAAATACAATAAAAACAATAATGTTTTTTATTCAGATTTGTTCTTAGGAGGGCAGTTGTGTTTTCTCAAACCCCAGTTTGAGAAATTGTGCAAAACGATGGAAACGTCAGCCGTCATCGGAATTTCGTTCCGCTACTAAAAGATGCGTATACCCGTTTTCTTCTGGGTCATTTTATGAAAGTAAGAAATAAAGCACTGGATGGCTCACGTTACTGCAGTTTAACGGCGCTATGATTAATTCATTTGTTGTAGCAAAGCGACAACAAAAAATACACTTGAAAAATGTGATTAGCTTAAATATTATAAACACCTTTTTATACAAAATAGACAGAACCTCAAACGGTTGTACTGCAAGTATCGTAACAAGTATATTTGTTCGGTTCTTGCTCTTCTTACCTGTTGGTGTCAGCATCTATTTTCCACTGGTCCTCTTTGGGGCCGATGATGAGGTACTGGGAGCCCTGCTGCAGGACCAGTCCATCTCTGCAGCCTGCGTGAGACATGAAAAACCTCCTCTGGCCCCCTTTAACTCCTGCCTCCACGCCTTCAGAGTCAGAAAACATATAGCAGCAAGTCAATGTTTTACCTTGAACAGGTGAACGATCAGAGAGCCTCTGTCACTCAGGTTATCAACAATACTGTCTCAGATCCTCAGACACGGCTCTGCTGGCTGTTTCTGAGTCCTGGTTCAGGACTTGAGGGGACCAGGCTTTTACAGGACCCCTCGGCTCTTGGAGCCCCCGTGCCTGAAGATCTGAGACTTGCAAAATCAGTAACATGTTTTAAATCAATGAAAAGTGTTTTATTCATTCAAGGACTTGATTTTATTCCCAAAATGTTTTTGAACAGTGCTTTATGAATTAAGTTTATGATGATTATAGGGCTGGGCAAAGTTGAAAAAAATAACTGATTAATCGCATGATTCTTCTGCGATTAATCTGCGCCAAATTCAATAATGAAGTAAAAACTAGTGTATTGCGCGCTTTTATTTTAAAGTAATGTTATCAGAAGAATATAACACTCTGGAGCAACAGCAAGTTAACAACAGTAAATAAATCTAAAATATATGCTAAGGAAGGGAAAAAAAAGATGTATTTTATTTTTTTAATGCTTCGATATGACTGGTCATTCAATTAAATATTGTACTTATTTTCAGATGTTATAGACTATTTTATTCTAATGTAAAACAGCTTAATATCATGCTGAAGAAGAAACATTTGTCTTATTATAATTCGATGACATCACACGTGTTTCTGCTGCTGGCGTCCAGCAGGAACACGTGTGATGTCATAGAGTTATGATCACAGCTCACTGCTTTCTAAATAAACCATATTTACACCTGATGGCAAGTTTTGATCCGGCATGTGCACCTCCAGGTACACAGTGCAGTGATCACGAGTACTAGGGTTGTAGTAGTAGTAGTAGTACTACTAGAAGTAAAAGTATAGTAGTAGTAGTAGTAGTAGAAGTAGTAGAAGTAGTGTGATCACAGAGGCTCGTGAGGAGTGGCGTGATGAGATCGTGACATTTGAATGGACGTTTGGATAAAGAAACGGAACATTTCTCTAACTGCCATAAAGTCATAAAAAAGCGGTGTTAAATAGTAAAATACTGTACACACACATACACACACAAACACATACACCTACACGCACACATACATATACACCTACAAGCACACATATACACACACACACACACCTACACACACACATATACACACACACACACACACACACACATATATACACACACACGGACACACTCACACACACACACCTGCACACACACGCATACACACACATACACACACTACTACTCCGACTACTACTACAACAACAACTACTACTACTACTACTACTACTACTACTACTACTACTATACTTCTACTACTACTACTACTACTACTACTACTACTACTACTACTAGTAGTACACACCATCTACTGTTTTAAATCAGGAATCAGGAATGAGTCAAACAAAGATCAGCTAACAGCACAATTCACCTGCAATAGCTGGTTTCAGCCAGTAGAGGGCAGTCACTCTGTTTATTTATTTATAATATAATAATATAATATATATATATATATATATATATATATATATATATATATATATATATATATATATATATATTATTTAACACAATATGAATTAGAATTAAAATACTTTGCATTAAAACGTCAAGATTAGGACCTGAATCCATCATCAACACTAAATACATATACACATCAGTGTTCAGATGAATAAAAGTAGTTTGAGGGTTTATTTACTCTTTAAATGTAAAGTTGTTGTTTTTATGAATTAGAAAGCTGCTAAAAAATAAGTTTATGTTCTTTTTCTTATCTTTCAGAAATGATACAATTCAGATTGCAGGTCATGAATACACATTTACAAGAGTCAATAAATTAAGAGGTGAGATGCATCTTGTTTATTTCATTCTAACGATTGTCTATGTTTATGACTTTTGCTCATGTGTGTTTCCACTGCTGACTCATATTTCCATAAAGCCTCTGACCTGTGGGTCATTGATGTTCTGGTCAACATGAATGTGTAAGAGACTGTCAACAAGTTGAGTAGATGATGATGAAAGTTGTTGGTTTTGTAATGAAGAAAGACTGTTTTTCTATTCTCATCTAGTAAAAGGTTCATCAGAGACACTCGAATGTGGAAACACCACCCATCTCAAATGTGATGAGTTCAGAGAGTCTGTTGGCTAGCAGACATCCAAAGGACTGGAATAGGTTCCATCAAAACTGGTTGTGTGGCCAAAGAGAGGACGTGGATGTCTCTCCAGTGACTTGACATGGCTTTTAACGTTACATCTTTTCTGCACATCATTACAAGTTTTACCCATTAATTATAAATGAGTATTTCAATAAATGATACAAAAGTCAGTATTAAACAGTATTTACTTCTCTCTCACAGGGTGACTCTGGAGGAGGAGTGCTGTTCAAAGAAAAGCTTTATGGTGTCATTTCCGGCACGAGTAATACAACCCATGGTGCTGTTGCACCATTTGCATTCATGAACGTCTGTTGTAAAAAGTACCGAGAGTGGATTTATAACATTACCAGTATTCCCAGACCCTGACAGGGATGAGAAGGCTGAGCTCTACTGGGAAATGTTCTGTCATTAACAAGCATTAAGAACATTGTTAAGTTAAGTTACTCTCACTTTGCAATTGATACATGTACTATTAATTAAATGCTAGTAAAGCTCTTTAAGACAATCAATAACTTGGTGTCAACCCGTTATGCTAAAACAAATATAATATTCAAAATATGTAAAAACACATCTGTAGATTTTAACTAATTATTTTAGTCATTTTATTGAATAACAAAAAAGCGCCAAATATAATAGTCTGCTATTTTTTTAACAATATTGATAACAATGATAATAAATATGTCTTCTTGGACAATGTTGTCAGTTTAAATAAAATGAAGATGACTCACAATTTCAGTTTGTTGTTGTTTTTGTTTTCAGTGTCTGTAAAAATAACATGAACAGATTTATGTGACATTTAAAGCTCCACTAATCAATATCTCTAAACTTATAATATGATATATGTTTTCCATGTGGGGGCAGCATGTTCTTATAATAACATTGATTATAGCTGCTTTACTTACTACCGTATTATTTGTGGGGAAAGGGCAGGAGAAGGGTTATGCTTTTGTTTTTCAAGTCTGCTTTTTTATTAGATTTTAGAAAGAAATTATAGAGCAAATCTTTTTCTGGAAAGAATAGGAAAAGCTTTTTAGTTGGTGAGCTGTAGACTCTGAAGGATTAGTATTAGTATTGAGATCCAGGTCATGTATGTATGATATGTGCTGATCACAGTTATCACTGACTTACATCTCATCTACTTTAGAATAAACATACAGTAACTTAACATCCTAAACTTGACTGAAGTGAAGACTTGTAGAAAGAAGTAGAACTCGTGAGTCCTCTCTTATTTGAACGCAAACTAATCTGTTCCTGAACCTAACAAAGTGCTTTTGTTTCCTAAACCCAAATGCATTGTTTCCTGTGAAGAAGGAAGTTTATTTTGAAAAGACTGTGTTCCTGTAACGAGTGAATTGGCTCGCGTTGCTGGACTTTCGTAGGAAAGATGAAAAAAAAAAACTTTTCGCCAAATCTCACACCGACTGTTTAGCCACAATGAACACGGTGCCGCTGATCCTTGTGCATGAATGTCTGCTACAATCAATAACTAATAACTAATGCTTCTGTCGACCATATCAAATAAAGTAAAGTAATCAATGAGGGAAGCGTCTGTATTATCTCATGTTCCAGCTGTGTGTCTCTCTCACCTTTGTGCAGTGAGCTTCATGTGTTCAACACATATACCAGTGATTCACTTCAATGAGAACGGAGGTTTGAATAGTTTACAACTCTGTGTTCATATTTAAATCATGTCTATATAATTACAGGTAAATAACGCTAAAATGTAAAAATAATCATAAATCAGTACTCATGAAGCTCAAGTGTAAGTTCAGTAAGGAAGACACTCTTTACACTCTTTTCTTAAGGTAAGAATAATGTCTCCTGAGGAGAAATATGGTTAACGGACTGTGGAGCTAATGCTCTTTTATCAGACTATCATATTTAAAATCTGAATCGATAAAATTCAGTGAAGAGTAGCCGTTACCCCATCAATTAGTCTGTGAATCTTTAATGCTAATTACTAGCACCCACATATCCCAGCCTTGCTTGTCTACTCAAATTGTTTAAAGTGTATTTGTATTTTGTCCCCATAATAGACACTTTACAGCACTCTTATCAAACTATAAACATAACAAGAGTCTGCATGTCAGCAATTACCACTAGCGCTAGTGATTATTATATGCTAATTAACAGTATGACGGCTATCATGAAGGGTGATTTAAAAAACAGTAAAGTCTGGCTACATGACCGAGGCCAGCTGATTGTGTGGTGCTTTTTATGTTCTGTATCTGTAGCATGAAATCATGGTGGAATTATCAAGATCTAAAATCTAACAACGTAATGCTTCATTCACAATCTTGTTACAGCTTAGAGAATATTAAACATTATTATAAGCAGACTGATTCACCAGACGTCGTAATGTGCTGAAGGGAAGATTTATTGTATAATCAAAAATATCGTTACAAACATTGTTTTCAATTCGCATGAAAACATGTTCTGGGTTGAAAAAAAAAGGAAAACAAAGACCAGACAAAGTTTCTCCTCATCGAGCTTCCATTACATAAAGGTCTTTACGTCTTTTTTTTCTCAAGTAATAGTTTGATTGATCCATGCAGAGTATGCTGGATTGCAGAGGTCCATGAATGCAGTTGCTTTTCTACACACGAGGGCCGGATCGCCGAGGAAAGAAATGACGCCGTAAATCTGGTCTTTGTACACGACTCCTCCACCAGAATCTCCCTGCGAGAGGGAAATATGTTTTAATGCCATTGAACCCTTATTGAAACACACATTTATGTTCAAACGCTCAAAAGTGAAAGTATATATTAGAAGCCAGGCCAACCCACGTAACATATATCCGTTGCAGGAGTTCGACCACAGGACCAGTGTTGATACATCTTGACTTCGTAGACCTTTTGGGAATATTTCCGCAGAGTATCTTCAAGCTCTTCACAGTTCACAACCTCGATGTCTGCACAGTGTAGCGCAGCTGATGCTGCAGCTTCTGCAGAGAAGAAGAACGGCATCAACGTCCAACTACAAAATACATCTGAACTACTTTGAAAAACGTTTTTAAATAACAAGTTGTTGTAATTATATGAATATCATGCATGACTGAAGCAGAATATAAATTAAACTAATGTTTCTTTTTGAGAAGTTATTTTAGTACAATAGAGAATTTGCTTCGCTTACAAAATACAGTACAATTAACATTATTAAGCAGAAAAACCTCATGAAAATAGCTTGTGATGTTAATTAAATTACTAAAAATCATCTCACTCCTTTCATCATTGGGGCCTCCAGTAGTGGCACCGTGACCTGCGATCTTAACCCTAAAAAAGAACAGCCAGACCCACGTGGTTAATATTATATCAACATTAGAAACTATAACTATTGTTGAATGTGTCGTTCATTTTTCCTGCCTCCACAGTGACATGCTTCAAATTACAATGACGAACGGCCTTAAACAGCAACAAACTGACTTGAAGAGTATGCACACTTTATTAATCAAATTATTCTCCATTGTATAGTGAACGGTTATTTATAGTTAATATAATGTGACACATTATTGTGGATATGGATCAACAGGCAGATGTTTTCTCGATGTTCCACCTTAACAGGTGCCACTCGGCCGAGAGATACAGGTGAGTCAGTACTAAGAGTGGAGGGGTTCAGAGTTCCACGTTGGATACTCACACATCGATAAGACTGGTATATCAGAACTGGTGTTATTAGTATGAGTTAAGTGATTTAACACATAACCTGTTTGACTCATTGTATAACTTGGAAAGAATCAAAGCTTTGGAAGACCCTGGAACTACTAGTGAGAGGGGGAAATCTCAGGACTTTCAGAGACCCCAAAATAAAATAAAACTTGTCCGAGACCAAACAAAATGACACCATTAGTTTCAGGGTCACCATTGATGCGTTTAAAAATAAAGGCGGAGCAGTCGCCCCACCTGAGGAGCTACATAAGCCTGGGTTGAGGGCAGGAGAAGCAGGTGGTCTCCGGAGCACACCTCAAGTTGGGTTTCTTTGTCTGAAATATAACCATAATTGCATCGAGCTCGGTCCGTTTCCAGTCCTTTCTTCAAACATCTTTGGGACGCCAATAGCTAAGTACAGAATAGACGAAGTGTTGGAGCGTTCGTGACTAATGGGACCAGCAGCTGGGAGCCAGTGGAGGGCGATGGAAAGTGTCACGACTTGTTTGTTTTACTGGCTGCAGACCAGACGTGGGGCCACATGCAGAGGTTCCCCTGTGCATGCTGGGAGCCCTGGCAGGAGAACATAACAGCTGCCAAGGAGACACATGACCAGTGGCTGTACAAAGAGTTGAGCTTCATACTCTCTAAAATAGAAAAGCAGACCTCCAAGGCTGCTGTGATTTGGTCTGACTGGCACTGATTGGATCCAGAAATAAATCTAAATTTAAGATGCTTTGCTGCCCAGATCTGGAACGAACTTTTAGACATTTTAAGACTTTCAAGACTAAAAAATCCCGACTCACATTTCAGGGCGATGTTCGCAGTCAGGGAGAGCGACGGGTGGAACGTCCGAGGGGCTCGGTAGCTGCAGCAGCATGATGTCATGGGGCCTCTCGTCTCGGTCCCTGTAGATCACAGGTTCTGCTGTGATGTGCACTTTTGCTGCTGGACCCTCTGGATGAAGACCTACGGTTGCAAACATAGCTCTACATGTAGGAAGAGGTTAAAGATGAATATCGCACAATTAAAGCACGCAATCAGTCTATTCTCATCTTTATTCATTCTTCTTCTCAAGAATACCATAACTATGTATTTAAATGAGTTGTTTAATATCCTGCATTACAATGTATATATGTTTAGAGTGTTAAGATGTTACCGGCTTGGCTTAAAGCAGTGAGCCGCAGTCAAAATCCAGCGGTCGCTGATCAGAGAGCCGCCACACAAGCTGTGCGATCCCCCAGCGGCGGCGGTCAGTTTGACGTGGTACCGGCGCTCACATGGCTGACCGCCAATGATCCTCTTCTGCAGATCCTCTTCCTCTTCTGTGCTCAGTGTGACACCTGGAAGAGGAAGTCCTCCACCAGGTGAGAACAGTTGGGGGAACAGAATACACCCTTTTCTGCTCTCAGTACGAAAGACAACTGGAGAGTCCCCATTATTAGACCAGACAATATAGTTAATGCACATGATAGCCACTGACCAGGCAAATGTTTTTGATGAATCAACACTAAAATGGTGCACTGAGCAGATCCCCATCACTTCTGCAATGTCTGATTAAATGAATACAATCCACAATTGGCGAGATGCGGGGCATCAGGACTGCAAGTGTCACCAACAATTCTAACTCGTCGCATACTGACGCTCCACCAGACCTTTTAGACGTCACTTTTTAACGCACTGGGACGACGGACACAATGAACGTGAAGTAACTTTGTGGATTCAAACACAGGGCAAAAAAAACCTCTCAGTTAGCTATTATTGAGTTTGAAATAAGTACATGAACTGAGTAAACTGTCAACAACGTAACACAACACAACACACATCGGGTCAAACGACGGCCTCTTGGGTTTCTTTGACCCATCCGCCCCGTGTTGGTATTTTCAGTAACTATACAGCGTCGTATAGTTACTATACACGGCGTATCCAGTGTGTGGATACTATACAATAATATGAACACACGGTATTGTTGAAGTAGGCACCAGGAACTACAGTGCAGTTCACATGTTTGATTACTCACCAACACGCAGCAGAAGGAGAAGCGTAAGACGAACCATTGCTGAGTACCTTTCTGTCCCAGCAGCAGCATCCGATCACCACGGAAAGTCATCTGTGCTCATCGCATGCCGCCGTCGGCTGCGAAGCTCCACACAGTTATGCAAAGTTGTGATCACTTATCTAAACTTCCTGCCCCGGCCTCCATAAAGCGACAGCTCTCTACTGCATTTACTCAGGTGACTTTTATTCAGAGAAATATGTGATGCAAGGAGCTTTTATTTGAACTGACCACAGGGTGTCTCTAACATTAAAGAAGCTTTAATAACCATACACCTACCATACATGTCATAACCCCGATATCCATTGTCCTAGTTTGGCAAATCCTACATAGCACTTAATGTTGTTTATATATATTGAGATAATAGATATTTGCCAAAAATCATTGTTTGGTCTATCATCAGTTTATGGATAAAATGACCAAATGATTATGTAGGTTTGAATAATCCAGTGAGTGAATGAAATACCCGAAAATATTTGAATTGGCATAAAATGATCCTGTTCAGTCGTTGATTCTAGTCAGCTGATAAATGCTGGATTCTAAACAAAGGCAGTGCAGACCATATTAGGTCAAACAAGAGTGTCAGCTCGTGATTGTTAAACTAACTTCAGCCTGGTGTTTGACTCTAATGTTGCTCTGTAACCAGAGAATGAATGAAGAACTAACAGTTCACCATAACAACTTAAAAGGTGATGATGTGTCTGTGTTTTGTTCATGAATTATTTCCACTGCCTCAAAGTGGCCAAAAAAACAACAGTTATTGCAGGTTTAGAATAAATTGAACAGTGGAGCTTTTTAATTGTGCAGAAAACATTGAAAACTGAAAACAGCAACAAACTGTGAAATATCGATTGTGAGTCATCTTCATTTTATTCAGACGGACAACAATGTACAAGAAGAGTCATGGTGATTATCATAGTTATCAGAATTGTTAAAAGTATCAGATTTGGACTTTTGTAATTTTTTAATACAATTACTGTAAATCACGTGCAAAATATTTTAGATATTATTAGTGGGAAAATTTATATGTGAACAGTCTCTCTGCAATGTTTTCACTTGAAAAAGTGAAGCAGAACAAAGTCAGGTTGGGTAAAGTACAGAGAGAATTCAGGCGAGGTTTCCAAAATTTGCATTTGGGCACATTTGCGCATATTTTCGTGCATCTGTGACATTTGAATTTTTTCATATAGCAAACCTTATATTTCACTTGTATATGACTTATGGTGTTAAATAAACTTCTATTAGTGGGGATTTACTGAGGGAAATGCATTTTTATTTTTATTTGCTGTTTTAAAATTTGCTGACTCAGCAATGTATGTTGCTGTGTTCTTTGGTTCATATCTCGGTGATGCTTTGGTGAATATATTTGGAATCTGTGTGGAATTGTCTTGCTTTTTGCCATTTGGTTTCTTCTGATAGCACCAAGCTACGGGCTGCTAGTTCCGGAAACATGCAGAGTGGGCTGACTCATGACAAAATTATAACTATTTTATTTTAATAATTATTTTAGTTGGTGTTTGAGTTGTGTTGAAATGGCTGACTAATTATTGTAGCCCAGGTTCTCTTGTTTAATCTGATGTGTAGCATCAATATATTTGTTCATGATTATTGTAATGTTTTACACAGTTTAATTAAATGTTCTTAAAAAAGACCTATATAGGTTCATTCGGGGCTTAAAGCGTTAGGAAACAAAATCACTTTGTTAGATATCAGGAACAGATTTGTTTGAGTTAAAATAAGAGAGGATTTACTTGAAAACGCAAGATATGTGACAAATGAATCAAAGTGGACTTCTTGTTTCACGTGCAACTAAATAACTAGAACAACGGTCTGCTGGGTGAAAGTTTCTGTTTGACTGAATAGATTCAAGTCTCAATGCAAACGTCCAGACGGACACACAACTCTACCCAGAGCTCATGAGTCCTACTTCTACTGCAAGTCTTCACTTCCTCAACTTTAGGAGCGTCATCAAGACGCTGTTATGTTTATTCTAACAGATGAGATGTAAGTCAGTGATAACTGTGATCAGCACATATCATACAGACATGACCTGGAAGTCACTGCTAATGCTAATCATGCAGATTCTACAGCTCACCAACTAACACGTTTTTAGTTTGTTTAACCCCTAGTCTTTGTGTTAGCCAGAAACAAAATTAAATCAAATCTAATAAAAAAACTAAAACAAAAGCATAACCCTTCTCCTGCCCTTTACTCACAAATAATAAGGAAGTAAGTAAAGCAGCTATAATAAATGTTATTATAAGAACACGCTGCCCCCACATGGCCAAACATATATCATATTCTAGGTTTATAGATATTGATTAGTGGAGCTGTAAATGTCACAGAAAACTGTTCATGTTATTTTTTCTGACACTGAAAACAAAAACAACAACAAACTGAAATTGTGAGTAATCTTCATTTTATTTAAACTGACAACATTGTACAATAAGTCATATTTATTATAATTGTTATCAATATTGTTAAATAGCAGACTATTATATTTGGCGCTTTGTTGTTATTCAATACAATGACTAAAATAATTGAATCTGTTGGATTTACAAGTTAAAATCAAAATTTGCAAATTTAGAGTAACTCAACAATTTTCTTCATGCTTGTTAATGACAGAACATTTCCCAGTAGAGCTCAGCCTTCCCATCCCTGTTTGTTACTGGGAGTAGCGGTAGTCTCACGGATCCAATCCGCGTACTCTTTATGACAGATGTCCATGAATCCAACTGCTTGAACACAGGCACGGCCACCATCACCAGTGAATACATTGATACCATAAAGCTTTTCTTTGAACAGCACTCCTCCACCAGAGTCGCCCTGTGAGAGAGAAGTAAATACTGTTTAATGCAGACTTTTGTATCAGTTATTGAAATACTCATTATATATAGTCAACTAGTAAAACTTGTAATGATGTGCAGAAAAGATATCAAAGTTAAAAGCCATGTCAACTCACTGGAGAGACATCCACGTCGTCTCTTTTGCCACAGAACCAGTGTTGGTATTCATAGAACTTCCATTGCTCTGGGTTGTTCGTCTCCAAACACTTTTTGAGCAGATCACAGTCGACAATGTTGGTGGCTGCACACTGGAGTATCAGTGATGAACCTTTTACTAGATGAGAATAGAAAAACAGTCTTTCTTCATTACAAAAACAACAACTTTCATCATCATCTACTCAACTAGTTGACAGGAAATCCTTCCAGCAACAAATAAACACAACTATTCATAGCAATACTTTCTTTAATAAACGTGCCTCCTGGTTGGTCCCAGTGGATTCATCAGGTCGTCTACTTCCACCTGATGCCAGCATGTTCTAGCTTCATCACTGAGACATTCAGTCTCTTACACATTCATGTTGACCAGAACATCAATGACCCACAGGTCAGAGGCTTTATGGAAATATGAGTCAGCAGTGGAAACACACATGAGCAAAAGTCATAAACATAGACAATCGTTAGAATGAAATAAACAAGACTCCTCTCACCTCTTTCATTGGTAGGGCTTCGATATGTGGATGCATGACCTGCAATCTTAACTACAGCATCTCTGAAAGACAACACACTTATTTTTTAGCAGCTTTCTAATTCATAAAAACAACAACTTTACATTGAAAGAGTAAATAAACCCACAAACTACTTTTATTCATCTGAACACTGATGTGTATATGTATTTAGTGTTGATGATGGATTCAGGTCATGATTTTGACGTTTTACTTTAAAGTATTTTACTTAGGTGTGGCTCATAGAGCCGTGCTGGCAAGCACGCTTTATGTTCTCCTGCGGCAGAACAATAGTTCTAGAACTAATAACTATTGTTCTGCAATTCTTGAATCAACTTTTATTTCTTCCGTGTGTATTTTGGACCTCTAAAACTCCTTCATATATTCAGCTACCGAAAACGTTCAGCTATTAAAATATTCAGCTACTTAAGGACACGATGGTTACATCTTTTCATATTTTTAACGATTCAAATCAAATGTTGACAAAACCTTCAAATATTATTTTATAATTTTAGATACTTTTTCATCTGTCAACGTTTTCGTTTTGTGCTTTTTTTCCGACCTTTTCTGACTTCAACATTGGTGGCGCTCTTAGAGACGCACGTTGTACACGACAGACCCACCAGTCACAGGATCTGTTCATCAAGTCATGCTTCCTCTCAATATGTGATATTGAAGCAAGAGGAGCTTTTAGAGTCTCAGTTTTTAGATAGTTTGATATGAGCAGGAACTCCATGTTAATCTCTACGGAACCGTAGTCTCTTTGAAGTCATCACTATGGCAACCTCTGATCAAGTCACACAGACACACAGGTGTTCTCATTAGTGCAGTTTGACAGACACAGAGAGACACACACACACAGAGAAAAACACACGCATGCGCACACACACACACACACACACACACACACACACACACACACACACACACACACACACACACACACACACACACACACACAAACAGACACACGCACACAGACACACAAACACACCGACTCCTCTATAACCTCAACAACACGTCTCACTACTGGTAATTTCGGCGTTTATATAAATATATTGCGACGTCTTATGGCAGTAGACGCCACACTTCTTCATGTGTTTTCCTATTATTTCCTATTATGTTAATATGTTAATAGTAACACCAGCATTAATAATAGAATAATATCATTACAACACATTCAATGAATATGACAGAAATGATTCATCAGAGAGAAGTAATGGCAGTAGAAGATCCAATAATAGCAGAATGATGATAGAAATAAATGGGGATATCATAAAAAATGATGATTATGAAAGCATTAGTGGTTATAGTAATAATATGAATGTGACTGACAATATTAAAACTATACTGTTTCATAACAGAACAGTCATCATTAGTTGAACTGTCACACTTATTAAAGGAGCAAAGATCACAACTCACGTTTTAATAGGACTGCTATCACACTTAGGAGGAAGAACAGGTGTGATGTCCGTTATAACGTCACGTAGCTTCAGCAGAATGATGTCATGTTCCCCGTGGTTGTCCTCATACATCTTGTGTTCTGTGATTTCCACTTCTCTTGCTTCTGGGGATCGACCTACATATGCTTTCATAGTCCTACAAACGAGTGAAAGACAGAGAAACTTCACTGAGTTACTGGAGATGCATCGTGGTGAAATATTAGTTAGTGAACATGAACCTCATCAATGATATCTTCACAATGGGAATGCCACGCTAATCAATCAGATCACTGCTGACTGCTGCTTTCAGACTGAAGGAGGAACCTGTGGAGACTAGTTTTAAAGTAAAGTTGTCACTTCCTCACCATCCCGCCTCCCGCTTCCAGCAGTGAGCTGCAGTCAGAATCCACTGATTATTGATCAGAGTGCCTCCACAGAGGCCACCCTCTCCGGGACCATGGTCACCTATCAAAATCACATGGTACTGACGCTCCGTACTGGGACAATCTCTACCTCCGATGATCCTCTTCTGCAGATCCAGCACCGAGCCCACCGTGACACCTGAAACACAAAGTCCTCCAGCAGGTGACTCTCAGTCAGAACAGGTTGTTGTAGAGAACAAGTCTAGAAAGGTATGAACACACATGTGAGCTGTGGCTGAAGTCCTATGGAACACAAGTACTACAGACTAGTACAGTCCATCTGAAGGCACATGAAGGGTTAAAGCCAGCAGCAGGTGATCACTCACCGGCCCACAGCAGAAGGAGAAGACCCGTCATGGCACCCATCTCTTCCAGTGACTGCCCTCCTGGTGGAACTGCTGCCTTTTTAAATGTGTTCCTCTGTCCTGTTGGCCGTCCAGCCACCAATCAGCTCATGAAGGTTCCCAACACAACCCCATTGGCTACTGAGGTCCACGCTGATGCAATGATGAGTTCTTTTTGGTGTGTGTGTGTGTAGGTGTGTGTGTGTGTGTGTGTATACGTGTGCTTGTAGGTGTATATGTATGTGTGCGTGCATGTGTGTTTGTGTGTGTGTATATGTGTGCGTGTAGGTGTATATGTGTGTGTGCGTGCATGTGTGTTTGTGTGTGTGTATATGTGTGTGTAGGTGTATGTGTGTTTGTGTGTGTGTGTATATGTGTGCGTGTATGTGTGTTTGTGTGTGTATATGTGTGCGTGTAGGTGTATATGTGTGTGTGCGTGCATGTGTGTTTGTGTGTGTGTATATGTGTGTGTGTAGGTGTATGTGTGTTTGTGTGTGTGTGTATATGTGTGCGTGTATGTGTGTTTGTGTGTGTATATGTGTGCGTGTAGGTGTATGTGTGTTTGTGTATGTGTGCGTGTAGGTGTTTGTGTGTGTGTATATGTGTGCGTGTAAGTGTATGTGTGTGTGTATGTGTGCGTGTAGGTGTTTGTGTGTGTGTATATGTGTGCGTGTAAGTGTGTGTGTGTGTATGTGTGTGCGTGTAGGTGTTTGTGTGTTTGTATATGTGTGCGTGTATGTGTGTTTGTGTGTGTGTACATGTGTGTGTGTGTGTGTAGGTGTATGTGTATATGTGTAGGTGTATGTGTGTGTGTTTGTGTGTGTATCTCATCTCTCATTCTGGATGCTTCCCCTCATCTTCCCCTCATCTTCCCCTCACAGCCTCCAGGACGTGTGGATTCTCTGGTACGTTATGTTTCATATCTGTCTGTTGAACCTTCGTGTCCTCGCTGCTCACTATTTTAATATTTAACACGCTTTTTATGACTTTATGGCAGTTAGAGAAATGTTCCGTTTCTTTATCCTAACGTCCATTCAAATGTCACGATCTCATCACGCCACTCCTCACGAGCCTCTGTGATCACACGTGTTCACCGAGCTGGCGTCCAGCAGGAACACGTATGATGTCATCGAGTTATGATCATAGTTCACTCACAGCTCACTGCTTTCTCAATGCACCATATTTACACCTGATGGCAAGCTTTGATCCGGCATGTGCACCTCCAGGTACACAGTGCAGTGATCATGAGTACTAGGCTTGTAGTAGTAGTAGTAGTAGTAGTAGTATTAGTAGTAGTAGTACTAGTACTAGTAGAGGTACTAAGAAACATTCCGTTGCAGAAAACCTCATGTTTGTTATTCTTGTGACTGGAAACTTTAACCCTCACGCTCCTCAACGCTCTGCTGGCGTCCACACCGAGGCTGTAAAGGAGGGATGAGGAGACAAGTGGTAAAGGAGGGATGAGGAGACAAGTGGTAAAGGAGGGACGAGGAGACAAGTGATATAGGAGGGATGAGGAGACAAGTGTTAAAGGAGGGATGAGGAGACAAGTGGTAAAGGAGGGATGAGGAGACAAGTGGTAAAGGAGGGATGAGGAGACAAGTGGTAAAGGAGGGATGAGGAGACAAGTGGTAAAGGAGGGATGAGGAGACAAGTGGTAAAGGAGGGACGAGGAGACAAGTGATATAGGAGGGATGAGGAGACAAGTGTTAAAGGAGGGATGAGGAGACAAGTGGTAAAGGAGGGATGAGGAGACAAGTGGTAAAGGAGGGATGAGGAGACAAGTGGTAAAGGAGGGATGAGGAGACAAGTGGTAAAGGAGGGATGAGGAGACAAGTGATAGACAGAAGATCAGAGGACCATTTATTGCAATCCATTTCTGGAGATATCTATAAAACAACCTCCACAACAACATGTCATCTCTTTGCTTCTGTGCCACAAGGAACTTTCAGAGGCTCCCGGAAAGTCAATATGTCAAAATATGATGCGTCCAGAAGCAAAAGATTCAAACGACACCAAACAACAAAACAAATAGTGGAAGCCCACAGACAGTTGGTTGATTATTGGAGCCAATTTCTTCTCAATAAAATGTTTTATTGTGTAGAAAACAAGTGTAGACAAGTACATGAACACATATAGGACCGTAAGACAGGCAAAATGTATAGAGATGTGTGTGTGCGTGTGTATGTGTGTGTGTGTGTGTGTGTGTGTGTGTGTGTGAGGACAGTGGTGCAGCCATGTGTGGAGGTGGTTGTTGTGTGCATCAGATATGGTTTGGTGTGTGTGAAGAATAAGTCTGAGAGATTAATTTTAATGGAAAGCATTCATGATAGCGGTGTGAAATAAAAGAATAAAAGAGGGGAGCAAAAGCCTTTTAACTGCCACCAGAACTCCTTTACAATGCAAACGGTGACATGAATGCAAATAGTTCTAAATGTTATCTACAAACCAGGCGGGGGTGTAAAAGACACAATGCAGGGTTGACGGCAGGCAACTGGACCCTAAATGTCTCGTAGGTGTGAATGGTTGTGTGTCTTTATATGAGCCCTGAGATAAACTGGACACCTGTCCAGGTGAACCCTGCCTTAAATGTCAGCTGGGACGTACGTACTTACATAATAAGGCATTATTACACAAACCCCGAGCGTGTCTTCACTATAGTGCTTCTGTGCTTTGAGTTACACATATCTCCTGTGCTGTGAAGAGCGTAGACTGTATATAAAGATGGAAGTGTGTGTGTGTGTGTGTGTGTGTATATAAAGCTGTTAAATGTGACTCATTTAGCTACTAGCTAGCTAATAACACCGTGCTTTCATGCTACACTGGTTACAGAAAATGAGTTGAACAGAGTTGTCGCTCATCTTGTGATTTTAATGTGCATCCTGACGAGAGAGCGTGGATGAAGCATTCGGTTGTTGACTTTGAATCATTTAGCGGCTGGCTTGTTAGCCAGCTAGCTTTCTAGTTCCAGTTGCATGCTACATGAGTGGCCCTGGTTCTGTTGAGCAAAGCCAATCTAAGTGTCTTAAAGCTGCATTCTCGTTTAATTATTGCGTTATATTTACCTCTATAGACATATATGCGGATTGGGATGACGATTTCATTAGGGCCGGACTGGAATCGCTCAGCGAAGCGTGTGAGACGGGGGTCGACTCCTCTGGTTGTATAGAAGTCTATGCTTCATGTGTTAAAGTGAAGGAAAACATTTATTTATTTAGATAAATGTTTATTCCGACTTGATCCCGTCTTGCTCTGACAGCGTGCACACGTGGTCAACAATAATCTCACGAGAGCGAGGCGGCCGCAGGTTTTAAAGCCAGGCGCCGCAGTAGCTCTCCACGGACTGCGTGGCCCAGTGCATGATGGGAATCAGAGAGCTGATTGGCTCTTAGATCCGACAGCAAACACCACTTGTTGTAGAAAATCCTTATTTTATGTGTAGTTGTAATACTTAACGCTCGATTGTTGACTATTAATCTCATGTTTAACCTAAAGACATATCTTGTGCGGTTGATAATAACTTGCGGTTGATAATCAAAGTATGCCAGTGGTACTTCCTCCCTCTCATGTCATTACAGTAGAGAGAAACCTTATGAGTATGTTGATATATCTGGCTCCACTTTCAGTTCTTTTAACTCCCAAAGCGGAACACAAATAACTTCCTGATTGCACAGGCTGTGTGGCCCAAACATTATCATTGTATCTTTATGCGTTCAGTCATTTTTACATTGTTGCAAGAAAAAGAAAAAACGTTGTCATTGCAAATGAGATTGGTGCGCAGTTGCAGCTGAGACACCTCTACAGCCGGCAGCCGTTGACGGACAGTTCAGATGCGGCATCTTGCAGGCTCTTGCATTTAGCTTGCAGGCTGGGACTGCTGGAGCACTCTTCTGGTGAAGGCCAGCGCTCCACCCAGGAGTCCTTTCCTAACATGTACATGAATCTGGTAGACAGGGAGGGAAAAGAGAAGAGTTTAGACTATGTCAGTTGAATTTTCTTGTTTAAGAAGTCAAATATACGTTCCTCCTGTATACCTGTCTACCATGAATTTCTTATATTTCACAATTATTTGTTGTATTTTAACTTATATTGTATGAGTTTAAACGGAGCTCAAGGTTGAGATCTCACACTTTCATTTCCTCTCATTAATTGTTGTGCATATGATAATAAATAAATAAAAACTTGATTGATTATCAGCTGGGATCTTTCTTTTGACGAGGAAAATCAAACCTCAGTTTGTGAAACAAACATGTCTGTCCAGTACAGTGACCAGTAAATTCATTTTGATGACTTTGATTGATATACTGGTGTCGTGTCTTGTTCTTGTAAACAGCCAACAGTTTACTGCAAAAATCCCACTTTCTCTACTTTAGTAGTTTATATACATTATCAGACTGCTTATTAGAACATTCTAATAATTATGGAGCCGGGGGTTAGGGTTATATTCAGAGAACAGAACTCAAACAATTCATACGAGGAAAAATACATATGTAGTCTCTTAAGATTATAAATTCTGGGTTATTTTATGAAAGTAAGAAATAAAGCACTCAATGGCTCACGTTATCGCAGAGTTTAACGGCAGAGTTTAACGGCAGAGTTTAACGGCAGCGTTTAAGCCAACCTTGTAAAGTGAGGCGATGGGGTTCCTTGAAAAAAACTATTTTTAACAATTTTCTTTTTCCTTCCTCTATGATTCATAGATATTTGTAAGAATCTACAATGACCTAAATTCACAGTTGTAATGAAATGTGATTACTTTAAATATTATAGACACATTTTCTATAGACAGAACCTCAAACTGTCTGTTGTACTGGAAGTATCGTAACAAGTATATTCGTTCGGTTCTTGCTCTTCTTACCTGTTGGTGTCAGCGTCAATGTTCCACTGGTCCTCTTTGGGGCCGATGATGAGGTACTGGGAGCCCTGCTGCAGGACCAGTCCATCTCTGCAGCCTGCGTGAGACATGAAAAACCTCCTCTGGCCCACTTCAACTCCTGCCTCCACGCCTTCAGATTCAGAAAACATATATAGCTGCATTATATTGAATAAGTCAATAAAAGAACTTCAAATCCATCAAATGTGAATACAGAGACATCTGTTATTTTGATAAGATCCTGGGCTGTTACAAAGTTATTTGTTCTTGATCATGAGGCCTTAAGTATTTTACTTATCGTCACCTTCCTAAAAGGTGGCAACATTTTTGGCAAAAATGATTTTCTTGCCTAAATCATCTCCTCATGATACTGGCCACCTCTGGTAAAATCGCCTACATCCTCAGTTGAACAGATCATGCGATCCTACCCCTGTAGTATAACGGCTTATGTCAAAAGTGTCAAAAGACAATGTGACTTAGGCAATTTTACAAGCTTTTCAAGATGGCATTTTGAAGCTAGCATTTAAGCTAGCAATTTAGTTAGCATTTTTGTCAATGAAAATCTCACTCAAACATAATATTAGTAATCATAACATAATTTGACCGGTATTATTACATTTGGTCAAGTTGCTTGTGTTTTCTGAAAAACCTGAAAAAATTACTTGGGCCATTATTTTAGGAAGGTGACTTTATGAGTCTCCTACTCGTTGGTTTTTAAATTAATTAACAATCCTCTATTTAAAAAAAGAGCTGATCATAAAAGACACAAGCCATTGCTTTGACTCACCCAGTTTGATAACTTGTGTGATCTCCATCTCATATTTGTCGTAGTAACTCTGGCTGACATTCAGCACCTTCACCTGGAAAACTGAAGCACAACAAAACCGATGTCAGTGCCATGACACGTGTTGGTCATGTTCACAGTCCAGAGAGGATTCATCCTGATTATTTTTGCCCCTGACTTTTCTTACTCTTCTCCACAATAAATAACTCATCCTAATAGGCACATTTGTTTAAATATTGTTAATTGCTAACGATCCCTTTCTCTGAATGTTGTTCCATATGAATTGCATTTAATAAATTTCATGTTATCCCCAAATTTATGTTTCCAAATAACAGTTTAATTTCATAGCAAAGATTTTGAAATATATATATATATATATATATATATATATACATATATATATATATATATATATATATATATATATATATATATATATATATATATATATATATATATTTACACACAAACATATAAATACACGTTCATACACAAGAATGTTAAACCTTTCAAATAGAACCACAGGCTACAAACTAGGAGCCCAATATGTGTGGAACCGTTGTTATTGATCGCAATAAGTTTATGATGAGTGAATATTGGTAACTAAGATGGAGTACATTCAGCCAGTGGTGGCCGTCAGGGCCAGCTAAGCCTTCTCCGCTGGCCTAAACAGAATCACAAAGTTATAGCTATTTTATAATTGAATTGTTTTTCACAAATACACTACATGTATTACAATTATTTTTCCCTATTAGCTTATTGTCTCATTGCACAGCTCCTGTCTTCCTCTGTTCCTCTGCTTCAACTGCAGCTTTTTTTTAAGGAGAGCTCATATCCAATCAGATTACACCTCTATGTCTCTATGGAAGAACTCTCGCCCGAGGCCTTCAAGCTGGCCTTCTAGATTAAAGTACATGGGGACGTTATCGTCGATTGTCATAGACTTCAACCAATCAGATCTTCAGTTTGACAAACTGGCCGTGTTCTTTGACGTGCCAGGGCCACCGAACTGGCCTGGAAGTACGTCACCATTCAAATGCGCTGTGTTTGATCAGTGGCCGTGGCTGCAACACGACACCGAAGAACGGCAGCACACTTGCAAGCCACTGTGCTCTTGGTTTGCAGAGATCCGAGTGAATTTTCCGATCAACAAACAAGTTTGCAGTTTGAAAAAGTTAAGAAGAATAGGGAAATACTGAAAAGACAGCTAGATTTTGTTATCGTTTTGGGTAAACAGAAGCTCTCATTCAGGGTACACGACGAACGTAAAGAGTCTACAAATAAGGGGAACTATGTGGAGCAACCGTAAAATGTGGGTTATAAGCGGCTGATTTGTGGATTTTTCCGATTCTAAATTTAGCAGCAGTTGCAGAGACAAGGATAAACTCAGCAGCAGCACCCTGAATATGCACACTCCGGTACAGTAGGTGGTGGTATTCACCTAGTCAAGTAGGTTGCGACCCGCCTTTCAAACTTAAAGAAGAAGAAGAAGCAGCGCATCTCACCCTGCTTGGCCACCCGAGGAGGCGCAATGGAAAGCAGGTCTGCGCTACAGGCCAGCGCTAGATCGCTGTTAGCTCGCGAGCTACCGATGTGGAGGTGGTGCCAGAGGCGTATAAAAGGGTGCACTGTATAACCCGCATTTTACGGTACTTTCCTTTGTGTGCGGTGTTTTAGTGCCGCAGTTTTGTAGGATTGTTTTGTCATGTTTTGTTATAAATAAATATGACCGGTTCTAGTGAATTTGTTCTTGTCGTTGTGTTAATTACGCTGATGTGGACTACATGCATTATCCATTAATGACGCAGCATCCCGTCATGCGTGTGTTTATGTATTGTTTATGTCATGTATTGTGTTTATGTCACTCTGCAGTGTATTTGTAGGTGTTGCGCTTCATGTAACATTTTATTTCACTTGTCAAATGTTGCAATGTTATGCAAATATGAGGTGTTTACACGAAACAAATAATAAATATAATAAAAAAATAACAAGTAATCTGTAGCTGTGTGGTAATCACCTCATGTAGCATCATGAGGTGATTAGGTTGTTCAGTTGTAGTAGAGATGGCGCTGAAGGCACAGGTAGAAAATGCACGGCCCGCCACTGCATTCAGCATATATATAGCATGACAATGGAGCTTAAATGGTCATTTTATTTAAAAACATTGGGGATGTTTTGTCCACTCATACTGGAATATTGTTATGGTATTTGACTGGAAAATAACTCAATGAAGAATATGAGACTTGTGTATCGTACCGTGGTGTAAACTCCTGCATGCAAACGTCTCTCTTTCTTTGTCGGGGACGTTTTCACTGTCGCTTCTGGAGACACAGCAGTCACCTGGAGAGCGTGAACGAATACAACCCAAAATAATAACCAGAAATACAAACATGTGGACTATTGCCTTGTTGCTGACACGTGTGCGCTTTTACCCTGCGTGCAGCGGCAGACGTGGTCCCTGCAGATCTGAGTGAGCTCCTCTTTGTCCTCCTTGGGAGAGTAGGTGTGACTGCATCGGTGATCTGTGAGAGAGAGAGAGAGAGAGAGAGAGAGAGAGAGAGAGAGAGAGAGAGAGAA
The DNA here is from genome assembly GCF_910589615.1 of Taurulus bubalis. NCBI lineage: Eukaryota > Metazoa > Chordata > Actinopteri > Perciformes > Cottidae > Taurulus > Taurulus bubalis. The sequence continues at coordinate 2,735,046 of NC_136594.1, read as the reverse complement.
AAAGCAGGTATGCAACACCTGTCACTAAAAGTTTTTAAGAATTATTATTACAGTAAACAAACTGTACGTGTGCGGGAAGGACCGAACCTGCCATGTATTTAGTCTCAGGCAGGGTTTTTCTCTGATGTTTTGTCAGTGAGCTATGTCTTACATGTGGTGGTCACACTGTGTTTGTCCTACCTGGGTTGTAATACTCATAGACGGTGACCGAGGACGGCTGGAGGAGGCCGACTTTGAAGTTCTGCTGCAGCCTGAAGATCAGGATCTCTGGCTCTACGTGAGACACCTGGGAGGAGGACAGGGGAGGACAATTTATTCCAGCAACCGTGAAGAGGAACAAACATTACAGACAGGAGTAACAAGCGCTGGGTTTTACTGTCAATGTTTTACCTTGAACAGGTGGACGATCAGAGAGCCTCTGTCACTCAGGTTATCAACAATCTGGAAGTTACTGATGTAACTGTCCACTGAGTTCAACAGCTGGACAAACACACACATAAACACAGAATCAGTTACGATGTAGAAAACCTTTCATTAATCTGAGAGGGAGCAATTGGGATGTGGGCTTCTATTCTATAAGGGAAGGAAACAAACACACAGATAAATCAGGTCTTTTCTCATATGCAGAGGCCAATTACCATCTCCAGGTCGGAGTTGACTGGGGTGAAGCCGGTGGGCAGACTGATGTCCAGAACCACCATGCGGACATCTCTGGGTCCTAAAGCCCTGTGGGGAGGGAAGAGACCAGTACTGAGAAAACATACTTCAGCTTTTTATTTAAAAACTGCAAGATAGGCTACATTTTTTTATAAAAGTGAAAAAGGATGAAGGCAATAACTCACCTCACTTTGATGGTAAACTGGTAGGATTTTACTACATCAGCTGGGGGCGTTTCTGTTATGGGACAGAAACAAAGCATTTCTTAATGTTCTGAGGTTCGGTTGCGTTTGCTTTGGCATTAAATATATATATCGTAATATATTATATTTAGTTGTGCAACAGTACGATAATATATTTGACTAATGGTGATATCATAATTCATAGAAAGTAATTGAAGATTGTTTTCTTCTGCCTCTTTATATATATTTAACCATTGTTATAAAAAGTGCTTCATGAATAATGTTTACTTCATTTATTTGGAAATATTTTAAATATTAAGCTTTAAATTATTTGTGATAGTGGCATTGAATCATTAAACATTATAAATATCAATAAAAGGTCAAACATTTTAGGCTATGTTATCTTTATGTCATGGTAGATGTTTTAAGCTTTTTACTGTGTTATGTCATGTTTTAATTACAACATGTTTGATGCTGTTTGTTTCCAATATATAAAGGAATTGGAAGAGTCCAGAGATACATCATTCATATATTATAAGATAGTGTAATGCCGTGTTCACACCAAAAGAGTTGCGAATTTTCTCCTGAGTTTACTCGCTCGACTTGATGTGGTTAATTCACTTTTTCGGAACCATTCGCTGTGGAAAGGGGGCGGGGTCTGTGAAAACATTTACTATTTCCGCCATTCACCATTGAAATAACCACTAGTTCTGCTTTATAGTTGTTGAGGAAGTGGGGACATCAAACGCCCCTGTGTCGGGGTTCATAATATTATCCGTAGCCGCACACAGCGCCGACTCCTCCAGGACGAGTGTCTGAATAAAGCCGCTTCCAGCGCTCCTTCAGCGGACCAGAAGTTTGATTCAGTAGCGGAAGGACGGTGGTGATGCCGTGGAGCTTCTCAACGGCGATTGGCTTTCGCAACTCCACGTTGGGCAAATTATTCGCTAGAGTTGAAATATTTCAACGCCAGCAAAAAGGCGGATTTGCGACGCCTTTTCGCCTCTATCGCGCTGCCCGGCGAAAAATTCGCTTTTGCGCAACCATTCGCGTCTGTGCATTGACTTAACATGTAATCTACGAATATTTCGCAACTCTTTTGGTGTGAAGACGGCATTAGAACTTGAGTTACCGCTGGATTCTTCAATAGTGACGTTGAGCTCAAAGTCCTTGCAGGGCATTTTCTCATCCACCTCATGCAGCTGGTTGTAATAGGTCACAACCTTGGGTCAAAGTTCAAGTAACAGGAAGTGACACCACATCCAAAAAAGAAGAGAGACAAGAAACAATTTAGTCAAAATAAAAACCTTGCACTCCATAAACCACTTACAACAACTTCCTGCTGTATTTCTGTGTATGTTTTAAATGTGTTTCACCATCTTGAATGATACCAATCTTCAGTGGCAAAGTCAGACATGTGATCCTATCATTCCATTCATGCATGTGTTTATATTTATATTTGTGAAAAACTGAAGTTTTTTTGTTGCTGCACTAAAAGTGTTATAGTACCTCCAGTATTCCCTGACCGTTCCCTCGAGCCTCCACTTCCAAATCAACATTAGCAGGCAACTGCGGAGCAAAAGCACCAGAGAAGAAGTCATGTTGTGGTAAGATCATAGAAAAAGATTAGGAGTAGAACTTGAGCTCAAATTCAGGTCAATGTAGCAGGATGGTCAGAGTGACGGCCATTTTTATTTTTATTTGTACCATTGCCATTGCGACCGTTGTAGCCGGCGGGACGTGTAAAACAACAGCGTCAGCATCTTGGTTTTGTTTATGGTCTCAATCTCTAGTTTCAAGTCTTCAATACAGCATGATGTTCATTTAGTAAACTATGGTCATTTAGATTCAAATAGACCATAAAGCAGGGGATGCTTTAGGGCGGGTCTTCCTTGTGATTGACAGGTTGCTACAATGGAGTTGTCCGTGTTTTAGTCTTACAACTTTAACCCTTTCAAACGGTGTTTTCACTTCATGAAAGTTAACTGCATTGGCACATACAATGTAATTTAGTTGTTCTTAGCTCCACCCTCTCCTGTCACCTTTGGTTGCAAAAACCAACATGGCTACTACCAAAACACCGGAAGGGAAGGCTTCAAAATGGCAGCCCACAAACCAATTGGTTACGTCACAGGAACTACGTCCACTTTTTACACACGGTCTCCAATTTGTACTCGTCAAATGACCACAACAAACAATTCCATGTCCGATCTACTCTGATTCTATCTTTATGGGTAAAATACAATAAAAATACACTTCCTGCAGAAACATCCTCCAAACTCACTGATTTATGTTATGAAGGTTCTGAACGTCAAGTGAAAAACATCATGATACACTCCCAGTGTCTCTGACTGATGATTTTACATACACCCTGTTTTTTACTTCTAGTTTCACTTCCCTCACCCTGGAGGACCGAGCCACGTAGGCGGTCTCGGGGTTGAAATGGTAGCGGATGTCGCTGCGTCCGGTCATCCTGACATCCACATTCAGACTGAGGTCATCAGGAGGAGGTTTGTTTATTAAGTACTCTGACAGCGCCTGAAGCACCACCATGGTGGACTGAGGAGGGAAGCAGAGCACCGATAAGAAAGATTGAAGCACATTTTATTTAATTCAAGATGTTTACTTTTAGATACAATCTGACAAAATGTCAGATTATTGTGGAGAGAAAATGTGAAGGAAACATTCAAGGCCCTCAAGAAATGTGTCAACTATTAGATACATTGCTTCACAGTTTGGACCAGGGAAGCTGTTCCATTAATACGTTTTGTACATTGCGGGCAATGGGGCAAAGCTCTGCTTTATGGCAATTGTGGATTTGACCTGATTCATATTTTTCAGTTATGTTGTTTATTGAATTTAGCCAAATTATTTTGAAAAGATTCATCTTGGGTGAACTATTTTGGCTTCAACTGTAAGATACATTGCTGTTAAAAAAAAGATCACAAACCCTAGATTTTGATGACAGCATCAAAACATTGACTTAACTCTGAAGTCAGTGCTAAACTTGTAAGATGCAGTTGAAAAGTCAGAAAGTAGTAAGTGGACCTTTATTAGGTTGTTTTTGTTTTAGACAGGGGATGATTCAACTATGTTGGGTATTTTGTAGGATGTAGTTTGCTGCTGTTATGGTGGCATTTCAGTTTTTTTGCTGGGCCTCATTGATATAAATGGTGGGCTAAATAAAACACCTGTCAGTTAGTGCACTAATCAGAGCCTGGAGCGGTCACCGGACTCGCCCTGCCGTTACCTGAGTGGAGCCGAAGCCGCCTCCTCTTCTCCGCTGGCTGTTCAGCCATTTGAACGGCGCCGCGGCTTCCTCCATGTGCCCCAACCTGACCAGAGCCAGCAGGGCGTAGCCGGTCGCCTCCAAGGTGAACAAGGTGTTCTGTGTGTCGGGCCAGTGGCTGCCACCTGGAGGAGAGGAAACAGTAAAGGAGGAAGGGGAAATATAAGCACTGATAAGTCTGCTTTAAAGGCATAGTTAGGATTATTTGAAGAGGGGTTGTATGAGGTTCTTCTGTGTTAGATGGAGTTTGGAGAAACAGACAGGGGAACCAGCACTGGAGCTAAGCAATGTACTGCTGTGGAGGGAAGCAGCAGCAAAACATATCTGACAAAAGCAGACCAAAGGAGTTGCTGGTCTTCTGCTGCCTCAATCGGTTAGTTTGTTTGTGTGACTTTGGTGTTTTAAAGACATAGTTCGGATTCACTAAAGTCACACAATAACACAAAGAAATAAATCGATGGAGGCAGCATTAGACCATAAACTTCTTTGTTCTGCAAGATATAATTTCACAACATTCAAAGGTTGAAAAACATTCAAACAATCCCTCAGATTTGACAGAGAAATAAGTAACTTGATGTTTTTCTAGGTACAAATGAAACAGGGCTGAGTGTATGAGGAACCTGGAGCTGCAGCTCTGAGTAAAGATGGTGTCGGGTCGTAGGGTTGCGCTTTCCCCAGCAGAGCCAGCGCGTACGAGGCGATGGCCACGGTGTACGGTCTCCTCCCCGTCATCACCAGCGCTTTCTTCAAGTATTCAGCTGTCTTACGAGTAACCACCTGGAGCAGGCACATGTGGTAGAAACATGTATTCAGTACAACTACTGATTGTAAACCTGATCGTTATGACAATGAGGTTTTAAAAAGAAAAGCCTCTTCAGGCAGAAAACACCCGTTAACTGACGTGAAATGTACCTCTACGTTTGGACCAGTGCAGCTGATCCCGGCCTGCTTGGCCTCAGCGAGCGCTATGAGGACGAAGGCTGTCAGGGTTGTCTCGGGGTCGTCACCACGGAGACCGCCCTGGAGACACAAACAAGAAGTTTGTATTAATGTCTCGAATACTTGGAAAGAACAATGTCCACCTTTGGAAAAAGATAACCAGTTCATTCTGAATAATAGTTTTTATTCCCCAAGTTCCCCAAAGAGTCTTACAAAAGATAACTAAAAGACTGTCCGTGTGGCTGCATTGCATTCTGGGCAATTAAAACAGAATGCGAAATGTTTCTCTCGAGCTCTAGAAAGAAGTTTTTTGCACAAAAGGCATCTGCTGTCAAACCAAAACTGGGCTTAAAATTCATCTTTTAAGTGATTTAAAAGTGGATTAATTGATTTAAGTGAATTTAAAGGTCAACAAAAATGAAGAACCACATGAAAGGAAGGGATTAGCTGAGATATAGTGTGTTTTTTTAAGTCTCACCGTCATGGTAGTGCTGTAAACTGGGTTGCTTTCCACAAAGTTGCCCCTGTGACGCTGATGTTTCTTCATCAAAAGGTAGATCAGAGGGTCGCACACGTGCCGCTCATCGATGGGGATGATGGAGTAAGCCATGGAGAAAACTTTCACCACGTACGCCGTGATCCTGACAATCAAGCCAACTGTGATTAGAACTACATCTGATCACTTTTAAAAATGTAACACAATGTATGTAACAGGTTTAGTGATGACAACTTGAACACTGGTATCAACACATTCTGACTTTATTCACTATATTTTCATTTCATTTCAGAATGTGTGACAGAAAAAATGTGTTTGCGTGCACAAATTCCTCCCACATGTTATATTGGTTCTCTTAAAATGTTCATGTTTTTTCTTGGAAATTAATAATAATAATGCATTTAATTTATATAGTGCTTTTCATGGTACTAAAAGACACTTTACACAAAATTACAATGTCCTAAAAATTATGTAATAAAATTGGCACATAGATTTTAATTAAATTTGTAAAACATAACATGTTGAGAGTACCATGTACTTGCACCTTCCTTCTTGTAGGGGGGGTAGGAGCCATCACTCTTTCTGTATGCCAGCTGGTTATCATAGCCTGAAAAGAACAAGAAATACAGATGACATAAGAAGGAAAAGAAGACACACCTTCATTTACTCATAATGTAAACAGGGCTCCACGAATCGCCACCTTAACGTGGTGGAGGAGTTTGCGTGGCTCAGTGATCCTGGGAGCTATGTTGTCTGGGGCACAGCTCCTGGTAGGGTCTCCCAAGGCAAACAGGTCTTGGGGAAGAACCCAGACTAAGAGCGGTTCAAAAAACCCTGATGTATAGCAGCCCACGGTCTGAAGTTACCTCGACCCGGACAAGGGAAACCGGGGCACCCTCCCGGAGCCAGACCCAGGAGGGGCGCTCTCAAGTGAGCATCTGGTTGTCGGACCTTCGTCAAAGGAGTCTCCAGTTCTCCTGGGAGACTTCAGCGCTCATGTGGGCAATGACAGAGAAACCTAGCGGGGGGTGATTGGGAAGAACAGCTTGCCCGATCTGAACCCAAGTGGTGTCTTGCTTTTGGACTTCTGTGCTAGCCACGGTTTGACCAAAACGAACACCATGTTCGAACATAAGGTGGCTCATAAGTGTACCTGGTACGAGAACACCATAGGCCGGAGATCAATGATCGACTTTGTATCATCTGATCTGCGGACGTATGTCTTGGACGCTCAGGGGGAAAAGAGGAGAGGAGCTGTCAACAGATCACCACCTGGTGGTGAGCTGGATCAGATGGAGGGGGAGCCGGCTGGAAAGACCTGGCAAGCCCAAACGTGTAGTGAGGGTGAACTGGGAACGTTTGGCAGAGGATCCTGTCCAGGGGCTCAACTCCCACCTCCGGAAGAACTTCTCACACATCCCAAGGAAGGTTGGGGACATGGAATCCGAGTGGACCGTGTTCAAAGCCTTTATTGAGGACACGCCCACTAGGAACTGTGGTCAGAAGGTAATCGGTGCCTTTCGTGGCGGCAACTCGAGAACCCGGTGGTGGGTAACCTAAACCCAACCAACATGACCCCTGGAGAGAAGGCAGTGCCTGAATACTTGGAGGTGGTTGCACCCATATCCCTGGCGGAGGCCGATAAGGTAGTCAAAAAGATGAGATCCGCCCTGAGATGATGAAGGCGCTGGACATTTTTGGGCTGTCTTGGCTGACACGACTTATCAATGTCGCCTGGGGGTCGGGAACAGGTTCCCATTTTCAAAAAGGTGGACCGGAGAGATGCTCGAACTATCAGGGTATTACACTACTAAGCCTCCCAGGGAAAGCTTCTGCCAGGGTGCAGAAAAATTAAGTATAATCTTTTATTTCCATCATTTGAATTAACTCTGATGAATCCATCTGTCAATCATCTTTGTTTGCATAAATTCATTTAGACAGACATCAATCGCCATTGGTACTGGCCAACCATGGCAGGGGCACCTTGCATGGTAGACCCTGCCATCACTTTTATAAATTGGAGAATGATGACAAGTAGAGTTAAAGCGCCTAGAGTGGTCGGAAGACGAGAAAAGTGCTTTACAGTCCATTTAACATTGTACAGCTTCTCTTAATTCTTTGGGAATATCCTCTCGTTCCTTCATTCATTCTCACCTCTCTTGATGTAGCGGAGAGCTTCAGCCTTGCGCTCCACACCTACACTCTCCCAGTTGTTGGTTCGCTCCAGGTAGAGCGTGGCGATGAGCGGCAGAGTGATGCCGGCCAAGTTCTGCTCCACACAGCCGCCGGGCATCCGGATCAGGGAGGCCAGGGAGTCCTCACTGATGGAGTTATCAATGCTGTCTGCCAACACATTGCCTTGAGGAGAGAGGAGGATCAGGAATCAGAGCACTCCCCCAAGGTTAATTTTGAATCCTTATCGCCACTCGGTCAGCGACTTACCTCTGACATTGATGAATGTCTCTGGCACAGAGTTTGGTACAACTGACTTCAGTTCTTGCTTGCCCACACGAACAATTTGCGTTCCTGTAGTGGACAGAAGCAAAGAGCCAAAAAGTTACACTTTTCAATCCCAGAACTGAAGAGGATCCATTCATTACAACGTAAAGACACCACATTAAGAATTCAAAGATTTTTAGAATAGGTCTTTAAGTTGTTTCTCTGAGAGAAGACGTCCGGACCTGATTGATAAGTTAAGGTAAATCTTTATTCGTATGCCTGTCCTATTCTATTCAGCGTGTTTGTATTGTCTATTCTTTTGGCTCTTGACTGTGGTATTTGATTGTCCTTTTGTGGCTTTTTCGTTTTTTGCACTTTGTCTCGATGCTGTGTTTTATTAAGAAAGAACTTTAAATTGCCTTGTTGCTGAAATGAACTGTATAAGTAAAGATACCTTGCGTCTTATTTAAAAGTAGGTAACAGGAAATGATGCATCACTGCAAACTTCTTACCTCCCTCAGCCGATGGGTTCAACACCGTATTCTGAACATCAGTCTTCTGCACTCCATCCAGCTATTTGGGGTAAAAAATAGTTATCTTTATTCAAGTCAATCTGTTATCTTTTAATTACCTTTTTAACATTTACATTCTACGCTTACATTCAAGGAAGGACACACTTTTTTTTACGATGCAGAACATCAACTTTCCTATTTCAGCAGCTGACCCTGTTTTTAGAAGAACAAAGACACTCCATCATCAAGAGTGACTCACCACCACACGGAGTTGTTTCTGGATGCGGTCCCCACCTGTCATGTCTCTGCCTACCACCATCACCTCCAGAGGAAGTTTCCCCACCACCAGCGGCACGATGGTGTAAGGCACCATGACAGAAGAGCCGGCCGGCAGCGTCACTTCCTGCGTGTGTTTTTCCTTGAAGGCAATGCTGCACATGCCTTCTGTCTTCATCAGCACCACCCTCACCTGAATAGGAAACCAGGCACAGTATTAATTTATTCAAGACATATTTTACTTAATTAACGTTGAGTGGAAGAGAGAATTTAAATGTTAGCCATGAATCCTTCTGACTATGTTGATCCCCTGACTTTTCCTCCAGGAAAGGCTACTTAACATAACGTTGAACGACAACGCTAAACGACTTGTTTTACTACAGGTGAAAGCTTGCCAATGCATGTTGGAGAGAGAAAGACAGACACAGAGGTTAACAGTGCAAACAGCGCTACACGGCATGGACTGTATCTGAATTTTGTGTGTGTGAAAGGAAACCCTTTTAATATTTTACAAACTTATGTAAACACACAGTGGTGGAAGATGTAGTCGCATCTCCACTTGCATCTACAGCATTCAAGAAATTACTCAAGTAACGCCCAGCGCAGGTAGAAAATCCACGGCCCGCCACTGACTTAAATACATTCAATAACTGGCGATACAGTTGTGAAGTATTCTGTTTCTAGTCAATAATACTACGAATGACAAGCAATTGTTAATGCTCTTAACATCACAATTCATACACATAAAAAATGTTTCAATGACAAAGACATCTACTTTGAATGTAAGTAAGGCGCAGGTGCATTAAAAAGCATCAAAACAGAGCTTTAGTTTGATGCAAATTAAATGAGGCTACACCTCTAGTAGAAAAGGAATTCTATACTTACTAAATTCGTGAATGAATAATAAGGAAGTGACTGTGCTGTGTGTCGTTCTGATGTGATTTTCTTACATGCAGGTCGTCGTAGCCGTAGTTATGCACCACTGCTTTGATCTGGACCTGTTCATTCCTCGCCACTGAATACGGCAGCTTCAGGTCCACGAAGAAACGCTTCCACGCTCTGACGTTGTAAGGCTCCGCAACACAGAAGCCTACAGACATTCAGAAGCACATTGGTGATGGGACTTCTGCACATGTTAAATGTATTTGACGTATTTCGTTCATCATTTGAGTTTAGAGATCTTTCAAATCGCCGAACTCAAGGCTTCAAACGGCAGTCCACAAACCAATAGGTGACGTCACAATGACTATGTCCATTTCTTATATAATGTAAAGACTGCAGCCTAACTAGTTAAATTTGAAAATGCCTCACCAAAAATCAGGGTCTCAAAAAGGAAAAGCCAGGGTACAAAAGAGAGAACAAGAGAATGAACATGGAGGAATGGGAAAACTGTGGGCCTCGCTCAATCAAATCACTGAGGCAGACTAGTAAATACAACTGTTTAAAGTTAGAGTGAAGATACTGATATCATATCAAATTAGGCCTGGATGGGTCTGGATGAGGAACCCAATTTGGAAGATTTCTTTCTATAATTCCTGATGGCTACCCTCCTCCTCCTCGTACCCGTGTGAGGTGATGCACTGACGGCCAGAATTCCCCACTCTGTGATGCTGTCGGGTAAGGGATGGGCCACGTTCTTCAACGCCAACCTGTTGATGAGATTCATACGTGGATGGATGGGCACAGACATGTAAAGGACCCCCACCCCTTTAGGCTCCTACACAGGATCAAGAGTTGTGGATTCAAAGAGACATATTGTTGGTCATTTTGCATTTCTTCCTGGTCTTTTGCCTGTTTTGCATCTCGTTGTAGTCATTTTCTCTTTCTGCTGGTTTTGCATGTCTTTGTATACATTTCGTATCTATTTTTGGTTGTTTGGAATCTCTTTGATGTCATTTTGTGTCTCGTTTTAGTCATTTTGTATCTGTGGTAGTTTTGTGTCTCTTCAGAATCAGAATGAGAAATGGTTCATTGCCAACTATGTTTGCACATACAAGCAATTTGACTGTATAAAGATAATACATAATGTGAAATATGGACATTCACCATAGAATATGATTTAAAAAAATACTGAAGAGTAAATTAAATATGTCTGTAGTTTAAGTGTCTGTATTTAAAGTATACTAGTGTGCAAGGATGTGTAATTGTCTTCACGTAAGAGTCTTTCAGGATTTATTCCTGATAATTTATATAATCCATCCATGGCTGTATAAAAGTTAGTTTAGTGCATGAAAGCAAGGAAATAAGATTTACAACAGATAGACTACCGTTTCAACAGCTAACTTGTACAATATTCACTTGGTGATAAACAATAACAGCAACTTCACAGTTTTGGGTTGTCAAATGCATTTCACAATATAAACACTGCACACAGACAGGAATCTGCATTAGTAAAGAACATGGATGTCTGTCTAACACGGGAAACAAAGTCTGTATCATTGATTCTGAGCTGTTTATCTAGCGGTTATCACCGACCAAACAAAACATGATGCAATGCCGGGAGTTCACGTTGCTACGTGTTTTTCCTCCCATGATGAAACAAAATGAAGGGCTTTGGATCGTCCCTGATGGAAACGGACACTCTAACGCCACCATGACTAAATACCAAAATCTTTACAACTACAACATGTCGGCCCTGGTGGCCCCAAAACTGCGGGGCAGAATTCTTCATCAGGAGGTCTTTCTCACTCCCAAATTCCTCGTACTCCCATGAATCAATACCAGAGCCACTGATATGACATAGCAAAAAAACCAACTGCAGAACCTGGCCTTACAAGAGCATATGAGTCCATTTTACATATTTATAACACAATTCAACCATAAATATTAACATAAACCATAAATATGACTCGAGAGGACTCTGACAAGTTATGAAAATATGATGTTTTATATCCCTAGCTTGATGCTACACATGATTGACGCACCTTTCTGGAAAGCGTACGACCTACGGAATCCGCCAATTGCACCAACAACAATGTCAGACAAAGGCTCAGCAAGATATCAACCACATTGCATTTTTTCCAGCCCAAAAACTGAAATATGACTTAATTATGGATGAAACAATACTTGCTTAGTATGTTTTGGTGCATCTGCTTGAGCAGATCCCCTCTGTTGTGGAACCAGAGTTGTCCAATGTCCAGGAAGAAAATTATGGCATTTTTGCTTTCAGCGGTTCATGAAATCTGCACTAAATGAAATACTAAAAATGTTTAACTTCACTTAATCAAAGTCAAACTTTGCACAGATACTGTTAACACATAGTTATATTTTATAGTAGAAAAAAATTTCATAATTAAAAAGAGGAAATACATCCTGGAAGATTGGCTTTTTTTCGGATTTAAAAAAAAAAAGTTTTTACATACAGTAACACATATACTGCTATATGAACCTCTTAACTGGTCTTACAAGTGTTTTCTGTATATTATACCTTTTGAAATTATTCAAATAGCCCCTGTGGTTGAGGAGATATTCTGTATTTAGTATGGGTATGCAAACCATTCAGAGTTTTTGAGAAAAATGTCTGGAGCTCAACTGGGGTTAAAGAAGTTAACACGAGGGGACAACATATTGTGTTCTTATTGCTCAATATCTGTGTCCTTTTTAAGGGATGACCTTGTTCCCGTGGAGATAATTCATGGACTCAAACAAACACTGCAGTCAAACTAAATTGCTCAGCTTCAATTCAGGGCTCTTGACAAACACCCATACATTTAGAAATGTTGTATCAATAGCAATACCAATAGATCTTGAAACTAAAATACAATGACAATGTAAGAAAAGATTGAAAAAAAATCTGTCTAAAAGATTATTTGATATTGATCCTAATAAGTGTCATTGAAGTGTGTCTAATGCTGTTTTCATTTTCAAGTTTTCATTGTCATTTTAATAAAGTCCCATATGAGTTTCCATGTCGGTCTCAATGCAATAGTGGTCATCTTTTCCTTTCTTTTTTCTCTCTCTCCAATTATATTTCATTGCTTGCACACTGTCATGCTGATTTCTATCAGTTTTGCTTATGAATATAATAAAATGTAAGAATATAAATTAAATTCAGTTAATGCTGTTTGAGTAAACTAATGAGATGTAACTTCAATGTTTACTCACCCGTCTCTGTCAGCCTGGTTGGGCAGGTTGACATCCGTCCACAGCCAAGACTCGTAGAACTTGGATCGCAGATACACTTGAGTCTCATCCAGATACTCCTCTTCCTCCTCCTCCTCCTCCTCCTCCTCCTCCTCCTCCTCATGCTCCTCTACTTCTTCTTCCGCCATTTTGTTTGCACTTGAATAGGTCATGTCCAGCACTCCAAACAGGACAGGCAATCCAGGCGGACTTTGAGATCTAGTTAATACACGTTCACGTGCCCAATCTATGTGGATAATGCACAGGCCGTTATAAATAGACCTGCAGTTGTGGTGTTGAAATAAAATCCAGGGTCCTCTTTGACTGAGATCGAGATCGAGACTAAGACCTTCAATGCCTACAAATTCTGCATAAAGATTATTAGTTTTTTGACCAAACATAACTAATGAGATTCCCATCAGCCTCATCTGTCCTTTGTGTTTGGTGATAATTAGCAAAAGCAAGCATGCTAACACATTACATAAAACAATACTCCAGATAAAGATGTGAAAATGTTTCTTGCTAACTAAAAATCAAACAGAATGGAAAAAATAAGGTTAAAGTAGAGTAATTACCAAATCTATTCCGGGACAGGTGTTCCTTTCTCTCTAGCACAGAAACAGACACTCTTTCAGAAGGAGTGTCTGTGGACCAGGGTGGCGGGGTGGTGGGAATCTCCGTGTTAAACGCTTGGTTCCTGAAGGTGGCGCAGCAGTAGCGGAAGGCACTAATGCACTCCCAGCCCTCCGTGATGTAGAGGGAGCGTCGCTTGCAGGTGTACGGCATGGGGATCTCCCTGAGGCCGTCCTTACAGCAGCGATGCTGCAGCTTCTCCTTGTAATGACTCTCTGGAGGCAGAAGGAACCAGCTGTCAGTCTTCAGTGCTAATAATATAACATCAATATTTTGGATGAGGATATAAGGAACTGAGAACAGAGAATGATAAAGTTAGAGGCTAGCCGCTGATGAAAGTGGAGAATTGAGCAACTAAAGAGCCAGATGTTTTCCTATGAAATTGTTGGATACCAGAAAAGAGAATGTTAACTGCATTCATCAGATAGATGAAAACACAAAACCAGTGGGATGTAATGCTTCTCTATGTCTACCAGATGTGAATAAAAGGCAGATTCTTATTAACACATCGACATCTAGATGGGCACTCGATGTGAGGCGATTTTTAGGAAAGTGTTGGATCCGCTCCAAAATTCAATGGGTTCTTTCTCAGCCCAAGCTCCCTCCTTCCACCAAGTTTCATGAAAATGGAGCCAGTAGTTTTTCTGTTATCCTGCTGACAAACAGACATAAAAACCAACAAACCAAAAACATAACCTCCTCGGTGGAGTAAATAAAAACATCATCATTTTACAATGTCAGATTGTTGTGGTGCTATTTTTTCCGTTTAAGCGGCCAATTAGTTCATTGACTCATTTTACTCACCCAGCTGGGCTTTACGCTGCAGCAGTTCGACAGAGCGCCTCCTTCTGGCACTGTGTGGACACTGCAGCTCTGAGGAGACAAAAATATGTGACCATTTCTGTTTATCTGCGTGTCTCTTTCATGGAAAAGTAAAAGTAAAGAAATATCGGATCATTAAACCAGCGTTTAAAGTTGCCACTTTGATAGATATAAAGGATGTAATGACACAATTCTACGATACAACTCTGAATGTCAAACTGATTCTAAAAGAGGGTTAATGTCTACTCAAGATTATTTTCATTTGAAGGAGAAGAAGTTGTACTAACAGCCGTTTTTTTTAAAAGTATTTTGTGGTATCAATGAAGACTTTTATTGTCCCATGACAGTTTAAACCATCTAACTAAATATTGGCATTATATCAGCCTTTGACATGACTTACTGTTTGCCTCAGTAACCACCTGTAGCTCCAGTGTTGCTTCACTTTGAGCAAACACACAGAGCAAACAAGACCTTCTACAAAGGAGGAAGTTGGACTCCAACCGCTGACAGAGCTACTTTAACAGCAACTACCTTTTGTTCTCTTTATTGATATAACTATGTACAGTATGTAGCAGGTTTTTAGAGTAAAGTATGTTTACATTTAACCAATCAAGTAGGATCAGGCCAAGGAACACAAAGAGTATATAAAAAATGTGTATAAGCCAAGAGTTGATTTTGCATTTGTGTATTGGGATTTAATAACCATAAGGTAATATGCAATGTTAATTGTGTGTGTGTGTGCGTGTGTGTGTGTGTGTGTGTGTGTGTGTGTTTGTGTGTTAAACTGTTTTGCAGATGATTGTGCATAGAGTGTGTTTTGTGAAAGGGAACTGTTGTGGCTGACTTCGTACTTTATCAATTGTTTATACACTGCAGGGTCCCTCAGTCCTCGTCTGGGCATGAAGGAGAATCGGCCTTTCAGTTTGTATTTAACAATAGAAAATCAACCTATTTTTAGGCTCTTTCCTCGATAAATTGCATACCCAAACTAAAAAGCACTAGGGCTATTTGAATAATGTTGGTGTTATAATAAAAGGTACACATGTGTGATTTAGTTCAGATGTGTAAACATCAGTCTATATGTTACTGGTTAAGAGTAAATGAAGATGACACAAAGACAAAAATGAAAAGGTTTCAGATCCGCCTATAAAAAAATCACTTTCAGGATGATTATTTCTTTGAAATGATGCAGCTGTAAGGTCCACCTCTAACCCAAATCATAGCTCAATATGTGAACATTCTCTAACCCAAATCATAACTCAATATGTGAACATTCTCTAACCCAAATCATAACTCAATATGTGAACATTCTCTAACCCAAATCATAACTCAATATGTGAACATTCTCTAACCCAAATCATAACTCAATATGTGAACATTCTCTAACGCAAATCATAGCTCAATATGTGAACATTCTCTCTGTAAAGGTTGACTTTGATGAAGTGAAGCAGAACAAAGTTAGAGAGGGTTTAGAACAGAGAACATTCAGGCGAGGTCTCTAAGATTTGTGACATTTAAATGTTTTCATGTACCAAACCATATATTTCACTTGTATATTACTTATGATTTCCAATACATCCAAATACAGCAGTTTGATTTTCAGTTTTAGCTATGATTTCCAGTTTTATATAACAATCGATCAGTCTGCCCCCCCCCCCCCCCCCCCCTCCCCAATCCCCCCCTAGGTTAATAATTTTACTTCTGTGGACTGAAAGCACTGAACGGGTGGAAACTGTGAAAAGTTTCCTCATACGATCAGCTCAGGAAGGACCAGTAGAGTAATCATGGAAGCGGTGTGGATTGTCAGGAGGGGCGGCAGTGAGCAAAGTCAGGTGAGTTTCCTCGACCACCAACTCAAACAGATCTCCAAACATCTACGGAGACCCGGACCCATTAAACGGAGAGCTGGTTAATTAGATAGTCCCGTGCAAGGGGCTTATCTCTCGGCTCTAACACTATTTATCTATTGAAGTACCAGGAAACATGCTACATCGGCAGCTGCTCCATGCTCGTTGGTTACCTTGTCTGGTTTGGGTTTGGAACCCGGCGCTGGAGGCGTAGAGCAGTCCAGCGTCTGAGAACACTGATCTGGCTTCGCTGCCTCCCCCTCGGGTGCAGCCGATGTCGCCGTGCTCCACCGCGCCCCAAATCTGAGGAAAAGGTCCCGTTAAGGACAAGGTGACGAGAGGCTTTTGAGTTTTTGTATGGTTCTTTAAAAACAATCATGGTGCTTGGAACAAGAAATTATATGTTGACTTGTAACACCACATCATTTCAAAATATATAAAACACAAAAATGTGTGTGTCGATGTTTTATTGGAAATGAATTGAGAAATAAATAAAAAATGTCATCACACCCACCTTCCTCTGAGTAAGTCTGTCCCGGTTGAGCAGATACACAGCGTTGTCCACGGCCACCAGGCTGACCTTTGCCCCCGGATCACCTCTGACCTGAAAACTAAAGCTCTTCCCGGGCGCGTAATCTCTACGAATGCCGTCCACCGGCCCGACTTTCAGCTGGAAAACAATGGGAATTAAAATGGATGGAACTGAACTAATAGTGTGAACGGAACACTTTTTGCACGTTTTGAACTACACACATGTGACAACTACAACTACAAATTCCCCCGTCACAGGCGCTTCGCTCCATTCAGACCTCCGTATTGATCACTCACCCCTCCAACGCAGGAATCTGCCACATCCACCCAGATGGAGTCCGACACCACCTCCTCCTGCCCCACCCAGGGAATACCGTAGAACGCCACGAAACGGAACGACGGCATCATCTCCGGGGTGACCGTCAGCACGACGCCGGTGACCAGCTGACCCGTCACGTCCACGCGCTCGGCAACAATGATGTTTCCTTTACTCAGCACCTGAGAGTTTTGGGGATAGCATTTTTTTTTTATGTCTGTGTTTTATTTGATTTTGTTGCTGTTTTGTAAATGCGGTGTTCTCGTCTCACCAGGTAGGTGATGTGTGTGATGAATTCTCTGTGTGTCGGGTCTGAAGGAGCGATGCTCAGCTTCAGGTTCAGTCGGTCTCCTAAGGACACCGCGTTGGTTCCCGTGGAGATGTACAGGTAGTTCTGTTGGTTCAGGTTGAAGGGGACGTACGGCCGGACAGTGACCTGTTGTCTGGCCTGCTGCTCTGGTCTCAGGTCAGCCTGCGTGGTCTCAGCCTGGGAAACACACAATGAAAGCATTAAGGTTTGTGAATCTCTAAGGAAGAGTTACAAATTCATGGATATGGATAGGGATGTCCATAATTACCAATGACATATTATGTCTTCTGAAGACACTATTTTTTAAGCTTTTAAAACCACCTATAGCAGATTTAGAAAAACAACGAACCCAAAAAAAAAAAAAATGTCGGTTGGTTAACTAGTTTGAACTAAAACTACTAATCATTCAGTAGCACTGATCAATGAATCCTAAGGTAATATTAGATTGGGTCCCAAAGTTTTCAAGGACACCAAATATGGGAACGTCTCTAAAACAATGCTCAGGACAACTAGATTATTTATCTTTGGTGTTTTTTGGGTTTGGTTGATAAACTCAATTTAAGCATCAGAAGGCTTAATGTACTGTTTGAAAATGTTTTCTAACTAAAGTATTTGAGGGGAAAAAATACTATAATATATCTGGGGATTTTTCAATATAGCATAGAATCTGAACAGTTCTTGTGTAACACTTGATGAATAATAGTTTAACGGTTATGTTTTCACAGCATTAGACTCTTTAAACGCATGCTCAGAGGCTCTGTGAGTAAAACATTAACGCATTCACACTAACCGTGATGGTGTGTGTGTTTCTACCAGGGGGCATGTTGATGGTGACTCTGCCGATGCCGGTGTAGACGACCACGTCCGTGTTCAGCAGCTTCAAGGTGACCTGAACGTTTCGGGCCGGGGAGCCGTCATGGTGGCTCACCTGGATCTGAACAGGTTGGAGGGAGAGCATTTGTCTTTGTTTTATACACTTGTGATTGATCTGAAGGACACGTGAACACAAGACTGGACAAAATAATTGTCCCGGACAAAACAAAAGCAAATATCCAGTTTTAGTGGATGGATCATGAACACAGAGGACGGCCCTTACTGTGAAGTCCAAGGGGAGAAGCGGCTTGAAGTACTTCGGTATGTCTTTGAAGGATACCACAAACGGAGACTCCACAATTTTAATGCCAGTCTTCTCTGCTTCAACCAGGTCGCTGCCTGTTCAGAGGGAAATGTACAGAAACCAAAAAACCTGAATCATTTCTGAAATCTTGTAATACATTTGTGAGGTTTTTCTCATTAATTTAATACTTTAATCAAAGAAAATATCAAAGTTTTGTTCATGTTTTTACAACTTTAAACTTGGAAATTCAGACTTTTGTCCTGGAATATTAATCTGGTTCCATAATTTCTTAAAAAAAAAAAATATCAACAATGGCGCCAATAATTCAACTAAATAAATGTTGTATATAGTCCAAAATCACAAATTTGCCTCAGAGGGCTTTATCTGTACACAACCTCACATCGGATCAGGAAAAACTCCCCCAAAAACCCTAATACGCCGTCTTACTGGTGTTGTTGTCGTTGACTGTTGATTGTTGTTTGTCTCGTCTAATGTATGCACCTTCCGCCTAGCAAAATTCCTCGTTTGTGTAAACATTTCTGGCAATAAACGGTTTCTGATTCTGATTCTGATTGTGCAGTTACACTTAAATGTCCGTCCAAGTTTTGGAATTGCTTGAGCGTTCAGTTATTTAACGCAGAAAACGACCTGGACTTTTGCTTTTGAACATCGAAAACAACTTGTGAATTACCCCACATTTCGGGTCTGTTTGACTCTAAATACCCTTGCTGTTCAGTAGAGTAAATGCAAGTTTCTTTAAATAAATCAGACACACTGCACAGCCCAAATCAGTTTGTTTGAAACCATGGGACAGTTTCTGTGACTATGTTCCGTATGCACGCATTTTCCGAACGACCATTGATTTAATCATGAAAATAATGAGTCAAGGGTTTGACTTTCTGTTATTTTTGCCTGTTTACCCACTCACATGAAGGGCTTACCTGAGTTGGTGAGCACAGAGGCCTTCACATACACAGACTTGCCCACCAGAGACTTGATGTTGGGGTAAGCTCTCTTGAGCTCCTCCATGCTCAGACTGACGACTCCTCCATCCAGCTACAGGAGAACAAGAGCACAGAAGACATCTAATGGTTATAAGAGCTACTGGTTCACTGTTATAACACATCTTAGCTGAAGCACACGCTTTTAACAGCGACCCAGCAGTCTTGATAAGCAAACTTCCTCCACTAAGGAAGACTGTGAGACGTGGTTGAAAGCTCGAGTAGATGGTAGGTGGACCTGTTATTTTCAAGATTTCACTTTTTTTTAATATTAAACTAAATGTCTCTGTAACGTTTGCTTAACACCAAACATGAATATAAATCAAAATAAAGAAAAGGCTAAACAGAACCAAATCTTTGTAGTAGCTACATCCCGCCCCTCAAATGCAGACTGGCCAATAATTACGTAGCATCAGTCAGTTATCCTGTGCTCTGCTGAAATCTTTTTTTTCTTCTCCAAAAATGACATATTTCTTCAGGAAGTGAGGTTAGTGACAGTATGGGCTCCATGGTAACGTAGCCCGAACAGCTTGACTGAGTGGCAAGCAGGGGGTAATTATGATATGTGTAGCTCACAAATGTGGCAGCGCCCGTAAAATCAGTGACTTACATTTGACACCTGCTTCACTGAAGGCAACCTTATCATCTCCTGGTTGATCTTCACCCCAAACACCACATAGGCCGTCCCCTGAACCGGCTTCCCGTACAGGTACCTGAGACACAATCACAACAAAGGTAAGTCAACAGTCAGCCGGTTTCATTCATTATTGTCATATAAATACTTAAGATTTCAGGAGGGAAATCCTTGTCACACCAGACGGCCTCGTGAATGAGGCTTGTGTGTTCATGTGTTCGTCCCTGTGGTTGTAGTACGAGGATCAAAGGACCTTCTCTACAGGCTGGTTTAGTGTAAGGACATGGGTTTTAGAGTTAAAGTTAGAATGAGGTTCAGGTTAAACTCAGAGCAACATTGGTAGGAGTTATGGTCAACAAGTTAAATCTGCAATAGTGTGCATTAACTTTAAATGAAAAATATGGAAACAGGAAGTTTGGCTAGTTTGTGAAGGTGTTATGATGTGGAGTGTTTTGTGTTCCTGTTTTATTGTGTAGTCCTTGTCTTGTGTGTCCTCTGTGTTTCCTGCACTTCCTGCCCCTGTGATTGCCTGTTGATTGTTCCTTGGTGTGTCCAATCACCTGCCCTCCCCAGTGTATTTAAACCCTGTTTGTCTCCTGCCTCAGTGGGGGATTGTACTGCGTGTGAGTAGACCGTGTTTGTCATGTCGCATTTCTGGGTTTTTGTGAGTCTTGTTCCTGTCTGTTTTTTTATTCCTGCTTTTGTTTCTTTCACCTTTTTTCCTCTCAGCCTGTTGGAGGCTTGTCCTTCGTTTTTTTGTCAATAAATATTCTTTTTTTAACTGTTGCTTTAGCGTTTGGGTCCTTTTTCGTACCCCACCCCGTAACAAAAGGAGCGTGGGATTATGGGAGTTGTTTTCACCACCGCAGACCTGCCGCTAAAGCTTGCTCAGCTTGTTTCTCTGGTGTATAGTTGGAAAAGTCCAGGACCTAAGATGTTTTTAGACATTTTAAGGCTCAAAAGTTACATATCGTCACATTCATAAAATAATGGCCCATGTCATTTTTTCAGGTTTTTCAGAAAACACAAAATAATTGAACAAATGTAATCGCACACACACTGCCACTAGACACTGCACAACAGGCATACTGTAATACCGATCAAATTATGTTATGATTACTAATATTATGTTCGAGTGAGATTTTCATTGACAAAAATGCTAACTAAATTGCTAGCTTAAAAATGCCATCTTGAAAAGCTTGTCCCATTGTCTTTTGACTTAGGCAAAATAAAATGGCCTAAATCACACTCTTGACATCGTTATACTACAGGGGTAGAATCACATGATCTGTTCAACTGAGGATGGTAGGAGATTTTACCAGAGTACCAGTATCATGAGAAGATTTAGGCAAGAAAATCATTTTTGTCAAATGATTTTCCATTACTTTAGGAAGGTGACGATATTATAGTGAATTATGTACATGAAGTGGCTTCACAGGCCTGTGTTGGTGTGTGAGTGTTTGACCGACCTAGCCTCCACCTCCACCTCCAGCTGGCTGTCATCCAGGTTGAGGAAGGACTTCCTGGGCGTCAGGGTAACATTGAAGGCAGGAAGCACTGAACACCAGAAAAATAAAGTGGAACTTTTGTTACTTCCGTTGTCTTGGGGTCAAAATGACCCATCAACACACATACATGGGTCATTTTGACCCCAAGACAACGGGAGGGTTCAATTGTACAAAAGTGTGATGCCTACAAACGAAAACTGATGTCATCAGCTGAAGGACGCATGGTTTATTAACATGACGTACCATATTTCTTCACCTCGAACTCAGAGGTGAACGTGTTCTGCTGCCAGTGGTCAAACTTTGCAGTCACCGACCATTTTCCTTCGCTGCCACAGACACACAGAGAAACAACGTCCCATGAATTATGTACAGAGACACATCTCAATCTCTTGGCAGTAGAAGGAGTTGATCTTACGTGACAAATTCTGAGAGAGGATGACTGTCAGAAAAGGCACCATTAGCAGGTCTGATCCAGGAGACCTGTTTAACCACCACGCCGTCTGTATTCTGAGACACACAAACAGGAAAAAACAACCTATAAATATAATCAAAAAGCATGACCCATTCCCATGCTCATTCATTTTGCAAGACCCTCATTTCTTAAAGCCAAAAGTTATTTATTTAAATGTCTTGTTTTCTCAGATAAACAGTCAAAAACCAAAGTTAAACATTTTACAAACCTTTGGAAGAAGAGAATCATTGACTTATCAATTAATGTACTTATCATGATATTTATTTACCTGGATGTCTATTGTGACGGCGCTGTCAAAGGCCTTAAAGGACGAAGAAGACGCAAAGACTCTGAATCGAACTGGAGAGGGAAAATAGACAAAAGACAGACTGAAAAATAGTCAAAATAATGTTTTCATGATTTGTACATTGGTATAACATTACTCAGGTGTGTCATCTAAACAGTCATTATCACTATTACTGTTACTTCAACTAGTACTGTGACGAGTGGGGGTTTCTGTGACCACTACATCTAAAATGTTCGTACTGTTATCACTGCTGATGCCATCTTGACGTCTTGCACTGTTTGCATTGGGAGGCATCAAACTAGACTTGATCAGCAGTGTCAACCCAAAGTCCACTTGTGGTCGTTCTGGTCCGTGTGATTAATTCGTGGTTCATATTTGGTGCTTTGTTTTTTTTCTTCATCGGCATCTTCGGTTCTCACCGGTGTCTCCGGGGTTGTAGATGGGTTTGTCTGTCTGGATGAAGATGTATCCAGAGTGAAAGGACACCATCATCACCCTCTCCTCTGAGTGGAAGCCACCAAAGTCCACCTTCAGATACACAAACTTGTTCTTTTTCTCCTCGCGATTCAGATGATCCGAGGGAAGCTGAGATTGAACGAGATTGAGAGACGGGAGAATGTTCAGAATGAAGGAAAGCATCATGATGTGGAGCAGGAACGAGACACCGACGTTAAAATCCACAACCTGGTATGTTTGAGTGTTACGCTCGTAAATCAATATCGTATAATAAATAGTTTCCACTTTTCTTTTCTGACCATACTTCTCCCTCGCACCCAACACCGTTGACCCCGATGACTCACCTGTATCGCCTTGAGAGTGTGGAATCCATTTTCCAGATTGAGCGTGACCGAGTCCTGGAGGAGCGTGGTGGTCTTACTGAAGTCCAGGATGGAGATGGAGACGGTGAAGGGGCTGGACACACCGTCTGCCTGGAGGTAGATGTTCTCCTGACTGTCTGTCCTCAGCAGGTCTGGAGCCAGCAGAGTGAACCTGGGGGAAAGTCGGAAAGTAACCGAGTAGGTACTTCCAGAACTTTAAGTACCACTGACAATACAACTAGTAGTACTGCTACTTGTAGTCAGAACACACGGTACCTCGGTGAAGATTGAACTGAGATCTTTGGTTTTTGTAGGCTGCAAACAAACAGAACATTCATAAATTAAAGACATGACAGAACTGCAAACTCAAAAAATCTAATAAATAAAATAAAATCGC
>NC_136594.1:2606442-2706442 GCF_910589615.1 Taurulus bubalis | reverse complement strand
AAGACGGAGTACACACACACACACACACACACACACACACACACACACACACACGTATATTCTCTTGAGATTATAAAGCCATAAATTGTGCAAAATGGTGATAACGCCAGCCTTCATTTGAATTTCGTTCCGCCTAAAGTTCTTTTTGAAAGGACAGCCTTCTGAGAGATGCGAAGCTCCTGAAAGATGCATATGTTTTCTTTCTGGGTTATTTTAAAGTAAGAAATAAAGCACTCGATGGCTCACGTGACCGCAGAGTTTAACAGCTGCGTTTGAGACAACCTTGTAAAGTGAGACGATGAGTTTC
The DNA here is from genome assembly GCF_910589615.1 of Taurulus bubalis. Taxonomy (NCBI): domain Eukaryota; kingdom Metazoa; phylum Chordata; class Actinopteri; order Perciformes; family Cottidae; genus Taurulus; species Taurulus bubalis. The sequence goes on along the minus strand of NC_136594.1, from coordinate 2,706,135 downwards.
CTTGGGAAAAATATAGTTAATTTTCTCAGAATATTACTTTCCTCCCCGGCTCAATAATTCATACATTTGTTTAAATCTACAAATTAACTAATTATGTTGTAAAACAGCAATCACAAAAAATACACTTGAAAAATGTGATTACTTTAAATATAATAGACTTTTTTTTTTAATAAAAACTCATCCGTGTATAGACAGAACCTCAAACTGTCTTTTGTACTGCAAGTATCGTAACAAGTATATTCGTTCGGTTCTTGCTCTTCGTACCTGTTGGTGTCAGCGTCAATGTTCCACTGGTCCTCTTTGGGGCCGATGATGAGGTACTGGGAGCCCTGCTGCAGGACCAGTCCATCTCTGCACCCTGCGTGAGACATGAAAAACCTCCTCTGGCCCACTTCAACTCCTGCCTCCACGCCTTCAGATTCAAAAAACATATAAAGCTGCATTATATTGAATAACTGAGCTTCCAATCCATCAAATGTGATTACGGATACATCTGTTATCTTGATTAGATCCTGTGCTGTTAAAGAGTTGTTGTCCTCCATCATGAGGCCTTAAACTTAAATTCTAGTGGGTTTTAAATGAATTAACAATATATTTAAAAAAGAGCTTATCATAAAAGATACAAGCCATTGCTTTGACTCACCCAGCTTGATAACTTGTGTGATCTCCATCTCGTATTTGTCGTAGTAACTCTGGCTGACATTCAGCACCTTCACCTGGAAAACTGAAGCACAACAAAACCGGTCAGTGCCATGAAACGTGTTGGTCATGTTAATCCTAATTATTTTTGCCCCCGACTTTTCTTACTCTTCTCCAAAGTACATTTTTTAAGTACACGGAAACGTTTACAAAAGTCTTGTGCCTCTCCTGATTCCAATATTTTCACAATCAGAGTCATAGTTTTCTGTCAAATTCAGTAGTTTGAAAAAAAAATGTTTTCATTAACTTCCCAATAATCAGTCTGCCACTCAGTGACACAGGTGCTTCAAATGAGCTAATCGGGGCAGTTTCACACACACACACATTCTGATTTAGATACATAGAGAGACACACACACATACTTATTATAGACACATCGACAGACACACACAGACCAACTGCAGGCTCTTGGTGGAGAGAGAGGAAGATTAGTGAATTTGATTGCTAACATGAAGTTAGCTTGGGTTAGACAAAATGGCCGACTGTGTGTGTCTATGTGCGCGCGTGCGTGAACGACCGTGCGCATGTAACTACGTTTGCGCGCGAGTGTGTAGCTTATTTTAAATACAGAGATGAGGAGCAACAGCTCCACTGTCCTTACGGTCTCATGTTTAACTATCGGCGCGTTCAGCTGCGTCTTTCCTCTCGGTTTATTGTACTATTTTGGTGATTTGACCATGTTTATTCCTCGGAAGCCGGAGTTTAACAGATGGTTTTGTAGACAATCCACTCCCAGTCTTAAGATCTCGTCTGCCCCTTCACCCTGGTGCCCCAATCACCATGGTAACCAGTGACCTGTGTCATGAAGCAATAGCTGCTCTCAAGTCCATCACAAATACAGAAATGTACCTCAATAACACATCTTATTACTGGTAATGTTGGCATATATATATATATATATATATATATATATATATATATATATATATATATATATATATATATATATATATATTAGTGCTGGGCAAAGATGAACAAATTTAATCGATTAATCGCATGATTTTTCTGTGATTAACAGCGAATAATCGCATTATGCGCAAAATTCAGTAATGAATGAAAAAAACTAGTGTATTGCACGTTTTATTTTAAAGTAATGTTATCAGAAAAATATAGCAGGCACTCTGACGCAACAGCTCAACAGTTTCTTCTGGTACCTGTTTTATGAACAGGTACCAGAAGAAACATTTGTCTTTTATCAGGGAACAACATAAACAGTCTATGTTCAGTAGTCAGGGTCCCTGTTAGAGGAACAAGCCACTGCTTCTTTTGTCCATGTTTAGTTTGTTGCTTACCTTAAATAAATCATGCTGTTAACGCATGATAAAATCATTGTCGCCGTTAATGGATTGCTGTGTTAACGCATTTATAACGCGTTAACGTGCCCAGCCCTAATACATATACATATATATATATATATATATATATATATATATATATATATATATATACATACACATATATATATATATATATATATATATATATATATATATATATATATATATATATATATATATACACACATATATATATATATATATATATATATATATATATATATATATATATATATATATATATACACACATATATATATATATATATATATATATATATATATATACACACATATATATATATATATATATATATATATATATATATATATATATATATATATATATATATATATGTGTATATATATATACGTATATATATATATATACGTATATATATATATATATACGTATATATATATATATATATATATATATATATATATATATATATACGTATATATATATATATATATATATATATATATATATATATATACGTATATATATATATATACGTATATATATATATGTATATATATATATATATATATATACAGATATATATGTATATATATAAAGCATGACAATGGAGCCTAATCTATGGTAATTTTAAGAATTTTTGGGAGATATTTTGTCTACTCATACTAGATTTACTTATGGTATTTGACTAGAAATAACTCAATGAAGACTATGAGACTTGTTCTTTAAACTCAGCTGTGTGTGTGAGTGTGTGTGTGTGTTAAATCAAGTACCGTGGTGTAACGTCATGCATACAAACGTCTCTCTCTCTTTGTCGGGAGCGTTTTCACTCTCGCTTCTGGAGACGCAGCAGTCACCTGGAGACCGTGAGAGAATATAAAAAAATTAAAAATAACCATGAATTGATAATAACTTAAAGTACAAACATGTCCACTGTTGCATTGCTGACACGTGTGCGCTTTTACCCTGTGTGCAGCGGCAGACATTGTTCCTGCAGATCTGAGTGAGCTCCTCTTTGTCCTCCTTGGGAGAGTAGGTGTGACTGCAGCGGTGATCTGTGAGAGAGAGAGAGAAATTATAATTACAATAAATAAACTGTACGTGTGCGGGAAGGACCGAACCTGCCATGTATTTAGTCTCAGGCAGGGTTTTTCTCTGATGTTTTGTCAGTGAGCTATGTCTTACATGTGGTGGTCACACTGTGTTTGTCCTACCTGGGTTGTAATACTCATAGACGGTGACCGAGGACGGCTGGAGGAGGCCGACTTTGAAGTTCTGCTGCAGCCTGAAGATCAGGATCTCTGGCTCTACGTGAGACACCTGGGAGGAGGACAGGGGAGGACAATTTATTCCAGCAACCGTGAAGAGGAACAAACATTACAGACAGGAGTAACAAGCGCTGGGTTTTACTGTCAATGTTTTACCTTAAACAGGTGGACGATCAGAGAGCCTCTGTCACTCAGGTTATCAACAATCTGGAAGTTACTGATGTAACTGTCCACTGAGTTCAACAGCTGGACAAACACACACATAAACACAGAATCAGTTACGATGTAGAAAACCTTTCATTAACTGCAATCTGAGAGGGAGCAATTGGGATGTGGGCTTCTTTTCTGTAAGGGAAGGAAACAAACACCCAGATAAATCAGGTCTTTTCTCAGTCGGCTTGATCTCGAGAAGATCATTCATGTTTTTATTTCATCTCGGTTCGATTTTTTGGTGTTTTTGAGAGGCATTAATAGATTTTACATGAATAAAATATATATCTATATCATTAATTTGATTGGAACTTTCATGCATTTAACTCCTCTACTCCAATCTGCCTTGAACAATGAATCAGAGTCATACATTTGTTTAATAAGACAAACTATTTTATGCAGTCAAACTCTCACGAATTCTGTTGTGGCTTTAAAGCGGCAATCCTTAATTAAGATTTCAGTCCTGGTTGATTTACAAAAATTTCAAAGTTTAGCAGTCTGCAGTCTCTTTGTTTGCACATGCCCTTCACATTTACAGAATTGTGTGCATCGTTTCAGTTTGTAACACAAAAATACATAAATATTGGAATACTTTCATATTTTAACTTGTGCTACTTCCTTCTGCAACAGATAGTAACTTAACAGACACTTATTTAAATGAAAATATTTGAGATTGATTAAAAAATACTTTTCTATAAGTGGGGATATACTCATACATAAGCAGGCTATTACCATCTCCAGGTCAGAGTTGACTGGGGTGAAGCCGGTGGGCAGATTGATGTCCAGAACCACCATCCGGACATCTCTGGGTCCTAAAGCCCTGTGGGGAGGGAAGAGACCAGTACTGAGAAAACATACTTCAGATTTTTATTTAAAGACTGCAAGACAGGCTCTATTTTGAATAAAAGTGAAAAAGGATGAAGGCAATAACTCACCTCACTTTGATGGTGATCTGGTAGGATTTTACTACATCAGCTGGGGGCTTTTCTGTTATGGGACAGAAACAAAGCATTTCTTAATGTTCTGAGGTTCGGTTGCTTTTGCTGTGGTAAGTTAAGTTATTATATTTTACGATTATGATGATATCATAATTCAGAGAAAGTAATTGAAGATTTGTTTTTCTTCTGCCTCTTTATATATATTTAACCATTGTTATAAAAAGTGCTTCATGAATAATGTTTACTTTATTTATTTTCAAATATTTTAAATATTAAGCTTTAAATTATGTGTGATAGTGGCATTGAATCATTAAACATTATAAATATCAATAAAAGGTCAAACATTTTAGGTTATGTTATCTTTATGTGAGTAATCTTTTTACTGTGTTATGTCATGTTTTAATTATATCATGTTTGATGCTGTTTGTTTCCAATATATAAAGGAATTAGAAGAGTCCAGAGAGACATCATTCATATATTATACGATAGTGTAAGAACTTGAGTTACCGCTGGATTCTTCAATAGTGACGTTGAGCTCAAAGTCCTTGCAGGGCATTTTCTCATCCACCTCATGAAGCTGGTTGTAATAGGTCACAACCTTGGGTCAAAGTTCAAGTAACAGGAAGTGACACCACATCCAAAAAAGAAGAGAGACAAGAAACAATTTAGTCAAAATAAAAACCTTGCACTCCATAAACCACTTAGAAACATCTTCCTGGTGTATTTCTGTGTATTTTTTAAATGGGTTTCACCATGTTGAACGATACCAATCTTTAGTGACAAAGTCGGACATGTGATGCTGTTGAGGATTGGGTTATGTATTGCTTTGAGTGAAATGATCTTTTACCACGTTGCATCATGCCAATTGTTTTGAGTGAAATTGTCTTCTACCACGCTTACATACGCTGTAGTACTTTCCTTTTTTTTATGACATTTTTATGACATTTATATATGGTCATGTTGTAGACGGAAGACAGGTCTAAATATGGTCCTGCTGTTTATCGGCTGACCTTGAGTAGCTTTTGCAGCTGTAACCACAAACACGCTATTGAGCGTGTGACCAAGGTCAAAGCATATTGTAATCGCACGCACCTGTTACTCCCACTATGTCTCGATAGAGATCTTCCTATGCATTTGCCTATACATACAATGATAACTAAGCACTTCTTGAGTTCCCTGAGATGGAACCACTCTTATCTGAGAAATTAAATAAGAGACTTTCCTACATTGTAATTACTGGTAACTGCTTCTAAGCGCTGAGGGGTTTTCCTCCAAGACAAAAAAGAAGCGGTTGATGAATTACAAATGTGACTTTTTACACTCTTACACTCTTAGCTACTGCGGGGAAAACCTTCAAGTAAAGACAAAGACTCAGTTATGGTACTGTGTGTATAATAACTCTTGTTAAAATAAAATGTATACTCTAAAATAAGAGTATAGAACTCTACTCAATGGGGACTCCCGTTTAATGGAATAAGATAACTTCCAGGTTTTTCGAGACGAAGAAGGTAACACCGGGCCGAGGCCATTGACCAGGGAACACAATCCAGCACGATCCTGCCTTGTTTCCAGATCCAGACAAATGTAAGTAATAGTTTGGGTTGCACTGTGTGTAAAACGGTTCATCTTCCTTTCCTATTAGAGGAAACAGTTCCGTGGAGACGTGGCTCAATAGTACAGGTAGGCCACGGGGAAACCGAACGAATGGGGTTTTTAACATCCGTCATTGTCTCTATAAATTGTAATTGAAAGCAAACTAAGAGGGAAACCTCAGGGTTCTAAAACGGGCCCTCCTTACACGGCTGGCGTAAGGAGTAGGCACTACTAAGCTCTGACCAGGTCAGGGCCGGTCCGTTACAATGCTATCATTGATTCAATTCATGCATGTGTTTATATTTTATGTGTGAAAAACTGAAAAGAAAAATGTTGCTGCACTAAAAGTGTTATAGTACCTCCAGTATTCCCTGTCCGTTCCCTCGAGCCTCCACTTCCAAATCAACATTAGCAGGCAACTGCGGAGCAAAAGCACCAGAGAAGAAGTCATGTTGTGGTAAGATCATAGAAAAAGATTAGGAGTAGAACTTGAACTCAAATTCAGGTCAATGTGGCAGGATGGTCAGAGTGGTGGCCATTTTTATTTGTACCATTGCCATTGCAACCGTTGTAGCCGGCGGGACGTGTAAAACTGCGTCGGTGTCTTGGTTTTGTTTATGGTCTCAATCTCTAGTTTTACGTCTTCTTCAATACGGCATGATGTTCATTTAGTAAATTATGGTCCATTTAGAGTCAAACAGACCATAAAGCAGGGAATCCTTCAGGGCGGTCTTGTGATCAATCTATTGATTGAGAGGTTTCCGTCTTTGAATCTTACAACTTTAACCCTTTCAAAGTGTGTTTTTACTTCATGAAAGTTAACTGTAAGGAGCCGATCACACCAGACGTGACTTTTAAAAGTGCAGTCGCTTCAAAAACTCCTTGGCAAAAATGCGCAAAAGTGTATACCGAGTGTGACATTGCGACTCCGTGCCTTGCACTTAAAAGTTGAGAATATTTTAACTTTTATGTGCGCCTAAAAAACGCTAGAAAAAACACGAAGCGCAGCATTTAAAAGGCATGCATGAAAGGCCGTACCATAGAAAAACAATGGTTTTGCTAGCGACGCGTTTTTGAGAGTCACGTCTGGTGTGATCGGCCCATAACATTGCATTGGCACATAAAATGTAATATAGTTGTTCTTAGCTCCACCCTCTCCTGTCACTTTTGGTTGCAAAACACCAGACGCAAGCTTCAAAATGGCAGCCCACAAACCAACGGGTGACGTCATGGTGACTACGTCGACTTTTTAAAGTCTACAATTTGTACTAGTCAAATGACCACAACAAACAATACAATGTCCGTTCTACTGGGAAATACAATAAAAATACACTTCGTCCTCCAATTTCACTGATTAATATTATGAAGGTTCTGAACGTCAAGTGAAAAACATCATGATACACTCCCAGTGTCTCTGACTGATGATTTTACATACACCCTGTTTTTTACTTCTAGTTTCCCTTCCCTCACCCTGGAGGACCGAGCCACGTAGGCGGTCTCGGGGTTGAAATGGTAGCGGAGGTCACTGCGTCCGGTCATCCTGACATCCACATCGAGATTGAGGTCATCAGGAGGAGGTTTGTTTATTAGGTACTCTGACAGAGCCTGAAGCACCACCATGGTGGACTGAGGAGGGAAACAGAGCACCGATAATAAGGATTGCAGGACAATTTATTGAATTCAAGATTTTTTTATAGATATAATCTGACAAAACTGCAAGCCATATTAGTGTGGAGAGAAATGACTGAGAAACATTCAAAGCCCTCAAGAAACGTGTCAACTGCTGGTTATGTTGATTCACAGTTTGTACCAGGATAGCTATCCCATTAATTATTTGTAATACTTTCTGTACATTTTGGGCAATGGTCCAAACCAATGAGCAGCACTGATTTATGGCAATTATGATTTTTTCCAGATTTTTCTTTATGTAATTTACTAAAATTTAGCCAAAACATTTTTGAAAAGATTCATCTTGGGTGAACTATTGTGGCTTCAACTGTAATGATGCATTCACACCAAAAGCATTGCGAATGGCTTATCTCTATGAAATAAGTGATCATTTCCCCTATCCAAATAACCACTATTTCTGCTTTGTACATGTTGTGGAAGTTCCACAAACGTCGGACCATCAGACCCCCTCGTGTATGGGTTCATAATATTAGCCGTCTTGAATTTCACCGACTCCTTCATCAACTGCGTCTGAATGACGGCCGCTTCCAGCGCTACTTCAGGCGGACCAGCAGCAGTTTGATTAAAAAACAGCAGGACGGCACTGATGACCGGTGGAGCATCTCAACGCTGATTGGCTTTCGCAACACAGCGTCACGCAATTTCACCAGATTCACCCTGCCGTTACCTGAGTGGAGCCGAAGCCGCCTCCTCTCCTCCGCTGGCTGTTCAGCCATTTGAACGGCGCCGCAGCTTCCTCCATGTGCCCCAACCTGACCAGAGCCAGCAGGGCGTAGCCGGTCGCCTCCAAGGTGAACAAGGTGTTCTGTGTGTCGGGCCAGTGGCTGCCACCTGGAGGAGAGGGAACAGTAAAGGAGGAAGGGGAAATATAAGCACTGATATGTCTGCTTTCAGGGGATAGTTTAGATGTTTTGAAGAGGGGTTGTATGAGGTTCTAAAATACGTCTACAGCAGTACATTGCTTTGCTACCGTGCTGGTACTTCGTTATGTTTCTCCATCTACTGTAGTTAATACACTGTTTATGGTAGAAGAACCTCTTATAACCACACTTAAAAACATTCAAATTATCGCTCAGATTTTTTTTAATGAATAACAAGAGGTCACATTCGACAGAGAAATCAATAAGTTGACTGAGGCAGTAACTGGATGTTTTTTCTAGGTACAAGTGAAACAGGGCTGAGTGTATGAGGAACCTGGAGCTGCAGCTCTGAGTAAAGATGGTGTTGGGTCGTAGGGTTGCGCTTTCCCCAGCAGAGCCAGCGCATAGGAGGCGATGGCCACGGTGTACGGTCTCCTCCCCGTCATCTCCAGCGCTCTCTTCAAGTATTCAGCTGTCGTACGGATAACCACCTGGATCTGGCACATGTGGTAGAAAAATGTATTCAGTACAACTACTGATAGTAAACCTGATCATAATAACAATTCCCTGTAGATACAAAAGTATCTAAAGGGAACAGACACCCGTTAACTGATATGAAATGTACCTCTACGTTTCGACCAGTGCAGCTGATCCCGGCCTGCTTGGCCTCACCGAGCGCTATGAGGACAAAGGCTGTCAGGGTTGTCTCGGGGTCGTCACCACGGAGACCGCCCTGGAGACACAAACAAGAAGTTTGCATTAAAGTGTTGAATACTTGAATAGAAAAAGTCCATCTATCCATCCATTTTCATCCGGCAGCAGGCCCAGCAGGTTGACCCAGACTTCCCTCTAACCCGCAACATATTCCAGCTCATTCTGGGGAATCCTGAGGCGTTCGCAGGCCCACTGGTAGATATAATCCCTCCAGCGTGTTCTGAGTCTTCCCCAGGGTCAGGACGTGCCTGGAAAACCTCAAGTGGGAGGCACTCAGGATTAGATACAAAACCACCTCAGCTCGACACAAAGGAGTAGCGCCTCAACTCCAAGTTCCCTCCTGATGTCCGAGTTCCTTACCCTATGTCTAAGGCTGAGCCGAGCCACCCTACGGCGGAAACTCATTTTGGCCGATTGTATCCGCGACCTCGTACTCTTGGTCACGACCCAGAGTTCGGGACCATAGGTGAGGGTCGGCACATAGACCGCCTGGTAAATAGAGAGCTTCGCCTTCCGGCTCAACTCCCTCTTCGCCCAGACGGTCCGGTGCAGCGCCTGTTCTATTGCTGCAGCCGCACCGATCCGCCTGTCGATCTCCCGCCCCATCTTACCCTCACTCGTGAACAAGACCAGAGATACTTGAACTCCTTTACTTGGGGTGGGCACTCCGTCCCAACGTGGAGGGAGCAATCCACCGGTTTCCGGCAGAGCACCGTCTTCAGGTGCTGCATCCTCTCCAGCGGACATGTTGGTCAGGTTTAGGAGTTCCTCAAAGCCACCTTCCGGGTCAGCAGCTCCTTTCCCCGCTGACAACAGCCTGGGGTAGGCCCTGCTTTCCCTTCCTGAGCCGTCGGATGGTTTGCCAGAACCTCCTCGAGGCCAACAGAAAGTCCTTCTCCAAGGCCCCCCCGAACTCATCCCATGCCCGAGGCACTGATGACCTTCCAACCACAGCTCTTCACGGCCACGTCCACAATAGAGGCTTTGAACATGGTCCCCTGGGATTGCATGTCCCCAACCTCACTCGGGATGTGTGATAAGTTCTCCCGGAGTTGGGAGTTGAAGACCTCCCGGACAGGATCCTCCAGCAGACGTTTCCAGTTCTCCGACTGACTCCAAGAAGGCCGGATACTCCGAACTGCTGTTTCCCCGCAACCCACAGGCTCAGGGAAGGGACTATTTAATTGAATGACCAGTCATATAGAAGCATTAAAAAAATAAAATACATCTTTTTTTCTTCCCTAGCATATATTTTTGATATAAATGCTGTTGTTAACTTGCTGTTGCTCCAGAGTGCCTGTTATATTATTCTGATAATAATACTTTAAAATAAAAGCGCGCAATACACTAGTTTTTACTTCATGGTTTTGCCGCATAATGCAATTAATTGCAATTAATCTCAGAAAAATCATGCAATTAATCAGTTAAATTTTTTCCACTTTTCCCAGCCCTAATATATATATATATATATATATATATATATATATATATATATATATATATATATATATATATATATATATATAAATGAAAGAACTTCCAGAAGGCTGAAAGTTTAGAAATAATTTCCAGGCAGGGTTTCTCACCGTCATGGTAGTGCTGTAAACCGGGTTGCTCTCCACAAAGTTGCTCCTAGAAAACTGCATTCTCAACAAATAGATCAGAGGGTCGCACACATGCTGCTTGTTGATACTGATGATGGAGTAAGCCATGGAGAAAACTTTCACCACGTACGCCGTGATCCTGACAATCAAGCGGACTGTGATTAGAACTACATCTGATCACTTTTAAAAACGTTACACAACGTATATAACAGGTTAAGTGATGAGGACTTGACCACTGATAAACTCATTCTGACTGTTGAAGTGATTTTCAGTATTTCATTTCAGAATGTGGTACAGAAAAAATGTCTTTGCATGCACAAATTCAAACCTCCCAAATGTTACATCGGTTCCCTTCAATTATTTATATTTTTCTTGAAAATCGGCAAAGTTTGTATGTATGTATTTATAACAAAATGTTGAGAGTACCATGTACTTGCACCTTCACTCCTGTAGGGGGGGTAGGAGCCATCATATTTTCTGTAATCCAGCTGTTTATCATAGCCTGAAAAGAACATGAAAGAATCAAAAGATAGCATATGAAGGAGAGCGAGAGAGAGAGATACATCTTAAATTACTCATAATGTAAATATAGCTTCCAAAATGTTGGCATTCATCCATTGCTGTTTCTATTCAACCACTCATCCATGTATCTGACTGCAATTCATCGATCAATCCATCCATCCATTCCATGTATCCAAATAGATACATGGATAGATAGATACATCTATCCATTCATCCAGCCATTCAATCATTGCTGTATACAACCACACATCCACACATCCATCCATTGATTTATGTATCCATTCGTGTATTCAAAAAGCCATTTAGCAATCTTTCTATCAGACCAGGGGTTGATACATGTTTCTAACTCTCCTTCCACCCATCTAGTCCTATATGATTAATCAACTACCCATCCATTGATCCCTCCAAATATGGATAAAACTATCCAACCATCCCCAGACATTGAGATCAGTCCATCCACTCATCTACACACTAGGAAATCAAATACATCAATTCATTCATCCATCCATCCATCCATCAGTCCATCCAAGTTATATTTGTTTGCATGTGTTCATTTAAACAGATATCAATCACTCATTGTCCTGCTTCTCTTTACGTTTTTGGGATATCCTCCATTCATCTTTCAATGCCTTATTTCATTCATTCTCACCTCTCTTGATGTAGCGGAGAGCTTCAGCCTTGCGCTCCACACCTACACTCTCCCAGTTGTTGGTTCGCTCCAGGTAGAGCGTGGCGATGAGCGGCAGAGTGATGCCGGCCAAGTTCTGCTCCACACAGCCGCCGGGCATCCGGATCAGGGAGGCCAGGGAGTCCTCACTGATGGAGTTATCAATGCTGTCTGCCAACACATTGCCTTGAGGAGAGAGGAGGAATCAGGAATCGGAGCACTTCCCCAAGGTACATTTTTAATCCTTTTCACCACTCAGTCAGTGACTGACCTCTGACATTGATGAATGTCTCTGGCACAGAGTTTGGTACAACTGACTCCAGTTCTTGCTTGCCCACACGAACAATTTGCATTCCTGTAGTGGACAGAAGCAAAGAGCCAAAAAGTTACACTTTTCAATCCCAGAACTGAAAAGCATCCATGCATTACAACGTAAAGACACCACATTAAGAATTCAAAGATTTTCAAAATAGATCTTTTAGTTGTTTTGTGAGTGAAGATGTACTGAATAATTTCATAGATCACACTGTTACATTTATAGAATATTCTATTTAGCATGTTTGTATTTTCTATTCTTTTGACTCTTGACTGTTGTATTCAAATGTCCTTTTGTGGCGTATATGTTTTTTGCACTTTCTCTCGATGCTGTGTTTTTTTAAGTAAAAACTTTGAATCGCCTTGTTGCTAAAATTATAAAGATGCCTCTTATTTAAAGGAGATAATAGGAAATCATGCATCGCTGCTTACCTCCGTGAGCAGATGGCTTCAACACCGTACTCCAAACTTTAGTCTTCTGCACTCCATCCAGCTGTTTGGGGTCAGAAAAAAGATATCTTTTAATTACCTTCATAACATCTATATTCTATCTTACATTCAAGGAAGGACACACTTTTTTACAATCCAGAATATCAACTTTCCTATTTCAGCAGCTGACCCTGTTTTTAGAAGAACAAAGACACTTCCATCATCAAGAGTTACTCACCACCACACGGAGTTGTTTCTGGATGCGGTCTCCTCCGAAACCTCTGCTTACCACCATCACCTCCAGAGGAAGTTTCCCCACCACCAGCGGCATGATGGTGTACGGCACCGTGACAGAAGAGCCGGCCGGCAGCGTCACTTCCTGCGTGTGTTTCCGCTTGAAGGCAATGCTGCACATGCCTTTTGTCGTCATTAGCACCACCCTCACCTGAACGGGAAACCAGGCACAGCATTCATTGATTCAAGATTTATTTTATTGAATGAACTTTGAGTGGAAACAGAGAGTAAACCCAGCATTTTATTTTTAGCCATGAATCCTGCTGACTATACTGATCCCCTGACTTTTCCTCAAGCGCCACCATGCAGCTGGTATTTGTGGTTCTACAAGTTAAATGTATGGACAGCTATTGGATGGATTACTTATCAATTTATGACCTAATACATGCAAAACTAATGACATTCCCATCAGCTTATTCCTGTAAAATTTGCCGAAAAACGCCTATCCAGGTATACCCAAAGTAAATTGCAAGCTGTACTTGAACTATTTGGAGTAAATGCATGGTCTTGGTCTCTTTTGAAAGATAACACTGAAGCTTTTTTCCCTCAATAGTCAGAATCACTTGAAGTGCTGCTGACACTGAGTTATATGAGTTTGAACACACTAAAGTATAAGGTTTTTATTTCCGCCTGAACATTTATTTGTAAATAGATGCCTGTAGATGACTATAAATGTGACTTATGGACTGGAAAACACAATGGGACAATAGCCTGAAGCCTTTTCTAGTCTGAGTAAAAAGCAGATAACAATATCACAGAAAATGAATATTTTACACATGTTTTTCTAATGAAATGTCTAGGCGTTTTTTCATTTTGAGACTGAAAATATTCATGATATATACACTATATACCTGCTAATATTCTTAACATCACAATGCATGACTGTACTTTTAATGTAAATCAGGTGCCGGTGCATTAAAACAAAAGAGAGCTTGAGTTTGCTGCAAATCAGATGAGACTACGCCTGTTGTAGAAAATTAATTCTATATTTACTAAATTCTCCAGATGAATGATAAGGAATTGACTGTGCTGTGTGTCGTTCTGAAGTGATTTTCTTACACGCAGGTCCTCGTAGTAGTAGTTATGCACCACTACTTTAATCTGGACCTGTTCGTTCCTCGCCACTGAATACGGCAGCTTCAGGTCCACGAAGAAACGCTTCCACGCTCTGACGTTGTAAGGCTCCGCAACACAGAAGCCTACAGACATTCAGAAGCACATTGGTGATGGGGATTCTGTACATTTCTTAATGTGTTTGACGTACAAGAGTTTGCTGTGCTTATTGTATCTATTTCCTTTAGAGTTGAGCAACTTGGATAACACAATCGACAAAATGTCTACCGAAATAACTTTTTAAATGTAGTGGTGGTGCCGGTTGATGTTAAGAAATTATATACATGTGCAGTGCATTGTGACATTTTAGCAAAGCGAAGGCCCTCTGTAAAGCCAGAGCAGCCTATTACTCATCAATAGTAAAGAAAAATAAGTACAACTCCGGGTTTCTCTTTAGCACTTTGGCCAGGGTGACGGAGTCACAGCTCTGTGGAGCCGTGCTTTCCTATAGACCTCAGTAGTAATGACTTCATGAACTTCTTCAATGATAATATTCTGGCTATTAGAGGCAGGATCGGTGATCTCCTGCCCTCGGCCACTGCCGGTCTATCCTCAGGTGGAGCGGCCATGGAGGAGGCTGTGGGCCCTGATGTGTGTCTGGATGGCTTTTCTCCCATCAACCTCGACCAACTGTCTTCAACGGTTTCTACTTCTAAACCTTCTACCTGTCTCCTGTACCCCATCCAACGAGAAGTTTTACCTTTTAATTAGTGCCTCTCTACTAGATATTATCAATGGGTCATGTACCACAGTCTTTCAAAGTGTCTGTAATTAAACCTCTTCTTAAGAAGCCCACTCTGGATCCAGAGGTGTTGGCTAACTACAGACCTATCTCGAACCTCCCCTTCCTCTCTAAGATACTAGAGAATGTAGTCGCAAAACAGCTGTGTTTCTTTCTACATAACAATAGTTTATTTGAGATTTAGAAGGATTTAGAAAGCATCATAGCACAGAGACAGCATTAGTGACAATTACTAATGACCTTCTAGTTGCATCAGATAGGGGACTTGTCTCTGTACTGGTCTTGTTAGACCTTAGTGCAGCATTCAACACCATTGACCAGCACATCCTATTACAGAGACTAGACCAGTCAAATGACATTAAATGTACAGCACTAAGCTGGTTTAAGTCGTGTTTACCAGATCGATCTCAGTTTGTATTTGTAAACGAATAGGCCTCGATGACCACCGCCGTTCGTTATGGAGTTCCACAGGGTTCTGTGTTTGGACCAATTTTATTCACCTTATATATGCTTCCTTTAGGCAATATTATCAGAAAACACTCCATAAACTTTCATTGCTATGCTGATGATACTCAACTATATATATATATATATATATATATATATATATATATATATATATATATATATATATATATATATATATATATACATAAAAATATATCGATCAAGCCAGATGAAACCAACCAGGTCGCTAAAATTCAAGCATAAAAAACGGGATGACCTGCAACTTTCTGCTGCTGAACTCGGACAAGACTGAAGTTATTTTACTCGGACCAGAACACCTCAGAAATAAATAATCTAATGATATAGTTTTCTCTTGATGGCACCACCGTAAGGAATCTCTGAGTTATCTTTGATCAGGATTTGTCCTTTAACTCCCACTTAAAACTAATCTCAAGGACTGCCTTTTTTTCACCTACGTAACATTTAAATAATCAGGTACATCTAGTCTCAAAGCCATGCTGAAAAACTAGTTCACGCATTTGTTACTTCAAGACTATGTTACTGTAACTCCTTATTATCAGGCTGCTCCGGTAAGTCCCTTGGGTCTCTCCAGTTGATCCATAATGCTGCAGCTCGTGTGCTAACGAGGACGCGGAAGAGAGATCACATTACTCCTGTACTAGCTGCTCTCCACAGGCTCCTTGTGAAATCACAAATCAAATTTAAAATCCTTCTCCTCCCCTACAAAGCCTTAATTGGTGATGCACCATCATATCTTAAGGAGCTTATAGTGCCATATTACCCCACAAGAGAGCTGCGCTCACTGAATGCAGGGTTACTTGTGGTTCCTAGAGACTTAAAAAGTACGTTGGGAGAGCCAGAGCCTTCAGTTATCAAGCTTCACTTTCAGTCCGAGGTTAGTTGGGTTTTTTTCTCCCCAAAATCAAGATTACGGTTGTGACATTTCTGCTTCGTTAGACTTTTCTAATGGAAAGTGATATCAAGATTACGGTTGTGACATTTCTGCTTCGTTAGACTTTTCTAATGGAAAGTGATATTATGTTATTATGGAGACTGAAAGCTCCACTTTCAGTCTGAGGGGCAGACAGTCACCTCTTTTAAGAGTAGACTTAAGACTTTTTTTTGATAGCGCTTATAGTTAGGGCTGTATCCGACCTGTGATTTGGGAAGCTTTTTTCAGAGGGAGAGTCAGGCAACTCCCCTCGCGATTCACAAGGGCAACTCACCCCGTGATTCCGTTAGAGAGATTTCTCCTTAAATTGTCAGACTGCAGGAGTTTTTCCTGATCCGATGTGAGGTCCTGGGACAGGGATGTCATATGTATACAGATTGTAAAGCCCTCCGAGGCAAATTTGTAATTTGTGATGCTGGGCTATACAAAATAAACTGAATTGAATAGAACTAAATGTAGACCTCTCAAAGTTAAGTGCTTGCATATTCATAGTCCGGCTTTCATATAAGTGGGGACACTGAATATGTGAAATCTCCATTTTTAAAAGCCAGAGTTGTCGTCACAAGCTGTGGCAGGCTTCGTAAAATGTCGTGGGAGAAAAAGAGCCACAATGTGACAAACACTCAGCCCCACCGTCTGGGGGGATCATAGGGTACAGATGACCCTGAAATGGGATCAAGTACAACAGTTGACTCTGCTCTAGGGCGGGGCTACTGTGATTGACAGGTCTCTACTGGAGACGTGTACTGCATCTCTAAGTAACTCCTCAAAATGACTCAAATATGGTAACGTCCGTTCGTTGGTTGCGAAAAAAACATGGTGATGGCCGTAATCCAAAACTCAAGCGGTTCAAAACGGCAGTCTACGAACCAATTGGTGACGCCACAATGACAACATCCACTTCTTATATACAGTCGATGTGGGGGTTAGATGTGCAGAACAGACATGTGCCGCTAATTTAAAGATGTAAAGGGTAGTAGTTTGACAAAAAAAGAAAAGCCAGAGAACAATAGAGAGAACAAGAGAATGAACATGGAGGAATGGGAACACTGTGGGCCTCGCTCACTCAAATGACTGAGGCAGACTAGTAAATGAAAGACTTTTAAAGTTAGAGTGAAGATACTGATATCATATAAAACTAGGCCTGGATTGGGTCTGGATGAGGGAACCAATTTGGAAGATTTCTTTCTATAATTCCTGATGGCTACCCTCCTCCTCCTCGTACCCGTGTGAGGTGATGCACTGACGGCCAGAATTCCCCACTCTGTGATGCTGTCGGGTAAGGCATGGTTCACGTTCTTCACCGCCAACCTGTTGATAAGATTCATGTCCTTGTTATCACCAGGAGGTTCAAGGTCAAAACCACTCTTTTTAAAGGTTTAATAAAAACAATGTAGCATAGCTGTCTACGTGGATGGATTATGAGACAATGGGCAAAGACATGTAAAGGACACAGGCCCAAGAGCCAAAGATTCAAAGATACATATTAGTCATTTTGCATCTCTTCCTAGTCGTTCTGTGTCTCTTTTTATGCCATTTTGCATCTCTTTGTAGTCACTTTGTATCTATAATGGCCATTGTAAATATATTTGTAGTCAATTTGTTTCCATTTCTGGTCATTTTGCATCTCTTTATAGACATTTTGTGTCTTTTTTGTTATTTTGCATCTCTTTGTAGTCATTTTGTGTCTCTTTCTGGTTGTGTTACATCTCTTTGTGGAAGTTTTGTCATTCTTTTTTTGTTTTGATGCAACTTTAATGTTTCACTCACCCGTCTCTGTCAGCCTGGTTGGGCAGGTTGACATCCATCCACAGCCAAGACTCATAGAACTTGGATCGCAGATACACTTGAGTCTCATCCAGATACTCCTCATCTTCCTCCTCCTCCTCTTCCTCCAATGGTGTTTGTCCCACTCTTCCAAATTCACCTCGGCATCCCTCTAATAAATGTTCACGTTCATGACACATTTTTACATGATTACCAGGTCTTAACCTCTTATTACATATCTCTATTATATGAATTTGGAAGCTATTAACATGTCTGCACACACAACAAATTCAGTAAAAGTTATCTTTACAGTCATTGTTTCTACCTGAAACACATTGTGTGAGGTCTGACAAACGTGTTGAATGCATTTCCTTCCTAATAAATTAACCACATCTAAAGCTGTTTTTCTTTTAAAAGTGTTTCACATCCATGTTTACTCGCACTATTGGAGATTAAAAAAATAGTGCAGGTTGCCTTTAATGAGCTCAGTGGAAGAATTTGGATTCGTGCCTCTAGCAGCTCTTGGGATGGCAATATTGGACCATCACATTGGCAATGATATTCATTTTATGTCCCCCTCAAGATGAATTGATTATCCTCTGACTCGACTTTGTAATTTTTCTAATAGTTAAATTTGAAATCTCAAAACATATTGGCTATTTGAAGGTCTGATTACAAAAAGCTTGGAGGCAAGGTACAATATTCAGTGAGTTTCAGTGAAACTAGCACATATCGGAATATCGGAGATCATTGTTTACAGTCCGATTAGCAACTTCCGATGCGAGAATGGAGGCGGAGAAGAGAGACGACGTCTGCGACCGGATGGTTTCACAAGAAGCCCCTTTGCACTGAGTTAACAGCGGCGTTGTAGTCGAGACAAACCGGGACCAAGTCATAACCCAGTCCCGAGTTTATTCAGACCGAGACAAGACCAGGACTTTGAGGGGTTGAGAACACGTCAAGACCAAGATCAAGACCTTCGAGAAGTGGTCTTGAGACAGGTCTCGAAACCGAGACCAATCTCCACTACTACAACATCCATCCATCCATCCATTCTCCGAACCGCTAATCCTGTTTAGGGTCGCGGGGCGCTGAGCCGATCCCTGCTGTCATTGGGCGAAGGCAGGGTACACCCTGGCCAAGACGCCAGTCTATCATAGGGCTCATATAGAGAGACAGACAACCATTCACGCTCACATTCACACCTATGGGTAATTTAGAGTCCAATGAACCTAAGCTGTCTTTGGACTGTGTACTACAACATTGTTAAAAGATTATTTTTTTGCAAATAAAGAGCTAAATCGCCATCAGAAGCCAGTGGGTTCAGAGATTGCATTTCGGCCAATGCTTTCTGCCTCATTTGCGCTCCACGTGGACCGTTAACCCACGTACAACTAAAGCCTGCTCAAGCTTGATTGGTACATGAACTACAAACACAAACCAGAATGCTTCCCATGCCAAAATCATGTCCCAATTCCTACAAATTCAGCAAAAAGATGATTTGGTTTGTGACCAAACACCTGCAAACTAATGGCATTCCCATCACCCTCAGCTGACCTTTGTGTTTGGTGATAGTTAGCACACGGTAGCATGCCAACACATTAAAACAACACTATGAACATCACATCATAAAATATCAAAGAAAGATGTGAAAATGCTTTCTGCTAATTTAAAATGAAACAGAAAGAAAAAAGTAGAGTAATTACCAATTGATGGACTCATACCACACACTATGGATTTAATACCGACTGAAGAAGTGAGTTCAAAGCAGTCGTCGGATAGAGCTTGGTTCCTGAAGGTGGCGCAGCAGTAGCGGAAGGCACTAATGCACTCCCAGCCCTCCGTGATGTAGAGGGAGCGTCGCTTGCAGGTGTACGGCATGGGGATCTCCCTGAGGCCGTCCTTACAGCAGCGATGCTGCAGCTTCTCCTTGTAATGACTCTCTGGAGGCAGAAGGAACCAGCTGTCAGTCTTCAGTGCTAATAATATAACATCAATATTTTCTAATAGGAACTGATCCAGTGAAGAAAGTGGAAAATTGAGCAGCTAAAGAGCCAGATGTTTTCCTCAGAAGTTGTTGGAGTCCAAACCAGAAAATAGAATATTGACTTTGATTCATCAGATAGCTCAGGGGTCGGCAACTCGCGGCTAGCCCCACTCTTGCAGCTCTCTGAGGCTCTGAAACTTATTTTTTTTTGCCCAGTGGAAAATCTTTCAAAGGGAACTCCTCTTATCTTGGAGTTTGAGGTGATATTGAGTCACTGAAAAAAAATTAAAATATTTTTTAAATTAAATGTGCGTCACATCCTATTATGTCGCTGTCAAGGACCTTCCCCCGCAGGTGGCTCATCATGATTTGCAGAGCCCCGCCCTTGCTAAACTATAAACGGATAAATATAAAAAAGAAAAGTATAGAGTTTAATTCTGCGTGGATGTATTAATTTGTTTCACTGCCAACGATGGCTTACCTGTATGCTTGATATGGTGAGAAATGCTCAAACAACAAAACATTAAATGTTGAAAGACTCTTCCAGAACTAACGCACAGCATTTACTGAAAAGTATCAAGCTGCAGAAGAGCGAAGAAGAGCGATTCCTCAACTGCTGCAGCAAACTGAGTAAAGTAAATATACTTTCAGGAAGTGGATTAAGTCTCCAAACTCCACTACTGCTGCTGGTTCTGTGGCAGCTCATGAGACACTGAGGCGTCCGTTAGTAAAAACGGATCCGTCCTCCTCCGTTTGCGGTGCTCTAAAACTCCGGCGGAGTGAGACCTCACATGAGGAGGACAGGGATCAAATCTGCTACCTTGTGAATAAAGGACGAACACTCTACCACATTAGCGAAATATATAGGTAGGACTCACGTTCGCATAGTTGAGTTTTTAACCTAAATCTATGCCGACATTTTTCTTTCTCCTCTTCATAAGAGTTTGATAGTTATACAAGTATACTAGTTATACATAGCTAACAGGTAAAATAGCAATACAATGTCAATCATTGTCTTGTCTCTATAATTTCATAAATACAACAAATTATAGTTGTTGTATATATAATATGACTATATATAAAACTTTATAAGCTGTGATATCAAATACCTTTTGTGGCTCCAGACAAATTTTTTTGGGTGGAAAAAAAGGTCAAAATGGCTCTTTGGATAGGACAGGTTTCTGACCCCTGAGATAGATGAAAACACAAAACCAGTGAGATGTATTGCTTCTCTATGTCTACCAGATGTGAATAAAAGGTTCCTGCTCACACATCGGCAACTAGATGGGCACTTGATGGGAGGCGATTTAAGGAAAGTGAAAAACAACGGGCCCTGTGATTCAAATCCACTGCCAAATTGAATGGGTTCTTTCTCAGCCCAAGCTCCATCCTTCCACCAAGTTTCATGAAAATGGAACCAGTAGTTTTTCTGTTATCCTGCTGACAAACAGACATAAAAACCAACAAACCAAAAACATAACCTCCTCGGCAGAGGGAGTCATCATTTTACAATGTCAGATTGTTGTGGTACTCTTTTTTTCGCCTAAGTGGCCAATTAGTAAATTGACTAATTTTACTCACCCAGCTGGGCTTTACGCTGCAGCAGTTCGGCAGAGCGCCTCCCTCTGGCACTGCGTGGACACTGCAGCTCTAAGGAGACAACAATATGTGACCATTTCTGTTTATCTGCATTTCTCCATCATGAAAAATCTTTAAAAACTTTAAAAACCAGCATTTAATAAAAAGGTGCCACTCTGAATGCCAAACTGATTCTAAAAGAGTGTTAATGTCTACTCATTATCTTCATTTGCAGGAGAAGAAGTAGTACTAACAGACGTTTTTTGTTTAAACTATCTAACTAAATATTGGCATTATATCAGCCTTTGACATGACTTACTGTTTGCCTCAGTAACCAACCACCTGTAGCTCCAGTGTTGCTTCACTTTGAGCAAACACACAGAGCAAACAAGACCTTCTACAAAGGAGGAAGTTGGACTCCAACCGCTGACAGAGCTACTTTAACAGCAACTACCTTTTGTTCTCTTTATTGATATAACTATGTAGGGTATATAATAGATTTGTACAGCTCAGATTAAAGTATGTTTTCATGTATTCAATTTGTTGGAGTATTATTCAATCATATATCAAGTTCAATGCCTCCCTCTATTTTTAAAGCAGGCTTTGCCCCCATTTAATGAATACATTAAGAAATAAAGAACACAGCATTAACTTTATTTAAGATGAAGAGAGTTTGTTGAAATCACAGCATATGAAGTAATCCTGTGAACTAGTTTTGCTCAACAGCTTGAGACAATTCACTGGATAAAGGCAACATGGGAACGATATGCAGAGCCACGTCAAATCAACGTATCGATGAGATCTATCAGCTGGATCTGAAAAACATCACTTTTCTTATTGAAGTAGCTCAAATTAGGGCCGGGCGATTCTTTAATATGAATTGTATCATGATGAAATCAAATATCAAGAGATCATAGACTGTTTATCTATTGAAGTACCAGGAAACATGCTACATCGGCAGCTGCTCCATGCTCGTTGGTTACCTTGTCTGGTTTGGGTTTGGAACCCGGCGCTGGAGGCGTAGAGCAGTCCAGCGTCTGAGAACACTGATCTGGCTTCGCTGCCTCCCCCTCGGGTGCAGCCGATGTCTCCGTGCTCCACCGCGGCCCAAATCTGAGGACAAGGTCCCGTTGAGGACAAGGTGACGAGAGGCTTTTGAGTTTTGGTATGGTACTTTAAAAACAATCATGATGCTTGTCGGTTTGGGACAAGAAATAACCTGTTGACTTGTACCAACATTTAAAAATATCTGAAAACAATCACACCCACCTTCCTCTGAGTAAGTCTGTCCCGGTTGAGCAGATACACAGCGTTGTCCACGACCACCAGGCTGACCTTTGCCCCCGGATCACCTCTGAGCTGAAAACTAAAGTTCTTTCCGGGCGTGTAGTACGGAAGATTTCTGTCCACCGGCCCGACTTTCAGCTGGAAAACAGACGTTTTCGATTAAATTCATTTGAACAGCCCTAAATCATAGATTTGCCTCAAAGAGCCCATGAAACTCCCAAGACTCACTGGTTCCTGCTAAAGACAAGAACAGCTCACAATCATACAGTTTTTTTGTGTTAGTTTTGTAAGGCTCAGTAACTTCCTAAAACATCTGGACACTAGTTTTTAAGTGACGCAAACACAAGCAAATCGTGCATTTGTGAGGGACCATCTTCAGCGGCGGATTAATCCACATTTCATGCTCAAGTGAGGATTTGCAGGACGGTGTGTGTGTGTGGGATTGAGTCCAAATGAATCACAGTGTGTGCGAGTACATGGTGATGAAGGAACACAAAGGGAAGGCAAGGCGATTCAAAGTGCTTCACATAAAACCATTAAAAGTATCAAAACATAATGCAGATTTAAAAACAGTTAAGAAAACATTAAAACAGTCAAAAAGCAAAATCAAAGTTGAATCAAAGTTGCAGTGCAGTTTAAGAAATACAATGCAGTAGTGAGATGCAGCAATTGAATCTGGTTCAATTAAAGGCAACAGCAAACAGAACAGAAACAGATCCCCTGGTGATATAGTTATGTAGATTTGTGTGTCATCTGCATAATTATGATACCACAGTTTGTTGTTTTTCATAATCTGAGCCAGTGGAAGCATGTAGATGTTGAACAGAAGAGGCCCCAGTATTGAACCTTGGGGAACACAACATGTCATCCTAGTCAGCTCTGATGTGTAGGTAGCTACCAACACAAAGTATTGTCGGTCCTTCAGTGTAAATCTATGAAGGTATTAGTGGAGAAAAACAACTAAGCATCTATGACAGTGGAATTTGTAGACTTTATTTTCTCTTCCACAATTACAACACAACTGTGACACTTTCTCAAGCTCTTCATTGCAGGCACACAAATTAAGAAACTCACATCCTCACATTTGTTCTACAGTTACTGCAGCGAATAAGGTGCATCACGGTCAAGTACACCTGGAAAAAAATTAAATAAAATCATGGACAGAAAAAACGCCGTAATGCGCCATAATCACAACAGTGTGACGACCCTCTCCGCCACTGGCCGTTGTCCCTGCAGGTGTGCAGGTGGGCGTGGCAGACAGGGTCGTCAGGAGAGTGGGGACACCTGCACTCGTTAGTGGCAAGGAGTTAACAGGCCCTCAGGGTTGGTGCTCTCACTCTCTCTGCCCTGAGGCACCAGTTGGGTTGGTAACAAGATCACGGTTTGGTTCTGTTTTGTGGAAGTTTGTAATGAAGACCCTCCATTACCCTTCACTTATGATTGGATTTGAAATGTTTTCAAGTAATTTACCTCTTGTGTCTCCTCTCCAGGGTGTTCCATCTAAAAGAGTCCCTGGGGTGCCTGAGCACCAATTCATGGTTCCGGGAGATACCAAGTAATAATTAGTAGAGGGGGGTTTTTGTTTTGATGTAAAGTTGATTTCCCTCTTTCGGGCTTTATATGATCTCTAGGTTGACGTGTGGCACCACTGGAGATCATGCAGCTTATTGATCCTAGGGGATAGGAATGTATATAAAGGTATGTATTATCATGTATAGGTAAAGGTGTGTGGGCAGAGGTGTGTGGGCAGAGGTGGGCAGAGTTTCCTGTGGTGGGGTCGAGGGCCAATCAGTAGCAGGCTATATAAACTGCCTCATGCCATATAGCTGGTTCCATTGCTGCTGGGACCACACGCTGCCGTGGTACACCATAACTGTCCTGTTAGTTTAAATGTTGGTGAAATAAACACCTGGTTGGCCACCATGTAAACCTGTCGCGTTTTCTGCTTCCAAAATCCAGCCGCTATATGGCCATCCTAACAAAGCTAAAAAACCCTCTTTTCTGTTAAACCGCTCATTTTATCCGTATCCCCCTTCTTTTGTCACGGCCGTGCGGCTCGGTTCGTGACAACAGTAACTGCAGAAGAAATGTGAGGGTTTATGTTTCTTAATTTGTGATTTGTGCACCTGCAATGAAGAATTTTAGAAGGATTAAAAACAGTCACAGGCGCTTTGCTCCATTCAGACCTCCGTACTGATCACTCACCCCTCCAACGCAGGAATCTGCCACATCCACCCAGATGGAGTCCGACACCACCTCCTCCTGCCCCACCCAGGGAATACCGTAGAACGCCACGAAACGGAACGACGGCATCATCTCCGGGGTGACCGTCAGCACGACGCCGGTGACCAGCTGACCCGTCACGTCCACACGCTCGGCAACAATGATGTTTCCTTTACTCAGCACCTGAGAGTTTTGGGGATTTTTTTATGTCTGTGTTTTACTTGATTTTGTTGCTGTTTTGTAAATGCGGTGTTCTCGTCTCACCAGGTAGGTGATGTGTGTGATGAATTCTCTGTGTGTCGGGTCTGAAGGAGCGATGCTCAGCTTCAGGTTCAGTCGGTCTCCTAAGGACACCGCGTTGGTTCCCGTGGAGATGTACAGGTAGTTCTGTTGGTTCAGGTTGAAGGGGACGTACGGCCGGACAGTGACCTGTTGTCTGGCCTGCTGCTCTGGTCTCAGGTCAGCCTGCGTGGTCTCAGCCTGGGAAACACACAATGAAAGCATTAAGGTTTGTGACAGTTTTGTCTCTGTCATCCCGAAGAAATTCAAGATAACAAAATCGTACAAAATAGCCTTTATGAATTTGGTCTACAGCAGGGATGTCCATATTCACCAATGACATAATACTGTCCTCTAAAGAAACATTTTTCAGGCTTTTAAAACCACCTGTGCAGGTTTAGAAAATAAAAACCGACGAGGGGCCGCAAATGACCTTTATTATCGACTAATCTGCAGGTTAGTTGCTGCTTATGAAAAGGAAGTAAATGGTGATGTAGCTTGTTTTGTCCCGAAAGAAAAGAAAAAAGTTACGTGGTTGTCGTATAAAAGCAATGGAAAATCTTCACATCTTAAATCATTGAAAAATTTAGCTTGAACATTTTTTATGTTAACAGTTAATGGAAAATAACTGTTTCTTCTTGACTTTCAGTTGATTTACAAATGTTCTTTTCTTGCAATATAGCATAAAACTGGAGCAGTTGTGTAACACTTCATGAATAATCAGAACCATTTATTACCATGAATTTGTCCTGGTGGGAGGTGCATAACATTTAACAATAAACAATTTATCTGGTGTCTCTATGGAGGCCAAGCAGTTTAAGCAGGACTTTGCAGATTAAAGTAGCCGGGCAGTGGACGTTATCGTTGATTGTTATGGAAGTCAACAAATCAGATCTCTAGTTTGACAAGCTGGGCGGATTCTTTGACGTGCAGGGCCTGCGAAATGGCGTGGACGTGTGATTGTTCAGTGGCCCAGCGTGACCATTAACATGCGCTGTGATTGGTCAGTGGGAGCTGGAATGGTTCAGGCTGAAGAGAGAAGTTGTGACATGTTTAGTGTTTTGCTTGGTGGCTGAAGGATGAGGAGAAGCAGACTTGGTGGCGGATTTAGTGACAGCGTATGTTTGCGGTGATGACCCCGGTGTCGACTGCCGCTGTCGAGCGGATATTTTCTGCCCTAGAACGCGTGGAGGTGTTCCGGGGGCGCGGCTGTCCTCACCGGCGTCCATGGCCACCTGTTGCTGAAACTGGAACCGTTAAACTGTACAACCGCGTCGCTGAACATTTTGTTTACAGGGAGAGGTGGATGGACTTTGTCTGTAAGTGAACAGCATCTGGTGAGTTAACTGCTTTTTGTGTTTTTTCATCTGCGGTGGCGTTGTCATTGGTGCCGTTTTTTTTTTATCATGGATTGTTTTGTCATGTAATAACTAAGTGAGGTTCTTGTTGATGCGGGGAAATCCCCGGTGGGCTGTGGGGTTGGGCTGGTCAGGACGCACAATCTCGCCTCGCGCTCGGCTGGGGTGTCCGCTGGTGGTGGAGTGGCTCCGCGGGTCAGTCCCCACGCCCTGTGTGACCTCCCTCCATGCTCGTGGAGGTGCCGTGTGGCGGAGTGGGCGTCTGCTGTCCACACATGGTCTGTATGAACACGTATAACGCGACACGTATTGAGTGTCTGACAGTAACTCCCGGGACACTCCCCCCCCCCCCCCCCCCCCCCCCCCCCCTCCTGATGTGGACTGTACGGCACTGAAGACCTAGGTTGAAAACGCACTGGTAAAATGTGAATGCAGTCACACTAACCGTGATGGTTTGTGGGTTTCTATCAGCAGGCATGTTGACGATGGCTCTGCCGATGCCGGTGGAGACGACCACGTCCGTGTTCAGCAGCTTCAAGGTGACCAGAACGTTTCGGGCCGGGGAGCCGTCATGGTGGCTCACCTGGATCTGGACAGGTTGGAGGGAGAGCATTTGTCTTTGTTGTATACACTTGTGATTGATCTGAAGGACACGTGAACACAAGACAAGGACAAAACAAAAGCAAATATCCAGTTTTAGTGGATGGATCATGAACACAGAAGACGGTCCTTACTGTAAAGTCCAAGGGGAGGCCCGGCTTGAAGTACTTCGGTATGTCTTTGAAGGATACCACAAACGGAGACTCCACAATTTTAATGCCAGTCTTCTCTGCTTCAACCAGGTCACTGCCTGTTGTTGAGTGATCAAGGGAAAAGTCTAACTATTATTACATATAAAGTTTTTATTTTTCAGTATAACCATTGAGCATATATATGGTTTGTTTTTTATTTTCAATTATAGTTTGTGATTAGACCACATAAAATGCATAGGACTAAGTTACTAAGTTACAGTTATAAGTTGCTATGTTATATAATCTTTTTTAATATGCTGTGTTATATGATCTCTACTTTTGCATTCATATATATTACCAAGTAGTAGAAACATCCTTTAGCCAACTTTGGTGACAGAATGAATGATGCATGTGCTTGTGCACGGCCGTCTCTGCAAGACGAGAGAGGAGAGAAGAAGTGTTCTTCACCAGCTCTGGATCTTACCATTCTCTTAGTTGCTTGTGACACTGAAACTGTTTCATTGAATTGAAATTGTTGTATGTGATATTAATTTTAAATAAAACTCCATTCGTAAGTCACTGAAACCAAACAAAATATTCTGGTTCTTTAAAACAATTCAAACCCTCTCCCCTGTCCATCGACCGTGAGATACAGAAGTGACGACTGAACCTACCAAAGAGACTTAAGGTAAGTATCTTTGGGTGAAGACTTAAGGTAAGTATCATTGGGTGAAGACTTTTGCAGTGTTTGTCATAAATGATGAGATGGTGTCAATAGGCAGAGAGAAGGCATAGACGAAATGCATACTCGCTTGATAAGGGTTGAGAGAAGTTACAGCCTACCGTAGGGGACCTGGAGCGCAAGCTGTAAAACACCCTCGATAAAACCTATAACTTGTTTTGAAAAAATAACATAAAATCCAAACGATTTAGCACGGGGCGAGATAAAAGATCGAAGGCATTATACCAATATTGGTCGGTATAATTTCTATAAGAAGAAACACTTGTTATTCTCTGAGATTAAAGGCACACATTTTAGAGAAGCTAACCCCATTGCACCACAGACTGCTGTATTATCGCTGCAATGGATGAAATAATCAAATCATGCTTTGCAATTTAGATTTAGCAATAAGGATATACTAGTGATTTTAGTCCAGAATGACTATAGTATTGAAACATCTGGACTTGTTCTAATTCAGGCCCATTCAGAAGAAAACATACTGATTTGAGTTCTTTGCTCGTAAATCTTTTCTCATTCATTTACTACTTTAATCTCAGAGAATGTCCAATTTGTTTTTCTCGTAAATGTACAACTTTAATGTTGTAAATTCAGAGTTTGGTCCCAAAAATATTAATTTGGCCCCATTATTATTTGTTTTTACCAACATTGGCTTTAATTACCCTCCTTGTGGTATTTCAACTTTTTTATGCCATGTCACACTATACAAATCCTTCCTACAGCTCCGAAAGGCATAGTGCAGATTATATTTCATTGTATATGGTCAAAATTTATACTGATTGATGCAGTGTTACATGTTACAAGTTTTGGAATTGCATGAGCGGTCAGTTATCTAACACAGAAAATGACCTGGACTTTTGCTTTTGAACATCGAAAACAACTTGTGAAATAGCCCACATTTGCCAAAAACTGAGCCAAGAGAGAGTCAAAGTTATCGATTACTTGTTTGTCCAGACTGTAGACTTTATATAACAAGTGGACGTAGTCATTGCGACATCACCCGTTGTTTTGTGGAATGCCGTTTTGAAGCCTTGAGTTTGGTTATTTCGCCGTCGCCATCTTGGATTACGGTGATCACCATTTTGTTGTTTTTGTGTGTATATATGTAATATGTGACCATATTTGGAATGTAGTAACTTCCAACCTGTCAATCACTTTGTAGCCCCGCCCTAAAGCATCCCCTGCTTTATGGTCTGTTTGACTCTAAATGACCATAATTTACTAAATGAACATCATGCTGTATTGAAGAAGACTTGAAACTAAAGATTGAGACATAAACTCATGTTTATAATGTTTACTGAGGGAATACATCAAGAGAGCAGTAGAGTCATTAGGTTCGTTGGAGATGAGCCAGTCCTGCGTAGAATCGATCACCGGCAATCGGCGCACAATGCATGAAGGCTAGATTTGTGTCTGACTTGGTCCCGACTTGCTCTGACGTCATGCACGCGTGGTCAACGATAATCTCACGAGAGCGCGGCGGACGCAGATTTTAGAGCCAGGCAGCTCTCAACCGACTGCGTGGCCCAGTGCTTGATGGGTAACGCCTGATTGTTGTGACATCAGAGAGCTGATTGGCTCTTAGATTTGACAGCAAACACCACGTGTTGTAGAAAATGCTTATTTTATGTGTAGTTATAATACTTAATGCTCGATCAAAATGAGTAGTAATGTATTTCTCCGGCAGATATAAGAAAAAACAAAGGCCGCCTGCTCTTGTCTGCATTCCAGGCGAGGCACAGTTCTTTTGAACGAGCCTATCTTCTCATTGACTTCTATACAATTTGAGGAGTCGGCCCCTGCTGGTCTGTAGAGAGAATGCAGGTTTTAAGACACTTCAGCATCGGCAGAACTGGATGTTGCCTCCTTGTCCAGACGGCTAAAAGGCATGCTGATACACATATGATCAGAGGCATTGAGAAAAAAAATTGTGCTGTTTACGACAATTTGAAGAGTTTGGTCTTGCTATAGCCTGCACAGACTGTCTATAGTAAGACCAAAGATAATATCACAGATAAGATCACAGTTTGTTTGAAACCATGGGACGGTTTCTGTGACTTATGTTACACGTCTTTGTGTACACATTTTTCAAAGGACTATTTGTTCAGGAATTGACTTTATTGATACAATATAATGAGTCAAGGGGTTGGGTTTTTGATATTTTTGCCTGTTTACCCACTCACATGAAGGGCTCACCTGAGTTGGTGAGCACAGAGGCCTTCACATACACAGACTTGCCCACCAGAGACTTGATGTTGGGGTAAGCTCTCTTGAGCTCCTCCATGCTCAGACTGACGACTCCTCCATCCAGCTGCAGGAGAACAAGAGCACAGAAGACATCTAATGGTTATAAGAGCTACTGGTTCACTGTTATAACACACTAAATAATTACTAACCAGTATGTATAATTTCTACAATACAAATCTTAGCTAAAGCTCTAGCTTTCAACAGCGACCCAGCAGTCTTGATAAACAACTCATACTGATTGACCTGCTATGGTCAAGTTCACAATATTAACTTTCACAAACAATTTTACATTTTTATATTAAACCAAATGTCTCTGTTGCACTTGTTAAGAAACAAAAAACTCCACAGTAACGTTTGCTTAACACCAATCATGAATATAAATATAATTAACTAAAAGGCTAAACAGAACCAAAGCTTTGTAGTAGCTACATCCCGCCCCTCAAACGCAGACTGGCCAATCATATCGTAGCATCAGCCAGACCAGGGTCCAATAACTATCTCCTCTGCTGAAATCAAATTTTTCTTCCTCCAAAAATGACATATTTCAGTGTGGTTAGTGACAGTGTGGGCTCCGTAGTAACGTAGCTCTGACAGCTTATCGGAGGGGGCAAGCAAGGGGCGGGGCCTAGCAAAGGGTCAATTATGATA
This sequence comes from Taurulus bubalis, assembly GCF_910589615.1. Lineage (NCBI taxonomy): Eukaryota > Metazoa > Chordata > Actinopteri > Perciformes > Cottidae > Taurulus > Taurulus bubalis. The sequence continues at coordinate 2,674,895 of NC_136594.1, read as the reverse complement.
GGTGTAGCTCACAAATGTGGCAGCGCCCATAAAATCAGCGACGTACATTTGACGTCTGCTTCACTGAAGGCAACCTTATCATCTCCTGGTTGATCTTCACCCCAAACACCACATAGGCCGTCCCCTGAACCAGCTCCCCGTACAGGTACCTGAGACACAATCACAACAAAGGTAAATCAACAGTCAACTGGTTTCATTCATAATTTTCATATAAATACTTAAAATTCGGAAGGAAAATCTATTTAACACGTATGACATTTTAAGGCTCAAAGGTTACATATTATAGTGAATTATGTACATGAAGTGGCTTCACAAGCCTGTGTTGGTGTGTGAGTGTTTGACCGACCTGGCCTCCACCTCCACCTCCAGCTGGCTGTCATCCAGGTTGAGGAAGGACTTCCTGGGCGTTAGGGTAACATTGAAGGCAGGAAGCACTGAAACACAACACACGAGAAAAATATAGTATAACTTTTATTAAATAGTACACTTCTTATTAACATATCACATTCAGAGGTGAACAAAAGTGTGATGCCTACAAAACTAACAAACAAAAAAACACACAGTCTAAACATGACATACCATATTTCTTCACCTCAAACTCAGAGGTGAACATGTTCTGCTGCCGGTGGTCAAACTTTGCAGTCACTGTCCATTTTCCTTCACTGTCACAGACACACAGTCACATCAGAGAAACAAATAAAGACTTTGCATCCTCTGGGAAACATGAATGTGCCAATCCAATCCCTATTTGTTGAAATAGTTCATTCTGCAAGTAAAAACACACACACACACATATATATATATATTTGGGGTTACTGTAATTTATACAGTACTTTTTGGGGTACAGGGATATTCTACAGTAGATTACAGTTACTGTGATTTCCCACAGTACTTTTTATGTTACTGTGTTTGTATACAGTACAATATGTAATACTTTGCTTTTGACAGTAAAGCTTTGACTACTGTAATACTTGACTGAATACACAGTACTTTACTAGGAAAGAGTTTACAGTAGGTAACTGTTCACAAACACAGTAAATAACTGTGAATTTCACAGCTGTTTTTTAAAGTGTAATTTATTTCAATCTGCTTTTAACCTGTAATACTATTTTTATGTTTGACTATTGTCATCTTTCTTGTTTTATTGCTGCCTCTATTGTTTGTTACCATGTAAAGTGCAAATAAAATGTATTATTATTATTATTATTATTATCTCGATGAAATATTTATACAGACAGATCTCAATCTCTTGGCAGTGGAAGGAGTTGAAAGGTGAGTCAAAGGACTTGATCTTACTTGACAAATTCTGAGAGAGCAAGAGTGTCGGCAAAAACCCCATCCGTAGGTCTGATGCTGGAGACCTGTTTAACCACCACGCCGTCTGTATTCTGAGACACACAAACAGGTTAATTTGACCTATAAAATATAATCAAAAGCCATGGCCCATTCTACAAAGTGTCATGCTGATTACTTTTGCAAGACTCTCATTTCTTAAAGCGCAAAGTTATTTATTCACATGTCTTGTTTCCTTAGATCAACAGCCCAAAACCCAAATATATACATTTTACAATCCTCTTGAACAAGATAATCATTGACTTATCAATTAATGTACTGATCATGATATTTATTTACCTGGATGTCTATTGTGACGGCGCTGTCAAAGGCCTTAAAGGACAAAGAAGACGCAAAGACTCTGAATCGAACTGGAGAGGGAAACAAAAGACAGACTGAAAAATAGTCAAAATAATGTTTTCATGATTTGTACATTGGTATAACATTACTCAGGTGTGTCATCTAAACAGTCATTATCGCTATTACTGTTACTTCAACTGTTTCTGTGTTTTTAAACAGACTTGATCAGTAGTTTCAAGCCAAAGTCCACTTGTGGTTATTTCGTGGTTTATGCTTGGTGCTTTGGTTTTTTTCTTCATCGGCAACTTCGGTTCTTACCGGTGTCTCCGGGTTTGTAGATGGGTTTGTCTGTCTGGATGAAGATGTATCCAGAGTGAAAGGACACCATCATCACCCTCTCCTCTGAGTGGAAGCCACCAAAGTCCACCTTCAGATACACAAACTTGTTCGCAAACTGTTCGCGTTTTAAATGATCCGAGGGAAGCTGAGATGAGATTGAGAGACGGGAGGATGTTCAGAATGAAGGAAAGCATCATGATGTGGAGCAGGAACGAGACACCGACGTTAAAATCCACAACCTGGTATGTTTGAGTGTTACGCTCGTAAATCAATATCGTATAATAAATAGTTTCCACTTTTCTTTTCTGACCTTACTTCTCCCTCGCACCCAACACCGTTGACCCCGATGACTCACCTGTATCGCCTTGAGAGTGTGGAATCCATTTTCCAGATTGAGCGTGACCGAGTCCTGGAGGAGCGTGGTGGTCTTACTGAAGTCCAGGATGGAGATGGAGACGGTGAAGGGGCTGGACACACCGTCTGCCTGGAGGTAGATGTTCTCCTGACTGTCTGTCCTCAGCAGGTCTGGAGCCAGCAGAGTGAACCTGGGGGAGAAACGTCACAACATGGTGGTCGGAAAGTAACCGGGTAGGTACTGCCAGAACAGTACTGCTGACAATACAACTAGTAGTACTGCTACTTGTAGTCAGAACACAGCAGGTTAGCATCCCTTCCGCTAATCCCAGGTTAGCATCCCTTCCACATCGGTTGAACCTCCGGTTCTGCCAATGTGGAAGGGATTTTAAACCTTAATACTCTCTATTGACCAGCAGAGGCCGACTCATCTGATTGCAAAAATAATAATAATAATACATTTTATTCGTATAGTGCTTAATGGTGTCTATGAGGATGAGGATGTTGAGGGAGTGGTCATCAACATCATACGCCTAGTCAAGACATATGGATTAAAACAGCCGGGGTCTCAAAAGGTTAGCGTACGGTCTGTGCGTAACCTCAATTATCTCGCCAGAGTTTTGCAAACCGAATGGTTACCATGAAGGCTCAACAGTTTGCGTTTACCCGGGCAACGTTTGGGAGTCAGCAAGTACATTAGCCGGTTAAACAAGAATCTTGTTTTTTCACTTTATACTTTTTGATTACGGATGATACTGGAGCAGGATGTTAAGAAGAGAACGATGAGATGTCAGAGAGTAAAATAAACAACTGTTAATCCTGAAATGAAAGAACAATGTCCAGTACAACAAACTGTATTAGTGGCAACGGTACCTCGGTGATGAACTAACTTGGACCACTGCACTGCAAACAAACAGAACAAACATTAATGTAAAGCATGACAGAGAACTGCAAACTCAAGACAAATATAATAATTCATAAATATTGCACAGCAAATGTCCATTAAGAAAGAAATAATGATTTTTTTTTACATGTTCTCGTCTCTTGTCATTTGTCTTACGACTGAACAGACAAACCCTAAAAAAAACATATTTTTAACAACTTTCAAGATACAAACTGTCTGCAGAAAAACAGAGAAGTACCTTCTTGAGAAGCTGCAGAGAATCATGAGAAACACAATGTAGTGTAATGTCCACCAACCCATGTTGACCGTCTGGGTCCCCAGTGGACTGTGAACACGAGAGAGACGGTCAACTGTTATACACCCTCCTCTACTACCTCATCAGACGCTGTACAGTCAACAAGAAGAGGAGGGGCGTCGGATTCAGATCAATACAAATGACTCAAAAACAAACTGTGCGAGGGGTCCTTGATGGAGTCCGATGAAATGTGGAATGACTTTCAGATAAATCATCCCGTACATGTGATGGAGACGTTTTGTTCAGCAATATGTTTTGGTAGTAATTGACAGGTTCAGCAGATGGGTGGAAGCCTGCCCAACAGCCAAAGCTGATGCTATGACTGTAGCTAAGTTTCTAACCAGAGAAGTCATTCCAAGGTTCGGGATCCCCGATATAATAAGTTCTGACAATGGCACGCAATTTGATGAAAACCATAATGGAAAAGATATGTCAGTCATTGAGGGTCAAGTAGAGATTAGGTTGTGTGTATCATCCTCAATCCCAGGGATTGGTAGAAAGAGCTAATGGTACGCTAAAAGCAAAACTATATATATACACGTTTATATTTTACTATATTTTTATTTTATTTTATTTGTATATATCTTTCATCCCTGTTGCTTCTTTATATATTTTTCATCTTGTGTGTTTATTTGTATCTTCAAGTTGTACGGCGCTACTATGACAAGAAATTTCCCCTTGGGGATTAATAAAGTATGTATCTATCTATCTAAACTAGCCAACATCTGCAGGGAGACTAAAATGGACTGGCTGACTGCTCTGGCGCTTGCACTAATGAGCATGAGAATGCAAACTAACCGCATCACACATCTAACACCGCATGAGATGCTAACAGGACGGCCTATGCCTGCACCGTACCTGGGAGGACCTCGTTGGAGCTGCTAACCAAAGAAATACGAAGCTACGTACAGCGGTTGGCATGTATACATGAAGCACTGTTTCAACAATAATAATAATAATAATAATAATAGCTAGGATTTATATAGCGCCTTTCATGAAACCCAAGGACGCTTAACAAAGACATAAATAAACATAACAAATGCAACAGTAGCTAGAGGACATAGGCTTTGGTGAAGAGGTGAGTTTTGAGGAGTTTTTTGAAGGTGTCCAGAGATGGTGTGTTGCGGAGCTCTATGTGGAAAGAGTTCCAAAGTGTGGGGGCTGTCACACTGAAGGCTCTGTCCCCAAAAGTTTGCATTTTTGTGTGAGGGATGGAGAGCTGACCCGTGCCTGAGGATCGAAGGTTACGGGACTGTGTGTAAGGGTGAAGGAGGTTAGATAGATACTGAGGAGCCAGGGCATTGAGGGATTTGTAGGTGAGGAGGAGGATCTTGTAGGTGATGCGGGACTTGACCGGAAGCCAGTGGAGGTGGATGAGGGTGGGGGTGATGTGCTGCCAGGGCTTGGTGCGGGTGAGAAACCTGGCAGCCGAGTTTTGCACATACTGGAGCCTGTCCAGGGCTTTGCTGGGAACCCCGGACAGAACTCCATTGCAGTAGTCCAAACGGGAGGTGACGAAAGCGTGGATAAGGGTTTCTGCCACAGAGTCAGAGAGTGATTGCCGGAGACGTGAGATGTTTTTGAGGTGGAAGAAGGCGGATTTGGTAATGGACCTGATATGAGATTGGAATGATAGTGTTGGGTCCAGGATGACACCCAGGTTGCGGACTTCCAAGGATGGGGAGAAGGAACAGCCGTCAACGTCCAGGTGGAGATCTCCAACCTTCCGGAACAGGGCCTTGGGAGCCACAACCATGAGCTCAGTTTTGTTGCTGTTGAGTTTTAGGAAGTTTGATGACATCCAGATTTTTATTGCATGTAGGCAGTTTACAAGTGACTGTGGGGGTAGCTGTGTGGATGGTTTGGTGCTGAGATATAGTTGTGTATCGTCAGCATAAGAATGAAAGCTGAGACCATGGTGGCGGATGATCTGACCAAGGGGAAGCATGTAGATGGTGAAGAGGAGGGGTCCCAGCACAGAGCCTTGAGGTACGCCATGGTTGACTAGGGCCAGGGTGGAACTGGAGTCTCTGATGGTGACAAACTGTTTTCTGTTTGTGAGGTAGGACTGAAACCAGGAGAGAGCTGAACCGGTGAGGCCAAGGTAGTCAGATAGGCGGGTGAGGAGGATGGTGTGGGAGACTGTGTCGAAGGCAGCTGAGAGGTCCAGGAGGACGAGGATGCTGATGTGACCAGAATCTGCAGCGATGAGGAGGTCATTTGTGATTTTGATGAGGGTGGTCTCTGTGCTGTGATGTGGTCTGAAACCAGATTGAAATGTTTCGTAGAGCTCATGGTTGGCCCTATATTGATGGAGTTGGGCGGCCACTGCTCTTTCCAGAATTTTGCTCAGGAAAGGGAGGTTGGAGATCGGTCGATAGTTGTTGCAGTCATCCATGTCCAGACCTGGCTTTTTGAGGATGGGAGTGACTGAGGCCATCTTAAGGCTGTCGGGTACAAGACCAGATGCCAAGGAGGAGTTGATGATGTTCACCATAATGGGGCACAGGGCAGGTAGGCACGCCTTGACCAAGGCTGTGGGCATGGGGTCCAGAGAACAGGTGGAGGCTTTGGCCTTAGTGACCAACTTTGCAACCTGAGGAGCACATACAGGGGAGAAGAAGGAGAGGGAGCACTGAGGCAGGTGAACATCCGAGAGAGCCACGCCCAGTGGCTGAGGTGTGTGTGGAGGGAGGTGGGCAGGAACCAGGAGCTGCTGATGGATGGACTCGACTTTGTCCTGGAAAAAGTCCAGGAACTTAGTGCAGAGGTCGGGGGTACCTGAGGGGAGGGTGGGGCCAAGGGGGCGAAGGAGCCGGTTGATGGTGGAGAACAGCAGTCTGGGGTGGTTTTGTTGGTTGGTAATGAGGGTGGAGTAGTACAGTGTTTTGGCCTGGGAGAGAGCTACTTTGTAGGCCCTCACATGCTCTTTATAAGCCTCAAGGTGGACAGTGAGGCCAGATCTTTTGTAGCGCCTCTCCAGTTGACGGCCAGTGGACTTCTGGGTGCGGAGTTCAGTGGTGAACCAGGGGCGGGACGGGTATAGGAGACAGTCCGGGTTTTGAGGGGGGCAAGGGAGTCAAGGCTGCCGGATAAAGTGGCGTTGTAGTGGGCAATCAGCCCATCAGCAGAGCTGTCGTGTGGATCTGAGGCCAGATGGGTCGCTATCAGGTCGTTCAGAGCTGGTGTACTCACTGTCTTGATGTTCCTGTACTGGATGGTACGTTTTGTGCGCTGCCTGGGCAGGGTGACAGGAACAGTGCAGAGAACAGCGAGATGGTCTGAAACCGCGAGGTTCAGGCACTGCAGATGGGAGGGAGTTGTGCCAGTGGAGCACACCAGATCTAGCGTGTGGCCTTTAGTGTGGGTGGGACTTTTAACGTGCTGTGTGAAGTTGAAACAGTCCAACAGTGACAGGAATTCGGTGGCAAACGAGCAGCTGGTGGAGTCCACATGAATATTAAAGTCACCGAGCAGGAGTGTAGATGGAGACATGGAGCAGACAGAGGTGAGAAGCTCAGATAGCTCAGACATGAAGGTGGTGGAGGCTTTAGGGGGGCGGTAGATGAGGACAACCTGGAGCTGTGTAGACCCAACCAGGGAGAAAATGACACACTCAAACGAGGTGACATTGGGTACTGGGAGGTCTTTGACCAGGATGTCAGCTCGATGTATAACAGCCAGCCCGCCGCCACGACCCATGGAGCGAGGCTTTTGTATGTAGACATATCCAGGGGGAGTGGCTTGATTAAGTGCCATGAAATCCTGCTGATTTTGCCAAGTTTCAGTTAGACAGAGAAAGTCAATTTTCCTGTCAGTGATGATATCATGGATGAGTAGAGCTTTATTGTTGATTGAGCGAGCATTCTGCAGCATAAATGTTGCACCGTTGTTAGTGAATGCTGGGGCAGGCGGTGTGGAGGGAACGACACTGTCAACACAGACCAGGGACCTCAGATTATTCAGGGTGCACACGTGTGGTCTGTTGTGATGACGTCGTAGCTGCGCGTTGGAGCGCCCGTCAGACAGCACTGAGGGAACACCATGATCAGTGTAAACAAACTTGCACCGGGAGGCTCTATGGACATAACGGGGGCGACGTAGGAGTCCGAGGGACTTAATGTCATCGATGCAGTTTGGAATGAAGTGACAGAAGAGGTCCAGGAGTTGCGTTGATGAGTATTTGAAGAACACCATGTTTGCAGCACTGGAGCGCCAGCTAAATCCTGGAGCCGCAATCCGTGGAGGAGGCTCCCAACCTCGGACCGCAGCAGCAGCAGGGAATGCAGCCAGAACAGCAGCAGCATACAGTGTAGCCAGAACACGAGGTGGATAGTCCTGGAGTCGTGGCATGGAGGAGTCCAAACGTGAGCAGCAGAGTGACGTTGGATAATCCACAGTAAATTGATTGCGCCGCTTGGTCGGCGGAGCTAACAGCTGGCTGGCGGCTAACAGCTAACAGCTGATCACTGGAGAAGGCGAGCACACAGAGTCAAATGTGCACAATCTTCTGACAGTTAGCAGCACCAGACAGTGGAGTGTAAATACAACTTATAGTGATAACTTATTCCTACATGCAGTGATTGTAGGCACAGATTTAAACAAAAGGCGAAGTTGTTGCTACGGAACTGAGAAGCGGCGACAAACACGCCAGCGTCCTCTCGAGGTCCTCTCTGGACGTCCTCTCTCTCATTTTGCTTGCATTGATTCTCAGGTCTAACCACCTGAGGAAAACAGCACATTCTGCCATTGAATAGTCAAGTTGCCTTAAGTGACATTAGTAGACTGAATCACTTATAAAGGGCTTTTTTTTATACGTACATGATGTGATACTAGTGGGTAACCCGATATAAGTAGCAACGACCTCCACTGACCCCAAAGAAGAGCTGCAGCAGCTCATGCATCATCCACAAGGTGCTAGCAACCTCATCCCGGAGTGGTTCCCTGCTGTGCGTAAAGTACATGAACCAGAAGATTCAAAGGAGCAACGACATGTTCTGTTTAGTGAGTGACTTCAGTCACTCAAGCGGGGAATGTGGAAGGAAAATGTTTTATATCTTATGCTGCCACAACATATAAAATGGAAGTGTTTCATACTTGTTGCTTACGTGCTTAATATCAAGTCCTGTGCATAGTTGTATATTATGCTTACAGCTTGTAATGGAAATTAACCTTATCAATCTCCTTTAGAGAAAACAAATGCGATGTTAAACACTTAAATGTCTTTAAGCATTTATTAAACAGAAACTTGGAATAATTCACAGAGCTCTTCACCACAGATGGTTCGGAGGTCTGACAACGGGAAATTGTTCAACACGAGTTTTGTACATTAACAATTATAATTGAAATTATCCCCCCCCTCCTCCTCCTCACAGTGTCCTTCTTCCCACCAGACAAGCCTCATGCTGTCTGGAAGATGTTGTTTGCCCTGAGAGTCAAGAGTGAGAGGCATAGAGGAGAAAACAAAAGGAAAGGAACCCAAACAATTAAGGGGACGCACCAGTTATTGTCTCACTCCGATGGCGCCGATCAGACTGGGTCAAGATGAGCTGACCTCTGCTTTCAGAATTCAGTAATACTCACATTCAGAAAACAGCCCTACTGCAAAAATCACATCCAGCACACGCATATCTATGTCCCGGACATGACCCGGGGTAAAAGAACATCGGACGTAGATAGCCACAGTGACCTTGTTCAGATCCAGTATTAACCAGTAGAAGAGGGCTGGAGGAGCCAAAGAAACCAGGACCGAGAGACTCGGACACAACAACCACTAGAGAAAGACCTGGTCGGACGTCAGCAAGAGCAGCCGCATTCCTTAAAGGAAGGCTTGACCTGGTGGACATGAGAAGAGTGACGAGAAACATGAAAGGAGGGAGGAGATGAACGCTGTACCTCAACTGAATGTTGTAAATAATATGTCTGTTTGTGTTACAAATGAATCTAGGTGAAGTGAACTCTGATCCCAACTGTGTGTTCTGTGGGTGTTTGATCACTGAGGTCCTGAGTGAGTCCCTGTGGCGTCTCACGAGCATCAGATAGGAGACAGGTACCAGTTCATACAGCATCCGGTTTAGAAAGATTAGTCATCATCCATCCAGAAGAAAGAAATCAGCCACAACAGTGCATAACGTAAACATAGTATGAAAATATAATTCATATAAAAGTACAAAAATCAAGAAACACAAATACAGAATAAAAGAAAAGTATATAATAATAAAATAAAATAATAGAAACAGCTGTAGGCTGATTGTTGTTTCTGCCCTGGAGGCCTCCTCGCAGTGGTGGAAGAAGTACTCAGATCTTTTACTTAAAGGAGAGTTAGTCGTATCTGGCGCCATCTAGTGGTGAAGTTGCAGATTGCGACCCAAAACTTCTCCCTTGTGTTAAGCAGGTAGGAGAACTAAAGCAATGTCACTCTAGAGTCAGAGTTTGGTTTGTCCTCTCTGAGCTCCTGTAGAAACATGCTGACTACTGTATGTAGATTTATAGAGCTCATTCTGGAGGAACGAAGCACAACGATTCTTATCTTCAACTGATGATGAAAACATATATTTTTTTTTTTTTAACTTTTATTAGAACAAGTTCCTTGACAGTGAGTCTCACACAGCATGACATACAATATTATATACCATTATAACAACCCTATAAAAATAACAGTATGTAATACAAGTGTATACCAAATACAAATAGAACACAAATGACAGAAGGGATATCCCAATGAAATCACCTCGTTTCATATTCAATCTAGCTTGTCCAGTCCAATGTCAACCGAGTAGTCATTTTGACCAATACCTTGTGACAGGTGACCATCTCGCTAGGTAAATGTCCATCCGGAGTCGTAGGCTTGCAGTTAAACTCTCCATACAATTCACAGCCTGGAGCCTCTGGGCCCACTGGTCCACAGTGGGTGAGTGGGGCCTGAGCCAGTTAACTGTGATCATTTTGTGGGCAATTAACATCATAACTCTGATTATATACAGTTTGTTTTTCCCTAGCCCCCTTGTAGGTGTAGTTCCCAAAATCAGCTGTTGTGGGTCAATTGAACTGTCTAAGTTTAAGATCTTACCTATCTCCCTCTTTACCTCCTCCCAGAACTTCTGCAATGTAGGGCAATCCCAGAAAATGTGAGAAAAGTCTCCTATTAGGCCACAACCTCTCCAGCAGAGAGGGGAATACTTCTTGTCATATTTAGCTATTACTAAGGGCGTTTTAAAAAATCTCATCCTTAGCTTCCAACTAAATTCTCTCCAGGTTGGACTACTTAAACATTTGTGCCAGGACAACCAAGAGCATTCCCAATCATCATCTGCAATAATGATGTTAGCCTCCAATTCCCATTTACTTTTTATATCTAGTGTATCAATGAATGTATCCATATGAATTCTGCTGTATAAACAAGATATTACATGTTTTGTTTGGATTCGATACTCCGCTATCTCCACCCAGTACTCCTCAAAATTGCCTGGTATGTCTTTAATTTTGTCCCACTCCTTGTGTGTGGTCAAATAGTGTCGAAGTTGGAAATATCGAAATAGATCCTTGGCTTCAATACCATACTTTGCTTGAAGTTGTGCGAAAGCCCTGAGAGTCGTTCCTACAAATAATTGATTTATTGTGGTCAGACCCTTCTCTGCCCATTTACTAACACCCCTGTCCAAATTAGCAGGCAGAAAATCACAAAGAGCAGCAATTTTTGTTGCCCTAGATACAGATAATGAGAGGTTTATTACCTGTCTTATTTTCCTCCAAACCTTTAATGTATACTTAATCCATTAATTTTGTATTTTTAGTATACTCAGTGCCTTTGTCGTCAGAAAGGGAAGTGCTGAGAGTGATGCGTTTACTGAACTTTGCTCTATATGTACCCATTTTGTATCCATATCCAATCTCATCCAGGAGATCAATACTCTAAGTTGTGCTGCCCAGTAATAACTTCTGAAATGAGGCAAAGATAAACCGCCCTTCTCTTTCCGTAAGCAAAGAACTTTGAGTCTCACTCTAGGCCTCTTGTTCTGCCATATGAATCGGGAAACAAGCCTATCTAAGAGCTTACAAGTAGATACCGGGACCGCAATAGGAAGAGAGCAAAAGAGAAATAACAGCCTTGGCAGAACATTCATCCTAATGGTTTCTACTCTCCCAACCAAGGAAAGGGGAAGCATCTCCCACCTTTCCAGGTCCTTTTTGATCTGGGAAATAAGTTTGTCATAGTTTGCGCTGTATAATTTAGAAGCAATAGGAGTCAAAATCACCCCCAAATACCTAAAGCCCCCCTTTGACCATCTAAATCTCGCAAGTCCGTCCAATTGTGTAGGCCAGCTTCCTGTAATCATCATTGCTTCCGATTTCCCCTCATTAACTTTATGTCCTGAAACTCCCCCATAGTTCCTCAGACATTGCATAACCGCAGGTATAGATGACAATGGATTTCTTATAAACAACAGGATATCATCCGCAAACAACGATATCTTATGCATCATGCCCCCCTCATCTACTATACCTTCAATTTGATCATTACTCCTTATTAACTCAGCCAGCGGTTCAATACTCAGTGCAAACAAAATTGGAGATACTGGATTTCCCTGCCGAACCCCCTTCTTAAGTTTAAAGAATTGAGAGCAGTGTCCGTAAACCCTAACTCTAGATATTGGGTCTTTATTTAGAGTGTTAATCCATTTAATAAATGTCCAATTAAATCCCATTCGTTCCATAGTATAATTTAAATACGACCAGTCCACCCTATCAAACGCCTTCTCTGCGTCCAGACTGAGAAGCATTGAAGGACAGGCAGAGTCTCTTGCTACTGATTGTAAGTTTAGAACTCTTCTAATATTATTTGCACCTTGACGGCCCGGTATAAACCCCGTCTGATCAGGATTGGTTAACTTCCCAAGGTATTTCTGCATTCTATTCGCCAGTATAGAACTAAGAATCTTTACATCACTTCCAAGCAGACTAATTGGCCTATAGGCGCCACACTCTAGTGGATCCTTCCCCTCTTTGTGTATGACTGTTATCACGGCCTCTGACCAACTTTTGGGTGGGTCATTTTCCTGTAAAGCATAGTTAAAGACCCCACAAAGCCTAGGCACAAGCTCCTTCATAAAGGTCTTGTAAAATTCACCTTGCAGACCATCTGTTCCCGGAGATTTATTATTTTTCAGAGATCCAATGATCCCTTTTATTTCACTTTCTAAAATTGGGGCTGTCAACTCCTCCGCTTCTGCTTCCGATAGCCTTACTAAATTAAGATCCTTAAATATTCCCTCCATTTTCACCGTGCTTGGAGCTTCCTCCGGTGCATCGTAAAGATTCTTGTAAAAAGTTTGAAATGCCCCTGCCACCTCAACTGGATGTGAAACCTCAGCTAAGGAAGTTGGATGCCTTATTTTAGGAACAATACGGTTTGACTGCTCTTTTCTCAACTGAAAGGCAAGTAGCCGGCTCGATTCCCCATTTCATAATATCTTTGGTTTGTATATCTGAGCGCCCCCTCAGCTTTACGTGTAAGTAATTGATCCAGAGCAGTTCTACACTCCTGTAGTTGTTCCAATATATGTTTGTCCCCAGTTACTCTATGCTCATGTCCCAATCTTTTTATATCACTTTCTAATTGTTTCTCCTTTTCAAGTCTCTGTTTATTTAATTTAACGGCTATTTCAATACATTTCCCTCTCAGCACCGCCTTAGCGCCATCCCAAAGGGTGGAGGGGGATACTGCTCCATTATCATTTATTGCAAAGTATTCTCCTATAGTTTGTTTTAATTGCTCTTGGGATATCGGGTTTGTCAGCAAAGAGATGTTTAATCTCCAGTATTTAAAATGCCTTTCGAAACCCAAGTTTAATTTCAGTCTTACTGGGCCATGATCAGATAGAGTAATAGGTTCTATAACACACTCCTTGATTTTATGAAGGCTCTGCTTTGAGATGCAAATCAGATCAATTCTGGAGTATGACTCATGAACCGAAGACAGAAATGTAAAATCTTTTGCCGTTGGATTCTTGGCTCTCCAGCTATCTACAAGCCCTAACTCTTCCAATATATGTTTTGCAGCTTTTGATTTCCTGGTTGGAGGTCCCTGGTCTGTGGGTAATTTGTCTAATTTCGCGTTTAAGACACAATTAAAGTCTCCTCCTAAAACTATGGTACCTTTAGCTTCCCTTGCCAATATCGATGCAATGTCCTTAAAAAACGAAGGATCATCTTCATTCGGAGCATAAATATTCATGATGGTCAGGTCTATTCCGCCTATTTTTCCTATGACTCCTATATACCTTCCCTGAATATCCTTTACTTCCCTATGTACTGCAAGACCGCCGGATCTACTAATCAAAATTGCCACTCCTCTCTTTCTGCTATTTGGACAAGATGCATAGAACACCTGCTCCACCCAATCTCTTCTTAGTTTCTTGTGTTCAGCCTCATTTAGGTGAGTTTCCTGTAGTAACCCGATTGAACAATTGAATTTTTTCAACTGAGTTAGAATCTTTTTCCTCTTAATGGGATGATTGATACCTTTAACATTATAACTAACAACCCCTAAATCAGACATGAGTAATCTTCTTTCTTGTTTTTTTTCCTTCCCCTCAAACCCCCTGTGTTTAAAATAATAAGTTTTACTTCAAAAATGACCTCATTTACTTGTGTGGACTTAACAGACATGTCAAGGATATAAGAACTACGAACAAACATATTTAAATGAACCAAATAAACACCTTTGACTTCCAAAAACCCAGCTGGCTGAAGAAATGTGTCCACCAGCCCCTGTTGTATTATAGGCAGAGAGTTGTGACCTTTAACTCTCTCTGGGGAATATGCACAAAGTGCCAACCAAACCACAGCCCAAAGAAAATAACCAATTCCCTGGTGAGGTTTTCGTCCCAACTTGGGTACTATCATCAAAAAGAAAATGGGAGCCCTTCGCTCCCTCTTACCTTTAATATCACTCACATATACTCATCACTTATATTCAGTGTGACTAGCTGTTTTAAATGTCCTATACGGGGATAGATATGTCGTATTCCTGTCCACCGTTAAACTTAGCACTGATTTCCAAAAGTCTGTTAGCGTTACCTGAGCACAAATGTCATTTTCTCAGTCCTTCAGAAAAGAGCGTAGATCAGCGTCCCTCAGAGAAGCGGCTCCTCCACCTCCTCCTCCTCCTCCTCCTCCTCCTCCTCCTCCTCCTCCTCTCCTCCCGTTCTCCTGCGTTTGCCATGTCGCCCTCGAAAGTTCCCGTTCCATCTTCTCTCTCTCACTCACTTGCACCTCTATGCCCAACTCCCCAAGGGTCGGCAGAGCCTCTACCAGCGTTGGAAAAGTTTTCACTCCCGTCTCCAAGGTGACTCTCAGCTGCGCAGGGAAGCGACATCCGGCCCGAATCCCCATCTCCTTCAGCTGCTTTATAACTCCACGTACCCGCGCTCTTTTCCTCTGTACCTCCGGAGAGTAATCTTGGTCGAAGTATATGAGCTTTCCCTGAAACTGGACTTGTTTCTGCGTCCATGCTTGTCGTAGCACCGCTTCTTTCACGGTATAGTCCTGAAATCTCACAATGATGGAGCGCAGAGGTGCGGTGTTGTCTGGTTTTAGCCCCAAAGATCTGTGCGCCCTCTCAATGTGTACTCTCTAATTTCATTTCTCACTTTCTTCAGGGACTTGATAGATTCTCAGATTGTTGCGGCGCATTCGGTTCTGCAGGTCATCACATAGGTCGGCGAGGGCCGCCTCGCGTCTCACCAGATGTCGGAGCACCCGATCATGTCGTTGACTAGAGTCCTCAGCTACGCCGACTCTGGTCTCCGTCTCTTCCACCCGCCGTTCGAGTTTCTCCATCCGTTGTTTTAGATCCGTTACCGATGTTTCCAGTCTAGACAGTGAGGCTTTGGTGTCAGTAAACGACTCCTGATTTTCTTTCCTCAATTCTTTCAGTTCTCGAAGTATCTCCGTCATGTTCATTGCTCCTTCTTCCTCACTAGGTTCGCCTGGTGCAACGTTAAACAGCGGCCCTTTTTTCCCTTTTTACTCTTCTTGGAATTTTTGCTGCTTCCCTGCGGTTCTTGTATCTCTGGACATGCTCATGTCTTCCCTCAGGACTAAACTTATCCCATTTATCGTCCGAATATTATTATTATCATGCAAACAGCCAAATCACACCGAGTTTTGCGGGAGCAAACCCTCCTTGCGACTTGCTCAGAACATGGCGTCACCGGAAGTCTAAAAACATACTTATTAATATTATATTAATTCATCCAAAAGCCTACAACGGATCTTTAAGTTAAAGTAGTAAAACCCAGTGTAGAAATACTCACAAGTTAAAGTCCTGCATTCAAAATGTAAGGAAAAGTATGAAAGTTTTAATTTCTGAATTTCACCAAGGCAAAGGCAACAAAGGTTTATGTTTGTCAGAAATAATATATGAAACTGATTTATTTGATGATGATATTTTGTTTTATGAATCTGAATGTGTTTGTCAGCAGTGAGTGTTTACAGAGGAGGAGACTCTTAAACCTCCAGAGAACACAGAGACACTGAGGAACCAGGACTGGACCTGAGCCTGAACCCAAACCCAAGCCCAGGATACAGAGGTTCAGTGAATGTGGTGCTGAAGGTGTGGAGATGGATCAGTGTGTCAGAGGAGACTCTGTAGAAGGACAGAGAGCCAGCAGGACAGTCCACATACACTGCTACTCTACCAGGGGAGGATGAGGAGGAGGAGGAGGAGGAGGACCATGTTCTGCTGTCATTGTGCTTGACAGAGTAACCTTTATCATAGCAGTACAGACTCCAGGACTGATCGTTCCTTCCAAACAAACAGTCTCTACCTTCTCCTTCTCTCTTGATTCCTCTGTAGCTCACTGCTATATGGACTATTCCTCTCCACTCGACCTCCCAGTAACAGCGACCAGAGAGACCAGTTCTACACAGCAGCTGAGGCTCGTCCTGAAACCTGTCTGGATGATCAGGATATGTCTGCTCCTCCTCCACACGTGTCACCTTCCTGTTGTTGTCAGACAGTTTCAGGTGTTTGTTCACTGTGTTTGTGTCGATTGTGAGTTCACAGGAATCTGAGAGAACGAGACAGGAAACAGCAGCAGTTTGTTATTGAAGGGTTTTTTAAACTGTGTTTGTCACATTTGGACTTGCACATCTATATAAATTATTGTTTGTGTACATTACAATGCATGAAATATGATAATTAATAAGGGATATTATTTTGAAGATTGTGTAATTATATGCATATGAAGGTCACTGTTTTTATAGAATGGAGTTTAAAACAACGTTTGCATAGTACATGTGGATGCCAGGGTACTTTTTTATTAGAAGGAAGTGTAGTTCTCTTGTTCGCCTGAGGTGGCGGCGCTGAACATTGACTTTTGAGATGATAGAATCTACCCTTTTTCTAGAGAAGAAGAAGAATAGCGCCGCCCCTGAAGCTGCAGGCGAATGAATGAGTAAAAAGGCACGAAAAGGTGTGAAGTAATAGAACTAACCAATGGAAGGGCCTTATGTAGCTCTGTGAATGTGTGAGATAAACTAACAGGTGAGACTGGAAGGGGCTCTCTTGGAGGACGGAGGCGGCAGCTAACTGGGGGACAGACTGTGAATCTGTGAGCTAGAGAGGGCCTCAAGCGAGAATGCATACGCTGTTTTTGTGATCAAACTTTTATTAAATACTTTTTAATTATACCTCATCGCATTCCGGACTATTACTTCCCATGATCACCCAGGATTTAAAGAATACTTTTCATCATCGAACACAGCTGACGGCTTTATTTGAGATTCCATGAATCAAAGTGAACACTCACATTTCCTCAGACCAGCTTTCAGCCACTGATCTCCAGCAGGTTCAACCCTGGAGGAAGAAGCAGAGTCAGAATGTAACGGTGTGGTTAGGACCCTGAAGCAGAACGACGGACACAGACCTGACATTTAATAAAGATGAGTTTAATGTCTTTAAAGCTCTATTTGAGTGTGAGACTGGGTTTAAATACTGAAGGGAGAAGGTGCAGCGGAGAGACAGGTGAGAGTGATGGAGCTGATGAGGTCAGTGAGCGATTGAGTGTAATAATCAAGCCCCTCCTCCCTCACCACCTACTCCACCACCACACTCCATCCCGTCAGCTCCTCTGATGCCTCCTATCCATCCCTCATAGGACCAAGCACCTACATGGGGTGACAGAGCTTTCTCCATAGCGCCCCCCTCCCTCTGGAACTCTCTCCCCAAACTCATCCAAGGCTGCACTGACCTTCCCACATTCAAAGCACAAATCAAAACCAACCTCTTCAGAACTGCTTTTAAGGTTTAGGAGAGAAAAGGTGGAAGGCGAGTGCGCGGGGAAAAGAGAGAGAGAACAGACGTGAGGGTCGAGACACAGGTGTGAATGAAGAGTTGCTGAGCCGTTGCTGACTGGACGACGTGGCCGACTAAGGACATTGCTGTTATCTTTGTGTTTTCTTTTGTTATCTTTGTCTAATATTTAAATTTGTTTGATGATCTGAAACATTTAAGTGTGACAAACATGCAAAAAGATAAGAAATCAGGAAGGGGGCATGCACTTTTTCACACAACTGTATGATTTAAACAGTAAACTAATTTTTTTTTTAATCGAAAGTCGTTGTCTGCGGTCAGTCTCTTTAACATCTAATATGATCAGTTATTTAATCACTCAATTCTCTCAATGACAGGTAAACCTTCGGGTAGCTACCTTTAAATGAAAGAACCCAACCACCCCATCATTAGATCTACTGTACTAGAGAGTGGTGGGTGCTACATTTATTTTATTTGTTCTATTATTTTATTTGTTTTATTGTATAGCTTTTAGGATATTTTAAAATGTTGTGTAAAGTGACTGACTATTATGAAAAGCGCTCTATAAATTAAATGCATTATTATTATTATTATTGTTACTGTGACAGAATAAGTGAAGAGGTCCGTCTCAGTTGGAACATGGAATCTCAGAACATCAGCTACTGTCTTCACTGTTCAGACTGAACCAGCAGACTCTGCATACCTGAGAGTGTCCAGTCTCCATTGTGGATCCTCCAGTCCAGCAGACAGCAGCTTCACTCCTGAGACTCCTGGATGATTGTAGCTCAGGTCCAGCTCTCTCAGATGGGAGGGGTTGGATCTCAGAGCTGAAGCCAGAGAAGAAGAGCCTTCCTCTGTGACCAGACAGCCTGACAGCCTAGAGACAAACACTATTATACGTCAACAGTACACAACAATTAAATATTAACACCTCATTAAGTAAATATTATAAATGTCTTAGCAAACAGTGTTCTATTTCTGTGGCGTCCTGCCAGAGATAGAACACTGGAGAAGAAGAGCAAACTGGAGCTGCAGACTCTGGTGATGTACATTATATTAAAAAGTTAACTTAATCCCAAGAAAAGATCTATTTGTTATCAAGAGAGATCATACGAAGCAACCAGCTTCACAAGGAACTCTATGTGACACTTCACATAGTCGTAGAGACTGCTGAGGTTAAAAATGAGCTCAGTCTCCACAAAACTCTCGAGAAACATGTCTGTCTCTTTCCACTTTCTCCACCAGCTACAGTCTCTACATGTGTCTGTCTGCTGTTTGCTGTGAGCAGGTCGTGTACCGTGAGTTCATCACAGCTTGTGTGATAAAAACAGCTGCTGCTGCTGATGAGAGCAGTGAGAGTGAATCAGTCGAGCTGAGGGTCTAACAACTACACAATGAGCTGGAAGGTGATGGGTCTCTCTTGTAATCGACACTAACTTGTATATCAAGCAGCATTTAAATGGTTATCAGTGAAACAGAAGATGAATCCTGACCTGAGAATCTCCAGATGACAGTGTGGACTCTCCAGTCCAGCAGACAGCAGCTTCACTCCTGAATCCTGCAGGTCGTTGTTACTCAGGTCCAGCTCTCTCAGACTAGAGGACTGGGAGCTGAGGACTGAGGACAGAGCTTCACAGTTTCTCTCTGAGAGTGTACAGCCACTCAACCTAAAATTGGAGAACATGCACAATATGACATACAGGGATCAGAGAACAAGTATTTTCATTTTTATTTGTGTTGATCTGTTTACAATAGTAATTAATAAAGTCACAGGAAAGTAGAGCAAACAGACAACTGAAAGTACAAAATTAGAGGAAATACAAATAATAAAAATAAAAAAATTTAAAAAAATCGAAAATTATTCAAAACACGTCCACCCACAAAGCCACACACATGGCCTTTATGTTTGTTCACAGAGTTTGAAGTACATAGATTTGGTTAGAGTAAATTAGACAGATGAAGGACAGAACCCGACGACCCTCAATCATTGGGCAACACTGACAGGTATTGGAAATAGGAAATGAAAGGCTGTCACTTTCTCTTGAAATGGTCATTACAGCCTCTAAGTGTATATTACATTTTTTCAAGACTCAGGAAAAACATTTCATCCTAATAAGCCAGGCAAACTGAGATAGTGGACTTGGAGACTTCCAAGCAAGAAGTATTCCGTGACAAGCCAGAAGAGTGGTAAAAGCAATATCATGTGTGAACACATTTATAATCTACATTTGATATAACATACAATAATATGTAGGTAAGCAGTACTGTTATAAATGTAAAGTGGTAAACTGACTGAAGAAAAATGACAATACACCATATGAAAGTTCTTGTTGACCATATATATACACTACCGTTCAAAGGTGTGGGGTCACCCAGACCAATTTTCAGATTCTTCGCAATTTCTGGCATGGAATAGCCTTAACTTCTAAGAACAATAATAGACTGGAGAGTTTCACATGAAAGTTCTCTTTTTCTGGCCATTTTGAGAGTATAATGGAACCCACAAATGTGATGCTCCAGATACTCAACTAGCTCAAAGGAAGGCCAGTTTTATAGCTTCTCTCACCAGCAGAACTGTTTTCAGCTGTGCTAACATAATTGCACAAGGGTTTTCAAGAGTTTTCTAATCATCCATTAGTCTTCTATGCGATGAGCAAACACAATGTACCATTAGAACACTGGAGTGATAGTTGCTGGAAATGGGCCTCTATACACCTATGTAGATATTTCATTAAAAACCAGACGTTTCCACCTAGAATAGTCATTTACCACATTAACAATGTATAGTGTATTTCTGATTAATTAAATGTTATCTTCATTGAAAAAACAGTGCTTTTCTTTGAAAAATAAGGACATTAAGGACAAGTGATGCCAAACTTTTGAACTTTAGTGTATGTTTATTAAACCTGACCTGAGGGTTTCGAGTGTACAGTGTGGACTCTCCAGTCCAGCAGACAGCAGCTTCACTCCTGAATCCTGCAGGTAGTTGTTACTCAGGTCCAGCTCTCTCAGACTAGAGGACTGGGAGCTGAGGACTGAGGACAGAGCTTCACAGCTTCTCTCTGAGAGGTTACAGCCACTCAACCTGAAGGAGAGTTAGTGATGAAGACAGCAAAGATATTTCTTTTTTTTCTTCGACAAGGTAAAATCTACATTCCTGAGTCTATACGTTGAACAATCGAGGATTAGAGTCTCAGGTGCCAAGAGGATTTGTGCCTGTTATTTGGTCTATTACTGGAATCTAACACCAATTAAATGAACAACAAATATATTTTTTTATTTCATATCTGCATTAATATGTGGAGTTGCAATGAAACCGAAGAAACAATTTGCATATTTTTCAATTGTTCAACTAATCAATTCTCAACTATTCTATTCGTGTGATGAAGCGATTACCTGCAGGTCTCTGGTACTTACAGAGCTTTGTTGGAGGCTTTGACCACTGGCAGCAGCCTCAGAAAAGCCTCCTCTGAAGCAGAATATTTCGTCAGGTCAAACACATCCAGATCTTTTCCTGATGTCAGTAAGATGAAGCCCAGAGCTGACCACTGAGCAGGAGACAGTTTATCTGTGGAGAGAAGTCCTGAACTCAGGGCCTGTTGGATCTCCTCCACTAGAGAACCATCATTCAGTTCATTCAGACAGTGGAACAGATTGATGCTTTTCTCTGGAGACACATTCTCACTGATCTTCTCCTTGATGTACTGGACTGTTTCCTGATTGGTCTGTGAGCTACTTCTCTTTTTCAGTAGGCCTTGTAGATGATTCTGATTGGTCTGTGAGCTACTTCCTGTCTGTATCAGCAGACCTCGTAGATGATTCTGATTGGTCTCCAGTGAAAGACCCAGGAGGAATCGGAGGAACAGGTCCAGGTGTCCGTTTGGACTCTTCAAGGCCTCGTCAATAGCAAACCTGTGGACCTCTGTCGTAGATGTTCTGAAACCCATTTGCACATTGTCGACAAAGGTTTGCCCTGACTCCAACATCACATTCTTGTTTCTGTTAACAAGTTCCATTCTTACGTAGAACGCTGCCAGAAACTCCTGAACAGTCAGATGGACAAAGCTAAACATCTTGTCTTCATTCTTCTTCCCATGTTCCTCTTTGAAGATCTCTGTGAACACTCCTGAGCACACTGAGGCTTCACTGACGTCAATGTCACTCTCTTTGAGATCTTCCTCATAGAAGATCAGGTTGCCCTCTTCCAGCTGGTGAAAAGACAGTTTGGCTAATGACTTAATGTACTGGTTGAACTTCTTTTGGTCATACTTCTTCTCTTTTGTCTGATGGATCTGAAACACCAGGAATTCTGCATACATCTCAGTCAGGGTCTTGGGCAGCTCTCCTCCCTCTCTGGTCTTCAACACACCCTTCAGAACTGTAGCAGTGATCCAGCAGAAGACTGGGATGTGGCACATGATGTGGAGGCTTCGTGAGGTCTTGATGTGGGAGATGATCCTGCTGGCCTCCTCATCTCTGAACCTCTTCCTGAAGTACTCCTCCTTCTGTGGGTCAGTGAACCCTCTGACCTCTGTCACCATGTCAACACAGTCAGGATGGATCTGATTGGCTGCTGCAGGTCGTGTGGTTATCCAGAGGCGAGCAGAGGGAAGCAGGTTCCCTCTGATGAGGTTCGTCAGCAGCACATCCACTGAGATCGACTTGGTCACATCAAAGGTAACAGCCGGGCTTTCACTGGTAGAGCAGTCCAGACGAAGGCGGCTCTCATCCAGTCCATCCAAAACAAACAGAAGTTTGAAGTCACTCTTGTCGTAGTTGGTGTTTGGTGATGACTGCAGAGTTGTGAAGATTTCATTAAGAGCTTCTCTCGTGATGCCTATGGTCTCCCTGATACATTTATGAATGAGATCTGCCAAACACAACTTTTCTCTCTTCCATAAATTCAGCTGGCGGAAGGTGAAGGGGAAGATGAGATGCACATCTTGATTGGTTTGTTTTTCAGCCCAGTCCCACACAAACTTGCGCACAAGAAATGTTTTTCCAATTCCTGCGATTCCATTGGTCAGTACTGTTCTTATGGCTCTGTATCCTCCAGACGGGGGTTTGAACATGTCGCTGGGTTTAATTGGTTTATCTTCATCTGCTGGCTTCACCCTCATTACCTCAACCTGCCGGACCTCATGCTGAGTGTTGATGTGTATGTCAGCCCCTGCTGTGATGTACAGCTCTGTGTAGATAGCATCCAGACGTTGCTCATCCTTCTTCTCCAGCCACGCCTCTTGTGCACACATGAACTTATCCTGAAAGTATGATTGAAGCTTTTCTTGGTGAGTTGAGATGGGTACTTCCAGAACCATCACATCTGTATAGAACACAAATATAAAGAAACACATTATCAGGTTGTTTCTTTACAGTTGCAGGAGCAGAACACAAAAGGTATTTACTGAAGGTGTCAGGTGGTGGTTTAAGGGAGGACCCAAACGCCGACAACCATATAAAGAATATTCATTTTTCCAACGAAAAATCAAGGCAAGGCTTCAGCAGACGTGATCAAAAAGGGCACGGGAACACACCGACTAACACACAGTACAATCCGACAAAGGGACAGGTGACAGACAGGGTTTAATACAAGGGGAAGGTGAATGGACATGGCAGGAAACAATCAGGGACCATAGCAGACAATCAACAGACAATCACAGGGGCAGGAAGTGCAGGGACACAGAGGACACATGAAACAAGGACTTCAAACTAAAACAGGAAACAAGAAAACATCCACATCATGACAGAATGACTGTCTTCCACAGATGAATGGAAAACTTGTCTTTGCCTTTTGTCAGGTCTGATTAGAAGAGAAGACATTCATTCAACTGTGGATGGATTAGATGGAGAAATCTGGATGTTATTGCGAGGGAAAGTTAAAGGAAAAGAACCAGTAACAACAGTGGTGGACGGTCAGGGCCTGCTAAACCTTCACTGCTGGCCTAAACAGAATCACAAAATTACAGCTTTTTTATTTTAGAATTATTTTTCCCTATCAGCTTATTTTCTCATTGCACAGCTCCTGTCTTCCTCTGTTGCTCTGCCTTCAGCACTGCAGCTGGTTTGAAGGAGAAGCTTTCATCCAATCAGATTGTCTCCTCCTGTGTCTCTATGTTAGCAAAGCAGTTTAACCCTTTGCAGATTAATGTACACAGAGAGTGGACGCTGTGGTTGATTGTTATGGATTTCAACAAATCAGATCTTTAGTTTCACAAGCTGGGTGCATTCTTTGATGTGCAGTGCCCGCGAAATGCCGTGGACGTGTGATTGGTCGGTGGCCCAGCTTGACCATTAACATGCGCTGTGATTGGTCAGTGTGTCAACAGTGGGAGCTGGAATGGTTTGGGCAGCTGAAGCGAGAGAAGTTGTGACATGTTTAGTGTTTTGCGTGTTTTGGCGCTCGGTGGCTGAAGGAGGAGGAGAAGCGGATTTAATGACAACGCATGTTTGCGGTGATGAAGCCGATGTTGACTGCTGCTGTCGAGCGGATATTTTCTGCCCTAGAACGCGTGGAGGTTTCCGGGGCTCGGCTCTCCTCACCTGTCCATGGCCACCTGTTGCTGGAACTGCAGCACCGTAAACTGTACAACCGTGTCGCTGAACTTTTTGTCAACAAGGAGAGGCAGATGGACTTTGTCTTTAAGTGAACATCATCTGGTGAGATGCCTGCTTTTTATGTTTTTGCATCTGCAGTGGCGTTGTTTTGATGGTGCTGTTTTTTATCATGGATTGTTTTGTCATGTCTGCGTAAATGCGTGTTGCTCGGCGGGGGAGTCCGCTGTCCCCTTTGTCCCCCGATGTGGACTAAACAGCACTGAAGGCCTTGGTCGAAAATGCACGGCTTTAGACCATTTCAACGTCAATACCCTATTAAACCAGAAGCAGCGCAAGGAATACAAATAATATTTGAAGCATTACTAAAATCAGGCGTAGTTAGAGAGTTACTGTTTTCCAATGAACACAGGCATCACTCGCTTAGTCAAACCCTCGCTTACAAAAGTTTGCTTCAAGCTGTCAGGAAGTCATGGAGGCCCTCTAACCTGAAACTTGAGCCTTGAGCCTCAGTAATCAAGGACCAGATCTGAGCTGATGAATCGCATCCATACAACGAAGCTTAGGTCTTCTCTGGAGATCACAACCAACACGTTTACCTGCTCTGTGTCCACCACCATCAAACATTCACCTTTCAACTGTCTACAGTGTCATCTAAACCACTTCAACCAGTACACAGAGTGTATTTATTAAAACATTGACCACACTTTGGTCTCTCAGGGCTTCCATACACACCAGAGAGCAGCTTTACCTTTGCTCTGACAGGTGGATGCTCCTCTGTTCTCTGAAGTCTCTCCAGCATCAGCATCGCCTGTGAGAGAAGTTACAGGATGTTTTATTTCATCAATATGACTTAATACCTATTTCTAATCTTCAAGGTAACCAGTGATTGGTAATTAGTTTTTAATTTTTCAGGTTTCAAACCTGTTTCTGTATCATGTACTGTAGGTTACATCATTTTGTCTGGGATACATGATTAGTTGGTGTAATCGCTGTGGGACATTATCAACACAGCTGTAACCCCACAAAATATTCTACATTTCTAGGTATAATTACTGTTTCATTCAATTATTACACATGGTTCTAAAATAGGGTTAAATGTTGTCATTCAAACTACAAAATAAGTCACAAAGAGCCCTCCTGCCTGATGATTGCGCCTCAATAATCAATATCTCGAGCTGAACAAAGAACCCACATCCAAACAGCAGATAGTCCGCTCTGGGAGATCATAGCCAACACATTCACCTCTTCTGTGTCCACCACCATCAAACATTCACCCGACATGGAGGCCTCTCAACTGTCTACAGTGCTTTTGACCCCTCAGGATCAAAAGCACTTCAACCAGTATAGGTGTGTCCATGAGTGCATCACATGTTGGGACTGAGCTTCCTGCTGTAGCTGCAGAAGTGGAAGTGTTTGCTGCAGGTCTGATGCTGTTGACTCAAACTCGTCATAATGCAGCACAAAATGAAACTTGTACATTTGAAATAGCTTGTTGGCATTTTCTTTGAGAGAACTGAATTTAACCTCTAACCCCAATACATAAACTCTCCACCAATAAGGTGCAGGATGCTACTGCTTTATTCAATCTCCATCAACGCATCAGCCTCATGTGCATGACACCAGTATTTCATCTCATTACGTAACTCAGCCAGCTATTGGAAATCATTCCATAAGTTATCCACATAATCATGAACGAGGAAGTATAAAGACCACAGAAGCCCTGACAGGGTGACGGGTGGATGGTCCAACCAACAGCCATCTTTGACCAGCGCTGTTTGTTACGAGAAGTAAGCGTTGATTTATTTGTCACGTAATCTGTGTACTTTACTGTACTTTGTGTACCTGAAGAAGTATTTCACCACCTTTTCCTTAACCCAACTAATTAGTTCATGACATGTTTCTAAACTAAGTAGTTTAGTTGTCCCAACCTAACTGAGTACTTTCCTGTGAAAACAGAAGTTTATTTTGAAAACACAAGGTATCGTTGTATGAGGATACGTTGATCACAATACTACATTAACATCTCAGTGTCTCAAACCAAGGAGTACATAAAAGATGAGTAAATCAGGTAGCCCCAGCACCCTCTGACCAATAACAATGATACATCACCTGAGCCTTTTCTCATGATTAAGAGATCAGACCTCCATTGTTTTCTTTTGGTGAAGACAATGAGCTTCTGTTCCATTACAAGCATTGTGTTGCACTATTTTCATGAGAATACAAATGACTGACCTTCTGGACTTGAGATGGTGTCCTGTAGTCTCTGCACCAGATCATTCCTGGGTATCTTCTGTAAAACCTTCCTGGTCACCTCCAGAGCTCCATGAAGTTTAAAGGTCTTCACCATCAGATCCACAGTGTCCAGACTCTTTGCTTCCTCCAGAGCTGACACTGTGAGAGCTTGGTAAGGTTTCATGAAGCCAGGCTGCTGCAGATACCATTTGAATCTTTGAAATTCATCTTCTTTTAAATCATCTAGAATTCCCAAAAGGTCCACTGACGTCATGGTGGCTCCCGGCTAAAATCTGGATGTTTTGTCACCTAAAGGAAAAACTGTAATTGTAAATGACGTATCGAAACCACAGAAACAATGGCCATGGAAAGTCAGGTAGGATTCTTTGTATTTGTGGATACACACATTAAAAACATCCATGTGATGCTCAGAGCTAATGATGTACTTTAACCCTATGCCCACGGGGACCTCGATTTCGCGGTGGGACACTCTTTAAGTTTCTCCACGTTTCTAAAATATTCATAGCGTCGCGATAATACATCGCAGAAATATAATTTCATGTCTGGCTGAAAGAGGAGCTTCCTTCTTTCGCTGCCTTGCGCCCTGCAACTTTTTTACACCATCAGACAAGAGTTAGGGCCATCGGCGTGTCATATGACGCTGTGCCAAAAAAGTACTCGTCACACGAAATCCTTCCCTGTGATTTGTTGAATCATATGTCCGTCAACATTTGGTTAAATAAACGAATCAATGAACACTCAAGAAACGCCCAAACAACAAGCATGTACCTACACCATCCGTGTGAAGCAATAACTGGTGGATGTCGGTATTGTTTTTGTTCTTTTCGTTTTGTTTTCTTTCTTTCCTCTCACTCTTGCCTCTCAGGGCCACAGCCAAACAACATCCTCCAGACGGCATGAGGCTTGTCTGGAGGGAAGGAGGCACTGAGGAGGAGCAGGGGGGAAAGGGCAAACATTTCAATAATAATTGTTGATGTATAAAACTCATGTTGAACTGTTTTTCTGGGTCAGACCTCTGAACCATCTGTGGGGACGAGCTCTGCCCATTCAATTGAATTATTCCAAGTTTCTGTTTAATAAATACTTAAAGACAGTTAATGGTTTCACATTGCATTTGTTTTCTCTAAAGGAGATTGATAAGGTTAATTCATTTCCATTAAAGTAGGTACACAGCTCAGCTGCACATGTTCAAACTGTGTGAAGTTAGTACTGACTAGTCATTTATTTTACAGAGAGGATTCACCACCACCAGCCCCTCTAGCACAGCCATCCCCACCAGTCCGGCTCTGTTTTCTATTTCTGAACATGTATATTGTGTAAATATTTTTACATATCTTTTTACATATGTACATAATACATCCATCCATCCATCCATTATCAGCCGCTTATCCGGGGTCGGGTCGCGGTGGCAGCAGGTTCAGCAGGCCGACCCAGGCTTCCCTCTCACCCGCAACACTTTCCAGCTCATTCTGGGGGACCCCGAGGCGTTCCAAGGCCAGCCGGGAGATATAATCCCTCCAGCGTGTCCTCGGTCTTCCCCGGGGTCTCCTACCAGTTGGACGTGCCTGGAAAACCTCTAATGGGAGGCGTCCAGGAGGCATCCTGACTAGATGCCCGAACCACCTCAGCTGACTCCTTTCGACACGAAGGAGCAGCGACTCGACTCCAAGCTCCCTCCTGATGTCCGAGCTCCTTACCCTATCTCTAAGGCTGAGCCCGGCCACCCTGCGGAGGAAGCTCATTTCGGCCGCTTGTATTCGAGATCTCGTTCTTTCGGTCACGATCCAGAGTTCATGACCATAGGTGAGGGTTGGAACATAGACCGACCAGTAAATGGAGAGCTGAGCCGGAAGGCGAAGCTCCCTCTTCACCAGGACGGACCAGTACAGCGCCTGTTTTATTGCTGCAGCCGCACCGATCCGTCTGTCGATCTCCCGCTCCACCTTACCCTCACTCGTGAACAAGACCCCGAGATACTTGAACTCCTTCGCTTGGGGCAGGCAGTTTGTCCCCACCTGGAGGGAGCAATCCACCGGTTTCCGGCAGAGCACCATGGCCTCAGATTTGGAGGCGCTAACTCTCATCCCTGCCGCTTCACACTCGGCTGCAAAACGCCCCAGTGAATGCTGGAGGTCACAGTCCGAGGAGGCAAACAGGACCACATCATCCGCGAACAGCAGAGAGGCGATCCCGAGACTCCCGAACCGGATCCTCTCCGCCCCCTGGCTGCGCCTAGATATCCTGTCCGTGAAGGTCACGAACAGGACCGGTGATAAAGGGCAGCCCTGGCGGAGGCCAACACCCACCGGGAACGTGTCTGACTTATTACCGAGGATACGAACACAGCTCCTACTGCAGGCGTACAAAGACCGGATAGCCCGTGCCAACGGGTCCGGCACCCCATACTCCCGCAGCACCCCCCACAAAAACCCCCGAGGGACCCGGTCGAAAGCCTTCTCCAAGTCCACAAAGCACATGTAGACTGGTTGGGCAAACTCCCAGGACCCCTCCAGTAGTCTTGCAAGGGTAAAGAGCTGGTTCACTGTTCCACGACCGGGACGGAATCCGCACCGCTCGTCTTGAATCCGAGGTTCGACAAGCGGTCGGAGCCTCCTTTCCAGCACCCTGGCATAAGCTTTTCCCGGGAGGCTGAGCAGTGTGATGCCACGATAGTTTGAGCACACTCTCCGGTCCCCTTTTTGAAGATGGGAACCACCACCCCGGTCTGCCAGTCCATGGGCACTGTTCCCGACCCCCATGCGACACTGAAAAGGCGTGTCAACCAAGACAGCCCAACAATGTCCAGCGCTTTCAGCATCTCAGGGCGGATCTCATCCACCCCTGGCGCCTTGCCACCAAGGAGCTTTTTGACTACCTTAGCGACCTCTGCCAGGGATATGGGAGAAACCACCCCAAAGACTTCCGGCGCTGCCCCCTCTCCGGGGGACATGTTAGCCGGGTTTAGGAGTTCCTCAAAGTGCTCTTTCCACCGCCCGACGATGTCCCCAGTCCGGGTCAGCAGTTCCCCCCCCCCTGCTGAGAACAGCCTGGGGTAGGCCCTGCTTTCCCTTCCTGAGCCGTCGGATGGTTTGCCAGAACTTCCTTGAGGCCAACCGAAAGTCCTTCTCCATGGCCTCCCCGAACTCCTCCCATGCTCGAGTTTTAGCATCCGCGACCATCGCAGCTGCAGCCCTTTTGGCCTGCCGGTACCCGTCAGCTGCTTCAGGAGACCCCTGGGCCAGCCAGGCCCGAAAGGCCTCCTTCTTCAGTTTGACGGCTTCCCTCACCCACGGTGTCCACCACCGGGTTCTCGGGTTGCCGCCACGACAAGCACCGATGACCTTCCGGCCACAGCTCCGAGCAGCCGCGTCCACAATAGAGGCTTTGAACATGGTCCACTCGGGTTCCATGTCCCCAGCCTCCCTCGGGATTTGTGAGAAGTTCTTCCGGAGGTGGGAGTTGAAGACCTCCCGGACAGGATCCTCCGCCAGACGTTCCCAGTTCACCCTCACTACACGTTTGGGCTTGCCAGGTCTTTCTAGCCGACTCCCCCGCCATCTGATCCAACTCACCACCAGGTGGTGATCAGTTGACAGCTCTGCTCCTCTCTTCACCCGAGTGTCCAAGACATACGGCCGCAGATCAGATGATACGACTACAAAGTCGATCATTGATCTCCGGCCTAAGGTGTTCTGGTACCAGGTACACTTATGAGCCACCTTATGCTCGAACATGGTGTTTGTTATGGACAAACTGTGGCTAGCACAGAAGTCCAACAACAAAACACCATTCGGGTTCAGATTGGGCAAGCCGTTCCTCCCAATCACGCCCCGCCAGGTTTCTATGTCATTGCCCACGTGAGCGTTGAAGTCTCCCAGGAGAACTATGGAGTCGGCAGGCGGCGCCCTTTCCAGGACCCCTCCCACCGACTCCAAGAAGGCCGGATACTCCGAACTGCTGTTTGGTGCATAAGCACAAACAACAGTCAGAGCTTTACTCCCTGCAACCCGTAGGCGCAGGGAGGCGACCCTCTCGTTCTCCGGGGAAAACTCCAACATAGCGGCGCTCAGCCAGGGGCTTGTGAGTATCCCCACTCCCGCCAGGCGCCTCTCACCCTGGGCAACTCCAGAAAAGGACAAAGTCCAACCCTTCTCCAGGAGCTTGGTTCCAGAGCCCACGCTGTGCGTGGAGGCGAGCCCAACTATATCTAGCTGGTACCGCTCCACCTCCTCCACCAGCTCCGGCTCTTTCCCCGCTAGCGAGGTGACGTTCCACGTCCCTAGAGCTAGTCTATGCTGCCGGCGATCGGCTCGCCCAGGTCTCCTGCCTGGCCCGCCGCCCGGTCTGCATAGCACCCGACCCCGATAATTCTCCCCGCGGGTGGTGGGTCCACGGGGTGACTGCTGCTCCATGTTGTTTCTTCGGGCTGAGCCCGACCGGGCCCCATGATACAATACATATATAATACATATCTTTATTCAAAAAAAAAATGGTTGTGATGGTCATTTTTCATTTGCACACACCCCATGAAGCTTCATCTGCAGTATGAAGTCATGTCTCAGTCCCATTTTATCATTTTGGTGAAAGGTGTGAAAGACCATATTTCTACTAAAAAAACAATAACATTTGTTTTAGTTTTAGACATTTATTTACATGTATCTACCATTTTATTCATATATTTCACTGCTTTTGTGAACCTAAAACCTTTGGTAAACCAATTTCCATCACCTAACCCGAGTTACCACCTATATACCACCTGTAAAGTTATGTCTGAACATGAAATATGAAGAATTTAAAAAAATTGAAATTCAATTTTTCAGCTTTTTTCTTGTCAAGTGGTTCAAATAGCTCCGCAGGTCGGTCCACACACCCCGTCAGTGGTGGTTCTAAGCCTTCTCTGCTGGCCTAAACATAATCACAAAGTTATAGCTATTTTATAATTTAATAAAAAAAAAAGTGGTGGCTGGAGGTTCTGCTGGAGTTGCTGGAGGTGCAGATGGAGTGCTGAACCTGAGAAGGCAGATGGTGCTGGGGAGGCGGCGTGTCGCATGAGACACGCAGCAGGACGCTCGATACAGCAGACTCTGCGCTGTGACGGGTGTCTGTTTAACAGCTGAGAAGAGTCTAAGGCTGTATCAGCTGTTAAACAGCCGGGCTCTTCTGACGGTGATCTTCCTGTCTAAACTCACGCTAGAGCTATATGTGTTTACACAAAACAAACAATAACCGGTAGCTGTGGCGTCATAATGAGGTGACGGCACTGAATGCGCAGGTAGAAAATGCACGGCCCGCCGCGATATTGTAACCCTAGTTCTACAAACACAGGCTGATACTTCTACCAAAGGCAAGGGCGTAGGTCTGCATCGGGTCCATAGGGACTAGTCACGACCAACGTTGGGAAAGACATCATTGTCCCCACCAATACGAAACAGTTAGTTACTACTCATTAATTCAGTAGTTACTACTCGTTAGTTAAGTATTAGTTAAGTATGTTCTGTGACCTATGAAGTGAGGACAATCAATGCTTTAGAAAGCATTTATAAGCAGTGCATTAATCAGTCTACTCACCACTGAGGTGGAGCGTGCCGGTCTCTGGACCAGTGAAAACTTGCTAGCTGGTTGAAACCCGCAGTTGTTAGAGGAACTTATGAGCGTTTTAGTGAAACGTTATAATCACTCAGTCATGTTGAGGAGCTTACGGAATTATTAAAATGTAACGTGTAAGTGAAACCACACGTATCTTCTGAAAGGGTTACAGTACTTTAGTAATTCAAATGAATTAG
This sequence comes from Taurulus bubalis, assembly GCF_910589615.1. NCBI lineage: Eukaryota > Metazoa > Chordata > Actinopteri > Perciformes > Cottidae > Taurulus > Taurulus bubalis. Next base: position 2,642,463 of record NC_136594.1, on the reverse strand, counting down.
ATCGGAACTGTGGATGAGGAGATAGCACAGTTTTAGTTTTGAAGAAAACACAATTCTCATTTCCAGGGAGATCAGAAAAAAAGAGGATCGGGCTTATACTCAAAATGCATGAAAAATGTCTTCCATTCTTTTGATTGGATACATTTAGCCGGAAAATGTTTAATATTCCTGAAAGTATGAACGTTGTGAATGATAAAAGTAATATAAATAACATCCTGAACATTTTTAGCTTTGAATTACATTTCTACATTGAGAAATGAGGAAGCAGTTGAAAGAGAAGAAAACAGCTCAATAATAAAAGTAAAGAGCTTTTGCAGTAAAAGAAGCAGAGAAAGCGTCCAGAGACACAGAAGTGTTCAACACTCACAGAAACAGGAGCTTCTCTTCTTGTTGACGCTGCAGACGGAGAGAGTTGAATCTCTTCCTGCTGAACAGGAACTAAACTACAGGAAGTCAGCTGACAGGTTTCTACTAGGCTACGGAGGCCCAGAGGACTCAAACCTGCACACCAAGATGGAGGAAACAGGCTCGTTCAAAGAGCTGCTTCTCTCCTGGAATGCAGAGAGAGCAGCAGCAGCAGGAGGAGGATCATCTTCATCATCTTCATCATCTTCATCATCATCATCAGCAGCAGGAGGCGTTTACGAAAAACTGTGGTCAAGTCGGACAGTTTTCAGCTGCCTTCAAAGTAAACACAGGAAGTCACAGAACAAACAACTTCCTGTTAGTTCTGATCTGTAGACTACTTGTAGTTTACAGATCACATTTGGATTCATTCATGTTTCTAAATATATATTTATAGAAATGTGTGTGTAGCTGCATCCTTTGTTCTTTCTATGTCTGCCTGTGAAATACATTACTACTGGTTTAGATATGTGTTATATAAATAATATTTATCAGGCACGTGCACAGACATTTTGGGGGTCAGGTGCTCAAACCAAAAAAAAGGGCACCCATCGCCAAAATTATTTATGGAATTAAAAATAATAATAATGAAATAAATAAAAAACACAGTACGAAATGTTAACTATTTGTTAACAAACTAACTCAAATAAATGCCCCGTCAGATATCAAAACACATTTGGAGGAAATTGATGACAGAGAGAGTCATTTTTATTCTTAAATACTGATGAATGAAGAAAACATTGGGCTCCAGCAGAAGGGGCTCTTTTCTCATCCAGGGCAAAAGGGCAGGTGCTGAGCACCACTAGGGGGCGATCTGTGACGAGCCTGATCTTTATTATTATCAACCACAAGATATGTTTTTAGATTAAACATGAGACTAATAGTCAACAATCCAGCGTTAAGTATTACAACTACACATAATGTAGGGTTGTCACGATACCAAACTTATGACTTCGATACAATACCTGCTATAAATATCACGATACCGATACTTTCAATACGATACGATACTGGTATATTTATCTATAATAGTAATAAATAAAACGTCTGTATGGTTCCCTTTTTACCAGCTTGTTCCTGCCCAGCTTTTTGAACTCTTAACAAATGGCATTAATATTAGTATTACCTCCAGCAAGATATTAATGAACACTACATGGTGCCCTCATCGCATTGATTAGACACGGCTGTGTAGCCTGTTGTCCATATCTGACCAGATGACTACAGTTATTTCCATAAGTATGAGACGTTGTAGAGTTGCATCATTTTACAGACGTGTTTTTGAGATGAAACAAAACTAAAGCTATGGGTACATTAAAGATGGACACATAATTAAAGGGTCATTTCTCCCCTTTATTGAAAATCAATGAAAAACATGCTCCTTTCACCAATACAATGCAATTACACTATGGAACAATGAGACAGCAGAACTGTGAATATTCACACTTGTTGATGCACTTATTACAACTATTTACTATTTAGTGAGTTTTATATTTTCACATCATATTTCATCTCAATCCATGGAAGTTATTTTTCCTCAACTAAAATGAATTAGCTCAAGATCCACCCTCATGTCTCCAGTTTGCATCAGTTGTGTTCATCTGGACACTTTAGTGCATCCTGACCTCATGATCATGATGCTGTCATCAAACTAGGCTGAGGCTGCTCCGTTAGGCTGGATGTGGTGAGCTGGGGTTTCATGTTTACAATCACATCACCTGTTGTTCGTTGAACTCTTTAAAGTGTGGGCTGTCTCTACCTGAAATGTGCTTTGCCGTGTTCAACGTGTTACTCCCTCAGTCTGTGTGGCTTTACAACTTGTTTTGCAGACGGGTCTCTGTGTTAGACTCCAGGACATGTCTTTCACAAACTAGTTATTACTAGGCCGTAAGGTGAACCCTGTTATGGTTTCATCCCGCTCCACAGGCTTGCATCTACACAATCTTTAGCTCATAAAAAAGAACGAGTCGTGCTAAGCTACCAAAAAAAAGTTTGTCGCTGAATTTCCAGTCGATTCTCGATGCGTCTATGTTTTATGCAGAACAATTTTTCTTCAGAGCGTAATAGGATCTTGTGGTGGTGGCACGGTTCGACACGTGATCGTTCTACACCAATGAGGTAGCTGCTTTTTGTCAACAGAATGGCAAGATGGCCGCTCCCATGGTTAGATACAACGTTAAGGGAAGTTGGTCAGAGTTGATGGGACGATGGATGGAGCCAAATACAGGGCAATCTTGGAAGAAAACCTGTTGGAGTCTGCAAAAGACTTGAGACTGGGGCGGAGGTTGGAGAATGGAATGGTTTAAAACAAACATATTCATGTGTTAGAACGGCCCAGTCAAAGTCCAGACCTAAATCCCATCAAGAATCTGTGGCAAGATCTGAAAAACGCCGTTCACAAACGCTCTCCATCTAATGCAAAGCTGGTAGAGACAAACCCCAAAAGACTGGCAGCTGTAACTGCAGCAAAAGGCGGTTCCACAAAGTGTTGACTCAGGGGGGCTGAATAATTTCACTTCACTTTTCAGTTTTTTATTTGTGAAAAACATTTAAAAACATGCATAATTTTCTTTGTACTTCACAATTGTGTGACGCTTTGTGTTGGTCTTTCACAAATTCCAATAAAATATATTTATGGCGTGTAATGTGACAAAATGTGGAAACGTTCAAGGAGTATGAATACTTTTGCAAGCCACTGCATATAATGTGTGTGTGTGTATATATAGATACACACACACACACACTCCTATATGTACATAGCTCAAATGTGAGTAAAGTTTCTTCTATGCGTACGCAAACGTGGCCAATAAAGCTGATTCTGATATATTAAGTTATTATTTTGACATAGTTCCTCAATATAATAATTTCTAAGATGTCACTATATCTATATTCAGCTGTTTTGAATGAGCGTCTCAGGGCTATGTGTGTGTGTGTGTGTGTGTGTGGGGCCTGGAAACAAACTGCATGAGTGTGAGGTTGCCCCACTTCAGCCTGAAAACACCGGTTTGAACGTGATTTAACAACTTTCAATGAAGTTTAACGGAACATTTAAAAAGAAAGCACTACGTGAGCTTCACTGGACCCGTTTCCTTTTTCTTGATGTGCGACGTTTACTTTCCCAAAACTGGGTGAAAATAGTTAAAAGCGATGATAAAAACAGAAAATGTGAGAAAAAGGTGAACAAAAACTCAACAAATGGTCTTGGTGGTGTTGCTTCTGGTTTACTGGAGAAACTGTGATGAGTTATCAGTGTTTATTATTGAAAGAAACTGTTCTATTGTTCAGATGAACTCAACTCAAACAACAGTTTTAAAGTATTCTTTTTTCATTTAATTTAACATATGTGCCGATCAAAGAATTTAAAGAACCAAATACTCTAAGCTGGGTAACGTCTGCAGAAACACATTCACGAAAACATGAAAGAAGTCGAGCCGTCATTACATAATGAAAAAATACACATTTATGACGATGCATTCTGCAGAGCAGAAACATTTTAAATCACATATTGCACACATTTTGAAAAGGAAAACTCAAATACATTTCCACGGTGACCAGAGAGTCTCTCAGACGACGCCCAGACAGAGACGACCCCGCCGGCCTCACGGTCCCGGGTCCGAGTCCGAGTCGCTGTAGTCGGCCACCAGGGACGAGAGCGCCCCTAAACCTTCACCCCGTTCCCTCCCAAGATCCTTTGCTAGTCCTTCGTCGGCTTCCTCCGTGGTTTTACCGCCGGCGTCCGTCTCCGCCTTAGAGTTCTCCCCGCGGGGTTGGGTTCGGACCGCCGGTCCTCCCGGGCGCTTGCAGATCAGCGGACTGGGCGAGGAGGCCAGAGCTTTGGCCACCGCCGCCTCCTTCCCCTGCAGGCTGAGCTTGTGGAGCAGGCTGCCGGCGGCGCCGCCCGGCGAGGAGGACGAGGAGGAGGAAGAGGAGAACCACGAGCGAGAGGAGATCTGCTTCCGCTTGATGTGCTTCCGGTCCTCGTAGGCTAATGTGGAGAGAAACAGAGGGGAGGAAAAGAACGTTTCACATTTAAGATAAATAATAATAACAATAATAATAATAATAATAATAATAATAATAACACGAGGAGCAAACTACAAGACGCATAACAAGGAGCAGTTCCAATAGAAGTGAGCCAACGAGCAGGAAGGTATTGCTGAGGGTCAGTCAAGGTCACATGATGGGGTTTAGGGCCGTCGGCTGTTTGCCATGAAGGAGAAGAAGAAAGAGGAGAAGAAGGAGGGGAAGGAGAAGGGGAAGGAGAAGGGGAAGGAGAAGGGGAAGGAGAAGGGGAGGGGAACGAGTAGTAAAAGAAAAAGGAGAAGAGAAGGAGGAGAAGTAGAAAACAAAGAAGGAGAAGAAGGAGTAGAATGAGGAGGAGAAGAAGTAGTGAAAGAAGAAAGAGGGGAAGGAGAAGAAGTAGTAAAAGAAGAAAGAGGGGAAGGAGAAGAAGGAGTAGAATGAGGAGGAGAAGAAGGAGTAACAAAAGAATGAGGGGTAAGAGAAGGAGAATTCAAATGCGCAGTAAAAGAAGGAGAAGAAGTAGAAAATGAAGAAGGAGAAGGGGAGGGGAACGAGTAGTAAAAGGAGGAAAAAATAAGGAAAAGAAGTATTGAAAGAAGAAGGAAGGGAAGGAGGAGAAGAAGAACGATGGGAAGGAGAAGAAGTAGTAAAAGAAGGAGGAGAATTAAAATATGCAGTAAAAGAAGGAAGAGGAGAAGAAGTAGTACAAGAATAAGGAGAAGAAGTAAAATGAGGAGTAGAAGGAGTAGTGAAAGAAAAAGGAGGGGAAGGAGAAGAAGGAGTAGAATGAGGAGAAGGAGTAGTAAACGAAGAAAGAGGGGAAGGAGAAGAAGTAGAAAACGAAGAAGGGGAAGGAGAAGAAAGAGTAGAATGAGGAGAAGTAGTAAAAGAAGGAGAAGAAGAAGTGAACTGCTGCAATCCTAAGTGCAAACGACAGCGTTTATTTCAAGGAAACGATTCCTCCGGGAATCAGAGTAACTCCATAACTCCACTACAAGAGCTAATCAATACTGTCCGCTCATTGGCTCCTGGACACAACGAGGCCGCCTGAGCAGGACCGCTGGTTGGACTCACAGTCGGGCGCCTGGTAGGTGAGCAGCGCCGCCAGCTTCTGGTCCTCCTCCTGCTCGGGCAGCAGCGGGATGGAGAGGTTGGTCCTCATCCTCACCGCGTCGTCCTTCTCCTCCTGCTCCGCCAGCACCTTCTTCTCCGTCTGGCAGCGCAGAGCAGAGAGACGGCGGGGAAAACATGGCCGCCGATTACTTTTTACAGGAGCAGGTGCGTCTCCGTGGACGGGTTCTCTTCATGCTGCACTCACAGGTGAACCAGGCAGGGTTCCTGCACATTCTGACCAATGATCCAGGACTTTTAGATGACTTTCAACCACAATTATATGACTTTTGACCAAATTTATATGACTTTTGAATTTGGTGAAAAGCAAAATTAACGCAGGGTTCATACACATTCTGACCAGTGGATTTCCACGACTTTAAACCAAATGTCCATTACAAACATTTAGTGAAATCTGGGTGTAAACAGTAAAAAGTGAGTAAATGTATTATTTAAACTAACAATGAGAACACAAAGCATACAGTAAACCTTAAATGACTCAAATGAATGAGGCAATAGTTTGATTAAAAGAATAAACATGTATATAGATGCCTGTATGTATGCCTGCTCATATTTTGAGTCTTTCTTATAAAAGCATATTAATTATTTCAAACTCAGCATAAATGAACGTCATGAACACATGAATATAACACATTTACATGACTTTTACTAAACTTTTGGGGTTTTATTCTTTTCTATGACTTTTCCAGACCTGGAAATAACCATTTGAAAACTCCATGGCTCTTCCAGGTTTTCCATGGCCGTATGAACCCTGCAGAGTGACCCATTCACTAAATGTTCTCTCTAAATGAATCATGCTTCCAATATGAATCAGCATCAATGCTGACCAAAATAACCCTAGTTATGATTTTTTTGCCATAATCAAGCAGCAGTTTTGATATACAGTGGATTACTTAGAGCAATACACATCAGAAGTTTGCACTTTAAAATTACATCAACGTAAACATTCAGCACAAAAACATGGCAGCAACAGCCGGTGAGCGCCACCTTGTGGCGTCTACACGGCAGTTACAGACACAAGCGGTCTCTTTCCCTACCCTGAACCTCCTGCGGAGGGAGCTGTTGAGCAGGAAGTCGTCCTTCTTGCAGGACTGGTGGTCTTGGATCTCCGACAGCGAGGGCAGAGCCTTCTTCAGCTTCTCCTTGTCTTTCCCGCTGTGGTCCAGTTTGAACATGGGGTCCGTCTCCAGTTTCTCCTTCTCGGCTCGCTCTGAGAGGCGGAGCAGAGGGTCGATATTTATTATTTAAATGGGATGAAAGCGTGCAAAAGAAAAAAGCAGACGCAGACTGTGTGCTGAGGATATTTATTTTATATCACCTCTTAAATGAAAGCATAAAAAAAAAAGCCAACTCTTTGTGTCGTCGCCATGCCGCTGGTTTACGAGCCTGGCTTCCACCCACAGGTGAGCGTCCTTTACCTGTGGTGAGCGTCCTTTACCTGTGGTGAGCATCCTTTACCTGTGGTGAGCATCCTTTACCTGTGGTGAGCATCCTTTACCTGTGGTGAGCATCCTTTACCTGTGGTGAGCATCCTTTACCTGTGGTGAGCATCCTTTACCTGTGGTGAGGATCCTTTACCTGTGGTGAGGATCCTTTACCTGTGGTGAGGATCTGCTCGTTGTCGGCCATGTCCCAGCGCTCCTCCTTCCTGTTCGCCCCGCAGACGATCAAATAGTCGCAGGTCGCCGGGTCCGTCTGCATCTCGATGTAGTTGATGCACAGATGGCACTTCATCTTAAACCTGGAAGAGGAGGCGGGAAAAGAGTGTTCCTTTAACTTTGAGTCACGACGTCAAAGAGGGTCATATACATATATATATATATATATATATATATATATATATATATATATATATATATATATATATATATATAAATATAATATACTTGACGACACAGCTTCAGAGAGCAGCGCTCACCTGTAGATGGGCGTGGTGTAGTAGGTCCCCACTTTCTTCTTCTCTGCGTTGTACCGGACCCCTACAAGCAGAACATCGTGTCACGGAGAGGAAAAGCCACCGGACCCGACTACGTGGGTCTCCATTTTCTTTTCTTCACAACTTACCCATGCCGATGTGATTTTTGCAGCCATCACACCAGATGTTGTAGGGCATCTCAAACCTTTAGTGGGAAAAAACACACTCAAGTTAAGAAACAATGAGAAGACATCGTTTTTTTTACCCAGGGATCGCATTTTTAAGTTTTGTTTTAAATAAAATCATGGCAAATAAATGTAATTTGTACAGTCCTCCATGTTTAATAGGGACATGAGCCATGTACACTCATATCAGGGTTCATACACATCTTGATCAATGATTTTCCATGACTTTAAACCAAATGTCCATGACAAACATTTAGTGAAATCTGGGTGTAAACAGTAAAAAGTGAGTAAATGTAGTATTTAAACTAACAATGAGAATACAAAGCATACAGTAAACCTTAAATGACTCAAATGAATGAGACAATAGTTTGATTAAAAGAATAAACATTTATATAGATGCCTGTATGTATGCCTGCTCATATTTTGAGTCTTTCTTTTAAAAGCATATTCATTATTTCAAACTCAGCGTAAATGAACGACATGAACACATGAATATAACACATTTACATGACTTTTACTAAACTTTTGGGATTTCATTTCTTTTTCAAGGACTTTTCCAGGCCTGGAAATAACCATTTTAAAACTCCATGACTTTTCCAGGTTTTCCATGACCGTAAGAACCCTGAATGTAATGTTTACAGTCCTCCATGTTTAATAGGGACATGAGCCATGCACACTCATATTCATCGGTTTATTCCATCATATTTGTTGTCGTAGAAATTCATAACAAACGCGATTTGTGCGTCTTTTGCGAAAAAAGACACACAACGGTTATTTACTGTTTCAAATCCCGAGCAAACGTCAGTAAATCTTTTCTGACATTTGTTTCCCGTGTTCACCGACCTGATGATGAGGATGCCCTGGGACAGCTTCCTGGCCCGCTCCCGCAGAGCGTGGGTTTTGTGGTAGCCATTGAGGGATCCATGCTGAAGGCAAAGCATGTCAAAGTTACACTAAAAATACTAACACACACACACACACACTCACACACACACACACAGTCAGCATGTGATCATACACACCTTGACTGGATCAAAATCTGGAGGGTAGTATTTGTTTGTTCCTTTTCTTTCACCCTGTCAAGAAAAAAGTGCAGGATACTTTGTTAGTATATATATTTTTTAAGTATTCAAACATAATTTACTATAATCTTGACATACGTGCATTAAATATATAAAAACAACACGACTTACCATGGTGGCGACTGGATCTCCACAGTAAAGGATTCACTCTTTTGCCCCAGAATAAAGGAGAAGTGACGTCATTCTACCGACATTATAATGTCACAATGATAAGTTAACATCATACATGCAAACAATCAGTTTTAACCAGTTTAGTGAGTCAACCAAGCTGAAGTTAGGGTTAGGAAGAGGGGCAATGCAAGGAAAGAGAACAGATTGCTTGTTTTGTCTTCAACGTTTACATGAATTTAAAACATATATTAATATATTTAGAATATGTCACAACGTGCTAAATGTAGCATTAAGATATACGTTCAGCCTTAGAAGAGTTAAACCCGCTATATTCATTTAAAATGCTACTTTTCTTGCATTGAGTCTGGTGTGACGTTTCTTTACAGCAGAGGAACCCATCGATGCTAAAGGCGAGCTAACGTTAGCATAACAGCTCTTCTTCGTGTGATTATGAACAACTAGGAGCTAAATGACAACTTCAAACGAAACTATTATTATTGTAATTTATTAAATGCGCCGCTGCCACGTTCATTATTTTGTGCAAACGTAAAATAAGACTTACAAAAAGATCTCGTAGCTGCTCAAACAACCAAGGACCGAACACCAGAGGGACCGCTGGGGAACGGAAACGGAAGTGGCGTCACGTCGCGGGAGGATTGTGGGGAAAGTACCGGTGCCGAAGAGGGACAATGTTGACAACCTGCTAGCCCGCGTGGAATGGAGACTAAACCGGGGCCGCAGAAGCGGTACATCTGCTCGTTCTCCGGCTGCCCGGCGGCTTACAACAAGCAGTGGAAACTGGACGCGCACCTGTGCACGCACACGGGAGAGAAGCCGTTCGCGTGCACGCGCGACGGCTGCGGTAAGTCGTTCTGCAGCGCGTACCACGTGGCGCGCCACGAGCTCACGCACAGCGGCGCGCGGCCCTTCCAGTGCGCCGAGGACGGCTGCGAGGAGGCCTTCTCCACCAACGCCAACCTGGCCAGGCACGTGGGCCGCGTGCACGCGCGCGAGCCCAAGAGGTACGCGTGCACGTTCGAGGGCTGCGGCCTGGAGTTCAAGAAGAACAACCAGCTCAAGGCCCACGTGTGCGAGGCCCACGCGCAGCTGGCGCCGTACCCGTGCGCCCACGAGGGCTGCCAGATGCGCTTCGCGGTGCCCAGCAAGCTGAAGCGGCACCAGAAGGTGCACCGGGGTTACCCGTGCGCCGACGAGGGCTGCGGGTTCACGGGCAAGACCTGGACGGAGTACCTGAAGCACCGGAAGGAGCGGCACAGGCTGGTCCTGAAGTGCGACCAGTGCAGCAAGGAGTTCCGGGACTCGTGGTTCCTGCAGCAGCACCAGCGCATCCACGCCGAGACCCGTGTGGTCCTGCGGTGCCCGAGGGACGGCTGCGACCGGTCCTTCACCACGGCGTTCAACCTGCAGAGCCACGTGGGCTCCTTCCACGAGGAGCTGCGGCCGTTCGCCTGCGCCCACGCGGGCTGCGGCAAGTCCTTCACCATGAAGCAGAGCCTCCGGCGCCACAGCGTGGCCCACGACCCGGAGAGGAGGCGGCTCGGCGGCCGGCCGCAGCCCAAGAGGTCGCTCGCCTCCAGGCTGAGCGGGTTGGGCGACCCGAAGAGGGCCGGGCCCGAGAAGCGCCGGCAGACGAGGCCCCCGAAGGAGGACGGCGAGCCGCCGGGCCCCGTGGAGCTGGTGTCCCTCCTGCAGGACACGTCCCTGCTGTGCAGTCCTGCCGTGGGCCCGCATGGACTCACCGAGGCCCTGACTACACCGCTGACCGTGTAGAAAGGGAAGGGCACCTGGTGATGCGAGCGTCCTGGTGTCGCAGACGTTGAGTTCAGGTTCCTTGGCTGGAACCAAACGCACCGGACTGTCACCGGAGTTGGTTTATTTCTGTCTGGGAGTGAATCCTGAATGAAGCTGCGAGAGGTTTTTGGTTCTGGAACCAAATCCTGTTCCGTCCTTCTTGGTTTTTGTTTGTGGAGCCCTTAGATCGTTCCATTTGTATTCACTCAAAGACACACTTGTCCACATTGTGAAGTTAATACGTCCATTTTGTAGAACAAAATATCAGGAAATGTAACTTTGCACGACGACGGACAGCGTTTTATTAAATAAAACCTGTTGGATGTATTTTGTGTCTGAATAGTATTAACTCTTTTGAAAATGCAATGTACGTTGTTTTTGTTTTTTGAGATATCTTCCGTGGCAATATTGTATAAATACATGGATGCAGTGTCCTTTTATCATATGAACAAATTACAACAGATCAGATAGTTTGATATACTTTATTGACCCCAAAAGTGTGAAATTATTGTGTTAAAGCAGCAGTAAAAATACACATCAACTCTACAGATATGAATCTATAGGATACACAATATGAAGAATACACTATAAATCAAACAAACCAGAATATCAAATGTAAACACAGGATAACATACTATATTAATATAACAGTTTATTTGAAAAACATTGATCTTTTAGTTAAAACTAAATGCATAGTTTGCAGTGTAAAAAAAGGCAATAAATCAAAGTATACTGTGTGCTGTCGCAATGCTCAGCATATCACGAAATCGCGATATCGTAACACAACTATTGTGATAATATGGCATTAAAAAGACACAAAGGTTGAATATCCTGTCAAATATTTGATTTGCCGTGCTCCGAACTTACAATAAGTCAAGAGGTGTACGACCAAGCGCCGGCCGCAGTTACGTCATTTTCTGGTGTGCTCACCTGACTCGTTATTCGTCTCCGTTCACCGCCGTTAAAAATCTAACGCTTCACTTTACGGATCTCTGAAAGCAGGACTTACAATCCAGGACATACGGTGGCGACGCGTAGCCTAACTCACGGACGGGCGTAATCGTGGGAAAGTTAAGACGACAACATGAAAATGTCATCAGGGTTCTTACGGTCATGGAAAACCTGGAAAAGTCATGGAAATTTAAAATGGTTGTTTCCAGGCCTGGAAAAAGAAAATCCCAAAGGTTTTGTAAAAGTCATGTAAATGTGTTATATTCATGTGTTCATGATGTTTATTTACACTGAGTTTGAAATAATAAATATGCTTTTAGAAGAAAGACTCAAAATATAAGCAGGCATGCAGTATATCCAGGGTAGGACATTTACATATTTTTTAGGGGGCAATTTTTGCCGCCCACTGGACTCCAGGGGCCTTTACAACTTCTGAAGTAACATTTAACCTTTGTTCAAAATAATAAATATAGTTATTTAGGCTTATGAGCAATTGTCATCAAATGGCAATAATAAGACTGTTAGGCAGTAGTCTACAGATTAAAAGTGTTTTATTCAATTTTTTTTAACAAAAAACAAACAGAAAACATAAGTCAGACGATCCTATTCAATGTTATTCTTATTTCTTTGTGGTTATTTATTGTTAAATTTTTTTAAACAACTAGTAACAATTATAACATTTTTTTTTTTTTTTTAACAATTCAAAATTATATTTACTGTGTTTTTTGTTACCGTCATCACGTTGTACCTACCTAGTACAGGAAATACAGTTAGGACAAACAAAACACAAACTGCAGTTTGATTGTATTAAGTGTGAACTGAACCAGGTGTTTCATCACGTTACGTTTCCATTAAAAAACAGGTTGGGAAAGATTTAATGAGGTAACGTGACAAAAATATTACGACAACCGGTAACTTCAACTTAGAGTGAAAGGATAAAACGTTGGAGGGACGCTGAAGACATCTTATCGCTGATTGGCCAAAACTCGACACGTCACATCAAAGATGTTTTATTGCGAAGATCACGACCTCGGCTTTTTTCCGTGTCTCACTCCAATCTCAGAAACGCTGGGCGGCCAGGAACTAACGTTAGCTAGCTAAAGCGAACTAAATCATTTCGAAAGAATTATTACTAGTTATCACCGTATGCGAAAATGTGTATGAACCCTGATTCTAGCATAGGGAGAGAGGAACGCTCTAGCTTGTATTTCATATAAATCACAACCGTCTGCATCCAGTGAGTCGGACTACCGAACCCCCTTAACTGCACGTTCTTCCCGGTTTTAGCTGGATCTCTTTTGCGATACATAGACATGTTTAAACTGCTATTTCTGATGTGGTCGTCCTTCTTTGTGACGACATTTTGGACTCAACCTCAAACCCCCATCCAACACCTTTTGGGGCGTAAACTGGAACGGACGGCACAAATCCCTGCAGTCCGGTTTCAAAATGTGCTGCAGACGCTTCCCAGAGGAGGTGGAAGCCTTTTCAGCCGCACATTGTCAACCACACATGGTGAACGGGTCAGGGGTCCATGCATGCGGCGCGTTGCTTTGCCGTCCACATGCGTATGGCCACGTGGTCTCTTATGTCGTCGTGGGTCCAGCATTCTGCAGCCGATGTCACCCACCTGCACAAAATCACCTCCCTGGCACATAAATCGGCTGAAACGAAGAAAAAAAACACACAAAAAAATCTGCAGATTCTCGTTTCCCCCCGACGACACGCGGCGGAGCGTCTCGGCTCTGACCAGCAGATTTACGGCGTAAACAGGAGACGCTTCGTGCGAGTTTGAGATTCCGAGGCTAAATCCCCTCCGAATAGTTCCCCTTTACAGGAAAGGCTGCTCCCCACATTCCTGCTGCTCAGACGAGCCCTAAATGGGCCGACTGTCTGACCAGCTCGCCCGGGAATAATGCACAGCAGACCTCGTCCAATTAGTGTTCCTATGTGATCATTTCCTTATTGATAGAGGCATTTCTACACGGCTGTTGGAGCGACGAAACCTCTGAACCGCAGTAATCACAGCGTTCTGATCAGCCAACTGTTAAACAGTCGTCTCTTTGGATTGAGGTTTTGCCACGGAGCTGTTTTCCTCTGATTAACTTTAGTTAGTTGGATAAAACGTTTTTCAGTTTTTTAACTTACGGCGTTAGTTTATTTTTTTTAACTTTAAAACTAAGGTTGAAAATCTTGAAACAAGAGTATAATAGAGCTTTTATAGAGATTTGATAAATTAACAGAATTTCTTCTCGTCTTTTATTTAACATTTATATCTGCAGTACACCTTCGAGAAACATGGCGAAGATAATAAAAGGTGTTACAGAAAAAAATAGACATTAATATATGCACACAAATCTTTTTAAAATGAATTTTAAAAAACAGCCCACTGTTTTCCAGTTAAAGTAGCGACAGCATTAGCTACAAAAGTTACAAAATCAAGCAATGAAGTCGGCAACACTGACATTCCTCCAATGCTGAAGTATCTTAAAACGTGAATTCTCTCCTGACCACCAGGGGGCGACTCCTCTGGTTGTATAGAAGTCTATGCTTCATGTGTTAAAGCTGCATTCTCTCTCCTGACCACCAGGGGGTGACTCCTCTGGTTGTGTAGAAGTCTATGCTTCATGTATTAAAGCTGCATTCTCTCTCCTGACCACCAGGGGGCGACTCCTCTGGTTGTATAGAAGTCTATGCTTCATGTATTAAAGCTGCATTCTCTCTCCTGACCACCAGGGGGCGACTCCTCTGGTTGTATAGAAGTCTATATAAATGACTCTACTTCTCTTGATTTATTCCCTCAGTAAACATTGTAAACATGAGTTTATGTCTCAATCTCTAGTTTCAAGTCTTCTTCAATACAGCATGATGTTCATTTAGTAAATTGTGGTCATTTATAGTCAAACAGACCATAAGGCAGGGGACGCTTTAGGGGCGGGGCTACAAGGTGATTGACAAGTCGCTACCAGAGATGTATACGGCGTCTCTACGTCACTCCTCCACATTCAAAATATGGTCCTTCAGCCGAAATTGTTCAGAAACCAGTGAGTGACGTCACGATGACGTTGTCCACACCTTATATATAGTATGTCAATCATTACATTTAAATTAAATTATTGGGCTCATTACAGTCCTGTGACACTCACAGATATACATTTTCTTTTTTGCTTTTGAGTTGTAATGATAATTCCAACTAATGTAACACAAAGGGAGGTTTTCGATTAAAAGCACCAACCCTTGGTTTTAACCTCACCATACAGTACATCTTCATCTATATCTATTTCCCCGGTTCTATTTTCCCTCTCCATATCAGTTTTGGCATTGACTCCAGCTACTGAGTCATGCCTGAGCCTCAGCAGCCTGTGAACAGACACACAGACGGTGCTGGTTCAGAGGTTGCTTCTATTAAACCTGGATGTCTTATTTTTGTACTGTAAGAATCTTTACTGGCAAAAACATTTTTTTTACGGACATCAAGTAGCGGGTGGAATTATCTTTCCATGAAGTTACGAATGTAAGGAAACAAGTAGATTGTGATTTGGATAAATAGATTGCGTATCGGATAAATAACCAATAGAACCACCAAAATTAGTTTTTATTTCAAATGTCAAGTAGAGGATTTTTCATAGATGGGACAGACATACAGGAAGCAGTCCATCACACAAACTTATGTCTGCTTCACGAGACAACGAAATAAATGTGCAGGAATGTGCCAGAGTGCTGGGAGGAGTGATTCTCCCCTTAAAGATCTATGATGCCGTGGAAAACATTTAGAAGTGGACTAGGACCCAGACGACTGGGACATTTATGTCAGGAGCTGAAAGCAGCCGAGAGGTTAGAAAAGCTGCAAAGTCACTGTTCAGAAAGAAGAAGAAACATGGAAGGTCCTGCCCTGCATTCACTGTGACTGATGTTGTGCCCTTGAGCAAAGCTCTGCTCACGTAGCGCAGCAGTGGGCATCAGGGATTGACAGGTCGACACCAGAGATGTATACGGCGTCTCCACGTCACTCCTCCACATTCCTCATATGGTCACTTCTGTTCATTGGTTGCGAAACAAAAGATGGAGACGGCAAAATCACCAACCTTGAAAACATCAGTCCACGAACCAATGAGTGATGTCACGATGACGACGCCCACCTTTTATACACAGTCTATGGTCAGCTTCACAAAGTGTTGTGACATCACAGCCTAACGACAGCTCGTTTTAAAGGTACAGTTTCTAAATAAATGTCTGGATTGAGTGTTTTCATTCTTTCACAGTATTGACAGTATCAGCTGTATAATCAAACAAGACGTGTCTATCTCACTTCCTACAATATGAGATATCTAAGTTGATGCAGGTATTTTGTCATAAACCAACGCGTTGAATACATATTTTGAAATGTTGGGAGGAAAGAGGAAAAGTCAGAAAATCCCCAAAGAGACATTCACTGGAAACCATGAATATCTTCCAACCCATTCAGTAGATGTTTAGATATTTTCCATGACACTTCCTTCTCTGGTGACCGTGAGTAAGTGAACAAAATGTCCATACGATCCATTATATAGTTGCTGATATATTCCAGTCTGGGCGAAATTGGTGGAGTTATTGACCAACCGGCAACCAACCATACAGCCTAGATGACCTAATATGCACCCAAACCCTACATTGTTTTACATTGGCGATATCGATTGAACCTTTGCTGAGCTCCGTCAAGCTAAGTTTCCATGGAGCCCACACTGTCACTAACTGCACTCTCTGTATAAATATTAGATAATTTCAGAGAGAAGCCGACAGAAGTGGGCCTACAATTTTTAGAAACGTTTATCTCCTTATTAGAGACCTGTTTAACCTGCGATGAGTCCCAAAACCCGCCGAACCAACCTGAAGGACGTCTGAAACCACTGGTCAGAGTGGTTTCAGTGGTTTCAGAGACGGATGGTGGTCAGACGCTATGATTGGCCCGGTATGCGTTCGAGGGGCGGGACTTGACTTTGGCACGAACGATTCGTCATAATTCTGGATATCCAGTTTCTGGAAGAGCAGCAGACGGGTTTCAGATCTGGCCTGTTCCTGTTTTACCACTGTATAAAAATGTTTTGTGTCTTTTTTTTTGATGCCACGTTCTTTCCATTCCTGTCCTCTGACAACCCCCGGCTTCCAGACTGGTTCTTTAGGCCGTAATCCAATGGGATTGCTCTATCTCCACTGTATTTCTCCCACCGCCTCCTCCACGTTCCTTCTGTCTTTCTCAACCTCTCGCTTGGCCTTCGTCCTCCTGTCTCCTAGAGAGGTGGAAGGAATGCGTCAGGCCTTTTGCCCTTCTGTGTTCTTGTTTTCTGGACACATTACCGGGTAAAGGGATTTGTGTCCCTGGGAAGGATTTTGCTTGCTTGTGGACAGCGGAGGGCCTTTTTTTTGTTTTCAACTTGTGCAAAAGGTCTTTAGCCGCCGTATCGGCAGAAAGGAGGATAGTCCCGGTCCGAACATTCAGGAGGTTTACTAGAGCATCGTTCTATGTCTTGCTCAATTTACTGCAAGCCCAGAATATTGCGTAGAGGTCCAGTAATCCAGTTTTAGCTTATTAAAGACAGTCAAAAAAAAAGTATATACTAAAGTAAGTTATAGAAATAAAGCATGAAGAAACACAAGTATTTTGGGTAAAGGTAGAGTCAGACATATTGATTGAACTTGGTTATATAAGTGAGGAAGAGCTCATTGTCATTTTTCCATTTCTTTTAATGTCTAATTTAGTGCAGTCTGAAAAACTTTATCCTCGAAAGAATTATTGGAATTCCCGGCAGTAAATTTCGTGGCTCAGTATTTGCTCAGGATTTAGGGATGATTCCTTTGTAATTCATACCAACAGAGCTATAATGCATGAGAAATGGGGCTGTTTAAATATAATAAATACACTTCAAATCTCATTGGACACACAACTCATCGTCTAAATATAACTGACTGAAGCCAGGAGCCATGCAGGCAGAGATAATATTCTTTGTTTTGATCAATCCAATCAAACGTATTACGTGATTCACTCTTTTTATACAACTCTTTAGCTTTTATTCTCTTGTTTACTCACTTTCAGGTTCCACTTGCCTTTTAAAACTTTAAAACTAAGGGAAACCAGCTAGAGTATGATAGAGCTTTCATAGAGATTTTATAAATTATCAGAATTTATTCTCGTTTTTTTATTTACCGGTTATATCTGCAGTACAGCTTTGAGAAACATGACGTAGCCTGAATGATCGTATTGTTCCAATAATTGTAACCAACTTTTTAATACTTATTATAATATTACTGATGAAAGAAAACTGTGTTCATTTAATGTTAAATCTAAAATGTATATTGTTTGACATGAGTGGAAATGAAAAGAACCCCTGAATGCATTTATAAGTACTGAAAACATGTTTTCAATAACTTATTCACACAAACAAAGCTTTATCAAACGTATTTCTCTTTGTGGCTGGTTCAACTATTCAAGATAGTAAAAGGCGATACAGAAAAAGATGGACTTTCATTTACGGCCAAATTCATAAAAAACACCGATAATATCGTGGACTGGTTTTGTCTTTTTTAAATAAATCTGGTCGCCAGAAAATAAGTTTGGGAAACACTGCGCAAGGTTTTGAAAGAAAAAAAACAGGCCCACTGTTTTCCAGTTAAAATAGCAAGCAGCATTAGCATTGTGTAGCAGCATTAGCTTCACAAAAGTTGCAAAATCAAGGGAGGAAGTCGGCAACATTGACATTCCGTCAATTCCGTCACTTTTCTAATTCTCATTCTAAACGTGGTAACTTCTGTCCACTGGTTGCAAAAAAAACCAACATGGCGACGGCCGTAATCCAAGATGGCGACGCCAAATTCACCGAACTCGAGGCTTCAAAGCGTCAGCCCAACAAACCAACTCACAAACTCATTCGGGGTCTGGTTGCAGACCAGAGGTGTTTGACCTGGCCGGCAGGAACCGGGTCCAAATATGCACTTTTCTTGCGAAACTCCCCAAAAACTCCACCCACCGCCTGCTGGGGCCCTACAACCATGACATAACGCATATTCTACATATCCGACATGTCATGATGAAATCCCTCGATTTACGGCCCGGCTCGAGACGAGTCACCCGTTGAGGAATGTCTGCTGAAACCGGCCCTGTTGTGTTCTAATTATAACCCGACTTCCCTTTTTCTTATTTGGCGTTTAACCTTTTAGAGTTGGGTCTTTTTTTGGCGGGTGGGTTTTTTTTTCATCAATTGATTCCAAAGACGTAACGTTTACGATAAGAGAAGCGACACAAAGCCCGTTTTAAAGACATTCCACAGTGACTCATCCGGACCGCTTTAACCTCTTTTTTGTTTATATATTGATAAAGTCCCGTTATCTCGTGTCCGTCTGTCTCCGGATTCATTTATCCTCGCATAGTTCTCAGCATCATCAACGTGACTTCCATATTGCCAGTGGCCAACATCCTCTGGAAAAACATCTGGGGGGAAAACTCAACGCAAAAAAAAAAGAAATCAGTGATTTACACCAATTAGATAATCTTCAACGGGACAAATTCTGGGTCAAACGCCCGCCTGCCCTCCTCCTGCCTGTCAGGCCCAGGTGAGGCGGATAGTCTGTTGGCAAGTAACGGGTTAGCGTCTGTCTCCACCCTTCATCTCCGAGGGCTATATATATTGGAGGTTGTGACTCGTCTGCATCTCGAGCATCACTCGCACCCGCAGACGTCCGCAAACATCCACACACACACACACACACATACAAACACACGTGTGCCGAAGACGAAGCTGAAGACGAAGAGCAGACTCCGGCGATGAGGTCCCTGATGAAGCTGGTTGTGCTTCTGGTTTGCGTCCAGAGGGGAGAGGGCCGCCGGCTGAGATCGCTGATTGGTAAGCGCTAGCTGAAAAGGGAGAAGGTCGTGACCTCTGACCTTTTTGGTTAAAAATCAAATTTTTGCTCGTTTTCCGAACGCAATGAGTTCACTATCGTGTCTCGACTTGATTTTCTGCCTCTTAGGATGGACTTTTAATTCATTTTTTTCGTGCACCAGATGTGCATTTAACTCTTTTCCACCTTCCCCCAGATCAGACCCAGGAGTCGGCGTCTCCGGACGAGGACCGGCGGGACGGCGCCGCGGCGCCGCTCCCGGCCCGGTCGCGGCGCTCCGCCTCCCCGGACGCCCCGTGCGGCCTGCGCTCCGTCCTGCTGCAGGTGCGGCACCTCGGCCTGGGCTACGACTCGGACGAGAGCGTGCTCTTCAAGTACTGCGGCGGGGCGTGCCCCCACGTGCGCTCCAACCACGACCTCGCCCTCGCCAACCTGCTGCTCGGCGGCGTGCTGCCCGGCGAGCCGCGGCACGGGGCGCCGTGCTGCCGGCCCACGCACCACGAGGACATGGCCTTCCTCGACAACGCGCACCGCTGGCACAAGGTGGAGAAGCTGTCGGCCGCCGGCTGCAGCTGCGTTGGATAGACGCGAGCGTGAGGCGTTTCACGAGGACCGGTTCTTTTTGTAATGCCGCTTTATTCTCATGAAGTTATTTAACCCTCCCGTTGTCTTGGGGTCAAAATGCCCCATCAACACATATACACTCGTACACGGGTGTACGAGTGTATATGTGTTGATGGGCCATTTTGACCCCAAGACAACCGGAGCGTTAAATCTAAGCTATGTTCCCTTTCACTTTAGGCTGAAAAGAAATCCAGTCTTGTTGATTTAAATGCTCTTGCCTCCCACTGGGGAGCTGAGGGCCTCGGCAGGATTATAGTTGTTTTCCTTTTGGCGTTTGCGAGCTTTAAAATCCGCCTCCCGTAGCGGTCGAGCTCAAATATTCGGCTGCTTTCCTTACTTCACGAACAGCCTGCCTTCTGGAGAAGGGAAAACCTGACTTTGGCAATAAATGAGATCAAATGTAAGTCCTTTTTTATTTTATTTTTTTATTTGAATGCCCTGTTGTGAATCTATATTTTCTGATTCAAGGGTCTAAAAAAGGGACAAACTGAGCTACAAGCTACTTGACTATTTGTGTACATGTATTTATTTATAATTTGTGTACGAAGCTGCTCCGACGCCTCGTGGGGTTCGACAGCCGAGCAAAGGACTTTTTGAATTTTGAATTTACGGTTTAGATTTATTCGTCAGCTTAAGTTTAAGACGAACGTATTTATGTAAGATAAGTTATTTATTTATTTGTTGCCATTCTTTTGTCATGCTGGTTAACTTATTTTGTACCGTGTTCATCTCTCTGTGTGTGTGTGTGTGTGTGTGTGTACAGTTCCTAATAAAGATAAACTAAACGGTGTTGATGAGTATCTTTGGTGCAAAGAGACGCGACGACGTTCACACAAGAGCGTCTTTATTCCAAAAAATATATGTTGCACGTACAAAAAAATCTGAGAAGCCAATTTACATAAAAGTTTACATAAAGATGTGTAAACTAAATGTGTTCAGGTTTTAAATGTCCATGTCACCGCCGTGTAAATGTAGAGCGCATTGCTCTACGTGGCCATCGCGGCCGCCTCCTCCTCCGGCTCCTCTGGCTCCGCCCCCCACACCTGGACACGCCCCTCCATGGCCGTGAGGAGGCAGGTCTCCGTCGGGTGGAAGGACAGCGACTGGACCACGGCTTTCCCCACCGGCAGCTTCAAGGACAGCGACCCCTGGAGGGCAGGAAACACGAGGAGGGTTTCAGGACGCTTCCTGGATCGGCTCCTCGCTGGTTCTAAGACCACCGCGCCGTCGCAGGTGTTTCGTTACTACTTGCTCCCTCTTGTCTGCGCTTCTGTCCACCTTGGAAACTGTGGAACCTGGAAGTGGCTCTCGACCTCTTCTCCCCTGTGTTTGAGTCGTCGTAGGAACCCCAAATTAAATTCTAATTCTTGTGTTTATTGTATGTATTTGTTCAGCAAAGTCTTGGGGAAAAAAATCACTTTTAAAAGATATTTTGATCATGAATATAAACATCCAGCATGAGTATCAAAAAGGTATTGTTCGGTGCCGTAACAACATCCCACAGACTAATAAGACACCTTTTTGGAAAGATTAGGACCGAAAGGATCGTGAGAACTGAACCTTATCGGTTACTTTAATGTGTTTAGGTCTCTTCTCACAAGGGTTACGGTTATTTAGAAATGTAAATGAAGTTAAACAACCATGTGGTTGTGGAGATAATCAAGGAAACGTTTAAAATCTGTCTGAGAATAGGGTTGGTGCGCTTGGTTTCCAAAAGGTTAAAGGGGCAGTCTGTGTGTTTTAAAGTGTGTTTGTGTGTTCTTCACAGGAGTAAAGTACCTTTCTGCTGTAGACTCCTAAAAGAATCAATATCAGTTTAAGTGAACGCTATATTTAGAATATGTCTGACTGGGAGACGTTATCTTTGCTCTCCTCAAAGCCACAAGACTCCATTCACAAAAAACAGTCATCATAACTCCGTCAACTTGCTGCCTCCATCGGTCGGTCATAAAAACAAACACTTTGTATTATTCTCGTGGCTTTGAAGAGAGCTTCAGTTCCTCGTCAGAAAGGAGAAGAGGCGACAATATTCTCAATGTTCACTTCAACTGATATTTTAGGATTCTAACATACGTCCACAGCAGAGCTTCACTTTGCTCCATCTGCTGTAGTTAAACTCTCAGAACCTCACTTCACCACATCCAAACGGGGCCTTCAAGTAGCGTGATGACGCTCCTCACCTCCACCAGGTCCCAGCAGTAGACGTGTCCGTCCTCCGAGCAGCTCAGCACGTGAGTGTCTTTACCGGACAGACAGCAGTCCAGCTTGTAGCCCTTCATCTTGTGTCCCGTGAACCTGAGACACACACACACACACACACAGGCGCTGTCAATACATGTTCAGGGGTTCGGCCAAATGACAAAGACCTTTAAACAGGGTTCATACGCATGCTGATCAATGCTTTTTAATGACTTTAAACCAAATGTCCATGACAAACATTTTGTGAAATCTGGGTGTAAACAGTAAAAAGTGAGTAAATGTAGTATTTAAACTAACAATGAGAACACAAAGCATACAGTAAACCTTAAATGACTCAAATGAATGAGACAATAGTTTGATTAAAAGAATAAACATTTATATAGATGCCTGTATGTATGCCTGCTTATATTTTGAGTCTTTCTTTTAAAAGCATATTCATTATTTCAAACTCAGCGTAAATGAACACATGAACACATGAATATAACACATTTACATGAACACATGAATATAACACATTTACATGACTTTTACGAAACTTTTGGGATTTTCTTTTTCTTTTTTTCAGGCCTTTTTTTAATAAGCAAAACAAAAGAATTCTAATCTGAATGTTGTCATGTTAACTGTTAATTGGCTTTGTGTCATAATGGTGTTTTTGTTGTGATCATTGTCATCGTGACGTTGTTGTTGTTGTTGTTTTTTATCCAAATGGTGGTTTAGAAAGACAAATATGACACAAACTGCTTTTAGAAGATTGTCGGCTAGTTGTGAAAACATTCTTTTTTGGTTTCTGATGAGGTTTTTTGTTGTTTTCTGTTCACTTTGAGTTTATTTACTGAGAAAACATGAAAGTCGACCCGATCGTTCCCCCGTTTAAAACAAAAAAAAATCTGAGATCCAATGATTTTAAGTCTGTTTGGACCACAAGAGTTAAAATCTCACACACTGAGGATTCTATAGCGCAGTGTCTTTCAACCTTTTTTGAACACCAACAACCCAAAAAGTTACAAAATGTCACATTGTAGCATAACACAGCAGATATGCGAGGTCACTATTGCGCTCCCTGCTGGCAGTGAGGAGTATTTAAATACTAGGACGGCCACTATATTGCAGCTCAGACGCTCAACAATGGAAATTATTTTTTTGGACCGATTAAGTGTAATTGGACATTTTCCCACGGCACTGTGCCGTGGGAAAATGTCCAATTACACTTAATCGGTCCAAAAAAATAATTTCCAATGTAGGCGTTTTTCACGGGCTGCACTCACTCGCCCAGCATCTCCCCGGTGCTCTTGTCCAGCAGCCGGACGGTGGAGTCCAGGCTGGAGCTCAGCGTGCACTGGCCGTCCTGACTGAAGCACACGCATGTGATGGGACCTGCAGACACAAAGACACGGGTCGCGGGTTACGGGGTTCTGCCGTCATTCATTTACCCCGAACGCACCGCCACTCACTGTTGAGGAAGTCCACGTGCAGCTGTCCCATCCGGAGGTCGTAGCGCCGCACGCGGCCGTCCACCGAGCTGAGCGGAGAAAACAAGTTCAGACACACTGTGACCAATGTTCCATGACTTTTACATGACTTTAAGCACATTTACATGACTTTTACATGACTTTAAACCACTTTTACATGACTTTACACCACTTTTACATGACTTTAAACCACTTTTACATGACTTTAAACCACTTTTACATGACTTTAAACCACATTTCTATGACTTTAAACCACATTTCTATGACTTTTAACCACATTTCCATGACTTTAAACCACATTTCTATGACTTTTAACCAAATTTCCATGACTTTTAACCAAATTTCTATGACTTTTAACCAAATTTCTATGACTTTCAACCACATTTCTATGACTTTTAACCACATTTCCATGACTTTAAACCAAATTTCTATGACTTTTAACCAAATTTCCATGACTTTTAACCAAATTTCTATGACTTTTAACCAAATTTCTATGACTTTCAACCACATTTCCATGACTTTTAACCAAATTTCTATGACTTTTAACCACATTTCTATAACTTTTAATCACATTTCCATGACTTTAACCACATTTCTATGACTTTTAACCACATTTCCATGACTTTCAACCACTTTTCTATGACTTTTAACCACATTTCTATGACTTTTAACCACATTTCCATGACTTTTAACCACATTTCCATGACTTTAACCATATTTCCATGACTTTTAACCACATTTCTATGACTTTTAACCACATTTCCATGACTTTTAACCACATTTCCATGACTTTAAACCAAATTTCCATGACTTTTAACCAAATTTCTATGACTTTCAACCACTTTTCCATGACTTTAAACCAAATTTCTATGACTTTAAACACATTTCCATGACTTTAAACACATTTCCATGACTTTAAACCAAATTTCTATGACTTCTAACCACATTTCCATGACTTTAAACACATTTCCATGACTTTAAACACATTTCCATGACTTGGCCGTCCACCGACCTGAGCGGAGGAGAGAAAACCGTCACACGCTTTGACATTCAGGGGAGAAATTAATATTTTTTTTACTTTATTCATGTGTTTATTCTGCAGGGACAAAGTGAACTTGAAAGCGATCTTAAAAGTGTGTATGTGCGTATTTGTGTATCAATTTGTGGGGGATTGTGTGGAACGGAAAGTTGAAAAAGATTTACAAAGATTTTTTTTGAATAGTAGTGACAGAACGGGGATGTAAAGTGTGGACGTGTCGATATTGTTCTATGTTTCCTTTTCTCCTCTTTTTTATTTTTTAAACGCTGAACAGTGTAGTTGTGCGGCGATGAGTTGTGGTTTGTGTGATTGATCGAGTATTGGCTGATTATTAGCTCCTTTCACTTCTAACACGATACTCGTGTTCACCGTTATCTGTTGACTACTTTTACTTTTCTCTTGCCTTTAATTTAACCAAACTAAAGGATATTAATCAATTTCTGTATTTTATTTCTTAACCCTTTAAACCTTCACTCTAATCCTATTTGTTGTTTGAGTTGTGTTTAGAGGTTGTTCATGGGGATTATATATTATTGTAGCCCTGATTCTTATGTTTAATTTGATACCCAACATGTTTTTTATATATATTTTTTTCTTGATTTGTACCTTGTGACCTGATATAAGGCTTTAAACTACACTGCAACTTTTATTCTATTTTATGCTTTTTAATGTTTGAATGAATGTTCTTCATAGTTTTTCAGTCTTGTTTTCTTTTGCATTATATTTTGATGCGTTTAGTCGCCTTGTTGTTGAAATGTGTGACACAAATAAACTCTCCTTGCCTCTTTCTGTTTGTTTCTGCACCTTGTGTTTTTTTATGTCTCAAATAAAAGTATAATCAATATCAATGTGCGACCGAGCTGCAGTGAAGTAAAGGAACGACAAACTGTGATACTTTGTGTCTCAATGTGCTTCCAGCATGACATCAAACGAGATGAGATCAAAGCAATACGTGACTGGTGATCCATATAATCTAACAGGTAAAACTCAGAGTGTTTTCGGCGCTGACCCGGTGAGCAGCTCGTGCTGCGCCACCTTCAGGCTGCTGACGCCGTCCCGCGCCTCGTCCAGAACCTGGATGGGCTCGAACCGCCGGGACCTCGTGTCCCAGCAGCGAACCGTCCCATCGAGGGACCCTAAACACACACACACACACACACACACACACACACACACACACACACACACACACACACACACAGTGCATTAATCCTGCAAGGGGACATTGGTTTCACTACAGCAGCATTTATAAATACAGGTAAAGGAATATTAAATATAAAAAAATGTACATTATAAACAAAACAATAGAATAATATTAAATGAACTAACTAAATAGTAAAGATCTACTGAAGCAAAGTGACGGTGTTATAGTTGTGTGACTATAACACACACAGTCTCTCGCTCTCTCTCACACACACACACACACACACACACACACACACACACACACACAGTCTCTCTCTCTCAGTAGTAAAACATGTTTGTGTGTTTGTGTTTGTGGTGTTTGTGTGTTTGTGGTGTTTGTGGTGTTTGTGTGTTTGTGGTGTTTGTGTGTTTGTGGTGTTTGTGTGTTTGTGGTGTTTGTGGTGTTTGTGTGTTTGTGGTGTTTGTGTGTTTGTGGTGTTTGTGTGTTTGTGGTGTTTGTGTGTTTGTGGGGTTTGTGTGTTTGTGTGTTTGTGGGGTTTGTGTGTTTGTGTGTTTGTGGTGTTTGTGTGATTGTGGTGTTTGTGTGTTTGTGTGATTGTGTGTTTGTGTGTTTGTGTGTTTGTGGTGTTTGTGGTGTTTGTGGTGTTTGTGTGTTTGTGTGTTTGTGGTGTTTGTGTGTTTGTGTGTTTGTGTGTTGTGTGTTAGTGTGTTTGTGTGTTTGTGGTGTTTGTGTGTTTGTGGTGTTTGTGGTGTTTGTGTGTTTGTGTGTTTGTGGTGTTTGTGTGTTTGTGTGTTGTGTGTTAGTGTGTTAGTGTGTTTGTGTGTTTGTGTGTTTGTGTGTTTGTGGGGTTTGTGTGTTTGTGTGTTTGTGGTGTTTGTGTGATTGTGGTGTTTGTGTGTTTGTGTGATTGTGTGTTTGTGTGTTTGTGTGTTTGTGGTGTTTGTGGTGTTTGTGGTGTTTGTGTGTTTGTGGTGTTTGTGTGTTTGTGTGTTTGTGTGTTGTGTGTTAGTGTGTTTGTGTGTTTGTGTGTTTGTGGTGTTTGTGTGTTTGTGGTGTTTGTGGTGTTTGTGTGTTTGTGTGTTTGTGTGTTTGTGGTGTTTGTGTGTTTGTGTGTTGTGTGTTAGTGTGTTAGTGTGTTTGTGTGTTTGTGTGTTTGTGGTGTTTGTGTGTTTGTGGTGTTTGTGTGTTTGTGTGTTTGTGGTGTTGTGTGTTTGTGGTGTTGTGTGTTTGTGTGTTTGTGTGTTTGTGTGTTGTGTGTTAGTGTGTTTGTGTGTTAGTGTGTTTGTGTGTTTGTGGTGTTTGTGTGTTTGTGGTGTTTGTGTGTTTGTGTGTTTGTGGTGTTGTGTGTTTGTGGTGTTGTGTGTTTGTGTGTTGTGTGTTAGTGTGTTAGTGTGTTTGTGATGTTTGTGTGTTTGTGTGTTGTGTGTTAGTGTGTTAGTGTGTTTGTGGTGTTTGTGTGTTTGTGTGTTTGTGTGTTAGTGTGTTAGTGTGTTAGTGTGTTTGTGTGTTTGTGTGTTGTGTGTTTGTGTGTTGTGTGTTGTGTGTTAGTGTGTTGTGTGTTAGTGTGTTAGTGTGTTTGTGTATTGTGTGTTTGTGTGTTGTGTGTTAGTGTGTTAGTGTGTTTGTGTGTTTCAGCCTCACCAGACAGGATGACCGTCGCCTCCTCGTTGAACTGCACACAGTTGACTCTCTGTGAGCAGAAAGGAAGAAGAAATGAACTCAAAGAATTCAGACCCAGAAGAGGAAAAGTGAAATGTAAATCCAGCGGCAGTCTGACCCCGGCGTGACCTCTGAGTTTTCGCATGACCTGTCCCGTGGCGACGTCCCACAGGATCAACGACTTATCGGAGCTGCAGGAGCAGAGCTGGCTGTTGTCAAAGGACCTGTGGAGACGCAGGGCTTCAAATCACGGTCTCTGGACGAGCGAGGAAACAAAGGAGGCGGCTCTCACCCGTCGGCGTCCAGCACCTCGTAGCCGTGGCCGCTGTACGTCTTCAGCAGCGAGCCGCGGCTCACGCTCCACAGCTTCAGGGACTTGTCGCTGCCGCAGGACAGCAGGTAGTTACCGTCCGCTGGAGAGAGGAGAGGAGACGAGAGGAGAGGGGAGGAGAGAGGAGAGGAGACGAGAGGAGAGGGGAGGAGAGGGGAGGGGAGGAGAGGGGAGGGGAGGGGAGGAGACGAGAGGGGAGGAGACGAGAGGAGAGAGGAGACGAGAGGAGAGGGGAGGAGAGGAGAGGGGAGGAGAGGAGAGGGGAGGGGAGGAGACGAGAGGGGAGGAGACGAGAGGAGAGAGGAGATGAGAGGAGAGGAGAGGAGAGGGGAGGAGAGGAGAGGAGAGAGGAGATGAGAGGAGAGGAGAGGAGACGAGAGGAGAGGGGAGGAGAGGGGAGGAGAGAGGAGATGAGAGGAGAGGGGAGGAGAGAGGAGATGAGAGGAGAGGAGAGGGGAGGAGAGGGGAGGAGAGAGGAGACGAGAGGAGAGGGGAGGAGAGAGGAGATGAGAGGAGAGGAGAGGAGAGGGGAGGAGAGGAGAGGAGAGAGGAGAGGAGAGGAGAGGAGAGAGGAGAGGAGACGAGAGGAGAGGGGAGGAGAGGAGAGGAGAGGGGAGGAGAGAAGAGGAGACGAGAGGAGAGGGGAGGAGAGGGGAGGAGAGGGGAGGAGACGAGAGGAGAGGAGAGGAGAGGGGAGGAGAGGGGAGTAGAGGGGAGGAGAGAAGAGGAGACGAGAGGAGAGGGGAGGAGACGAGAGGAGAGGAGGAGAGAGGAGGAGAGAGGAGAGGGGAGGAGAGAGGAGAGGGGAGGAGAGGGGAGGAGAGGGGAGGAGAGGAGAGAGGAGACGAGAGGAGAGGAGAGGGGAGGAGACGAGACGAGAGGAGAGGAGACGAGAGGGGAGGAGAGGGGAGGAGAGGGGAGGAGAGGGGAGACGAGAGGAGAGGAGACGAGACGAGAGGAGAGAGGAGAGGAGAGGAGAGGAGAGGGGAGGAGAGAGGAGAGGAGAGGAGAGGGGAGGAGAGAAGAGGAGAGGAGACGAGAGGAGAGGGGAGAGGAGAGGAGAGGGGAGGGGAGGAGAGGAGAGGAGAGAGGAGACGAGAGGAGAGGAGAGGAGAGAGGAGACGAGACGAGAGGAGAGGAGAGGAGAGGAGAGAGGAGGAGAGAGGAGACGAGAGGAGAGGAGAGGAGAGGAGAGAGGAGGAGAGAGGAGACGAGACGAGAGAGGAGACGAGAGGAGATGAGAGGAGACGAGAGGAGACGAGACAAGAGGACAGGAGATGAGAGGGGACAAGACGAGAGGAGAGGAGATTTAAAACAGCTTCCACTGAATGACATAAGCACAACAATAGAGGACCAATGTCTTCACCTTGTGCTGTCAGACTATGAAAAGATGAGAGAACACTATGGAAGCCTGTTACCGCCACAACAAATATATTATGAGATACAAAGTCGAAATTATGAGATATAAGGGACATCTATTGTACTTCTGGTCACATGACATCTATTCTACATCTGGTCATGTGACATCTATTGTACTTCTAGTCTATTGTACTTCTGGTCACATGACATCTATTGTACTTCTGGTCACGTGACATCTATTGTACTTCTGGTGACATGAGATCTATTGTACTTCTGGTCACGTGACATCTATTGTACTTCTGGTCACATGACATCTATTGTACTTCTGGTCACGTGACATATATTGTACTTCTGGTCACGTGACATCTATTGTACTTCTGGTCACGTGACATCTATTGTACTTCTGGTCACGTGACATCTATTGTACTTCTGGTCACGTGACATCTATTGTACTTCTGGTCACGTGACATCTATTGTACTTCTGGTCACGTGACATATATTGTACTTCTGGTCACGTGACATCTATTGTACTTCTGGTCACGTGACATATATTGTACTTCTGGTCACGTGACATATATTGTACTTCTGGTCACGTGACATCTATTGTACTTCTGGTCACGTGACATCTATTGTACTTCTGGTCACGTGACATATATTGTACTTCTGGCTATGTGACATCTATTGTACTTCTGGTCACATGACATCTATTGTACTTCTGGTCACGTGACATATATTGTACTTCTGGTCACATGACATCTATTGTACTTCTGGTCACGTGACATCTATTGTACTTCTGGTCACATGACATCTATTGTACTTCTGGTCACGTGACATCTATTGTACTTCTGGTCACATGACATCTATTGTACTTCTGGTCACATGACATCTATTGTACTTCTGGTTATGTGACATCTATTGTACTTCTGGTCACATGCCATCTATTGTACTTCTGGTCACGTGACATCTATTGTACTTCTGGTCACGTGACATATATTGTACTTCTGGTCACGTGACATATATTGTACTTCTGGTCACATGACATCTATTGTACTTCTGGTTATGTGACATCTATTGTACTTCTGGTCACGTGACATCTACTGTACTTCTGGTCACATGACATCTACTGTACTTCTGGTCACATGACATCTATTGTACTTCTGGTCACGTGACATACATTGTACTTCTGGTTATGTGACATCTACTGTACTTCTGGTCACGTGACATCTACTGTACTTCTGGTCACATGACATCTACTGTACTTCTGGTCACATGACATCTATTGTACTTCTGGTCACGTGACATCTACTGTACTTCTGGTTATGTGACATCTATTGTACTTCTGGTCACGTGACATATATTGTACTTCTGGTCACGTGACATATATTGTACTTCTGGTCACGTGACATATATTGTACTTCTGGTCACATGACATCTACTGTACTTCTGGTCACGTGACATCTACTGTACTTCTGGTTATGTGACATCTACTGTACGTCTGGTCACATGACATCTATTGTACTTCTAGTCACGTGACATCTACTGTACTTCTGTCCATCCTGATAGAGGATCCTCCTCTGTTGCTCTCCTGAAGGTTTCTTCCCTTTTTCTCCCTGTTAAAGGTTCTTTTGGCTGATGAGGAGACGTCCCGGGACAGAGGATGTTGGATGTGTACAGATTGTAAAGCCCTCTGAGGAACATTTGTAATTTTGGGCTACACAAAATACATTGAATTGAATCAATAAATAGTGTCGCTCTCTCTCTCTCTGTCTATCAACACATATACAAACAAACCCTGACTTCTCATGAAAAAACAGCTACTTATCAGGATGATACATGTGTTTGCCTCACACACACACACACACACACACACACACGCACACACACACAGTCTCTCTCTCACCGTTGAAGCGAACCGCCCTGACTGCTCCTTGCTTGCAGTCTATGGTCCTGAGCAGATGCTGAGGGAGCAGAGCGGCCTGAGGTCTGGGCTGAGGGAACGACATGACTCAACCTGTGGGGGGAGAAAACAACAACAACAACAACAACAACAACACAACAGTAAACACGTGAGCCACACTGAACAACTTCTCCTACATTGCAACGAGTTCAAACACTGCAATACGAACTATTACCTTGTTTATTTCCACGTGAAAAGGAATGCACTTTAAAAGTATTCTAATGCAAACTACCATATAACATTACATTGTAATAACTGTATTGGCTTCGACAATGGACGTTTTACGACAGTGGACTATTTACGACAGAACTAGCATGTTTTATGGTAGCCTCACGTTCGTCACTTCCTACTCACTCAACGTTAGTTTTCCCCCCGTTCCGCTTAAATTGTGAGTTAAATTTCAGCCGGGTGCCATGTTGTTATTCCTGTTGCAGTTAATACGACTTATAACTGTTTTTATAAGAAGTGTATCCCGAGTTTATAACCATTAACAGCTTCTTTCATTCATGTCAACCGTCTCGTTCGCTGGTACGCGCAATGCACGCTGGGACAACGAAAAAATAGTCCTGTCAAAATAAAAGTAGAAAAAATAAACCCCCGTTAAATTGTTGCCTACGGGGGCGCTTAACGCTTTTATTTTGAAACTCACCGGATGTGACGAGCCTCTTCCTCCACTGTCACCGCTAAGTGTCTGATCAGCTGTCTTTCGAGCACGAGCGTTTACAATTTTTCTAAATAAAACAAACAGCCCGGGAGGGAATTTGTGACTTATTATGTCTTTTAACAGTCTGTCAGACCCGAGGAGAATAAATAAGATTCTAAGGTGAGTTTATTCATCGCTGTAATTAGCATTTAGCTCGGATTAAGCTAACTGCTTGGCTAGCAGCTAGCTAGCCTTTAACACAAGTCATGAGCCTCTCTGGGATTAGTGGTCATCTGATGGGACTGTAGGATTTCAACACCAACATATACTGGTATTTGCATTATATTTATTCGGCTGTCAGGGGTTTAACAATCGGTCACCATCGTGTTTTAGCTTGTGGGTCAGTGTGTCATCAGTCTTCTGACTCTTACACACACACACACACACACACACACACACACACTCAGGAGCAACAACTTCAACACCCTCACACACCCTCAACTCAAATACACACATGCCTATTTCATTTCATAATTTATACTTGTTTTACATTGTTTTAAGTACTGCTATCTGATGTGTGTTTACCATATTCATCTTTAAATTATGTCTTTATGTTTATTATATATCTATGTATTGTTATGCACCTTTCACCTCGTCCATTTCCTTGTATGTGTGTTGCGTATTCGGCCCATAAATGATTCTGGTTCTGAGTGCGTTGCGTTGTGCTGTTGCAGGTACAAAGCCCCGAGCACAGACAGCAATCCCACGCTGGAGGACCCCACGCCCGACTACATGAACCTGCTCGGCATGATCTTCAGCATGTGTGGACTGATGCTCAAGGTGACTTACACACACACACCCCCACACACACACACACACACACACTAAACCTCTCGTCTCGCCCTGTCCTCTGTGTCCATGTGTGTGTTTGTGGGTTAAAGAGCTGTTGCTCCTGAATGTTAGACCCAATCGTTCCATTTAGAAGATTAAAGGTGAAGAACTCACCTTTTGAGAGGAGGAGGAGGAGGAGGAGGAGGAGGAGGAGGAGGAGGATGATGATGATGATGATGATGATGATGATGAAGATGATGAAGGGATGCTTTTGACTTTCAAACAGACGATACACAAAACATAGAGGGGACAGCAGCAGCAGACTCGCGTTTCTTCACAGTCCAATAATTGATCTTTTGTTTAATTGATTGTCTTTTTATCAACAAATAACATTTTTTGACTTAATTTTTAACTAACAGCGTTAATTATTTATTTTGAGGTTTTGGGTTTTAAATGGACAGAAAAACACAAAACATACCGTGTGTGTGTGTGTGTGTGTGAACACATGAACGCTTTCCAAAGAACACAGAACATGTGGCCCCTACCAAGGAGTATCGGAGCCGCCCTCCATCTGTAGCTGACGGGACAGAAGGGATTGTTTTTGGTCCTCAGAGCCACGTATAGGGACGTTGGCATCGAACCTTTCAAGCCTGTGCAAAGGATTCTGGGTGTTTTTTCTCTGGCTGGGGACTGAAATCCGATACCCAGACGAACTCTGTGGTGAAAAGCTGCTATTTACAGCCAAGGAGCATCGCTGGACTTAAATCCATCCTCTCTCTTAACGTGCAGCGACCTCCTCAAGGTCAGCGTGACCTCTAACTGGTTCTCGCATCCCTCCACCGACCACCCGACAAATGCAGGGTTAATTTTTAAGGTTGTTTTATTGGCGTTAAAAGCCACAGACGGGACGGCTGCCTGTACAGTTCCTAAATGTGTCTCTGCCCTCTTGGACCTTTTAGAGCAGCCGCTTTAAACTGTGTCACAAGCCTTCCACTTCCTGTCAAATGCCCCAGTAATAAATAATAATCTCTCTTGTTTTACTCAGTTTTTAGACCTGTGCTCGTATCATATTGTGTTTCCTTGTGTTTGTCCGTTGCGTTCTCTTCTCATGTTGCTGCGTTTATGGATGATATTCAACTCGGTGCTCACGTCCAGTTGCTTTTAAACGTCACCTTTTGGAATTGTATTATTTAAGTAGCACAACGCCTGAACCGTCGGCGTCTCGTGCGGCTCACCGTTGTGACCTTGTGTGTATGTTTGTGTGTTTTCAGCTGAAGTGGTGCGCCTGGATCGCGGTCTACTGCTCCTTCATCAGCTTCGCCAACTCCAGAAGCTCGGAGGACACCAAACAGATGATGAGCAGCTTCATGTGAGTAAGCGGCTGCTGAGAGGGTTTCCTCCAGAGAGACGTCTGAAACTAGTGCGTCCAGAAAGACACATGTACCCTTCCTTAGTGATGAAGGAGCAGTGAGCTGCTGTGAAGCACTGGGGGGTTCAGGGTCTCTCGTCTTCTCGATTTGACATTATTTTATTAGATTCACCTTTTAAGGCACTTTCATATAATATACATACTCATGTTTTACATCATAAATTGCAGAACAATCTCAGCTCTCTATATAAGGAGGCACCATTGTCATAAGGCAAAAGTGCAAAGAGAAAAACGTTACAATATGACACTAAAGCTGAAAAATGGAATCTCTATTTTTTTTTTTTTTTTTAATTATTCAGATCGCTTGAAAAAAAAAAAAACTTTACTCATGTGGTAACTCTGTTTAGGTGATGGAAATTGGGTTACCAAAGGTTTTAGATTCACAAAAGCAGTGAAATATATGAATAAAATGGTAGATACATGTAAATAAATGTTTAAAACTAAAAATTTAATATCGTTTTTTGAGTAGAAATATGGTCTTTCAGACCTTTCACCAAAATGATAAAAATGGGACTGAGAAATGACTTCATACTGCAGATAAAGCTTCATGGAGTGTGTGCACATGAAAAATGACCTTTACAACAATTATTTTTTTGGAAATAAAAATATGTATTATAAAAAAAGAAAATGTACAGAATATATATTGAGAAATATAAAACAGAACAAGAACAGACTATTTACAATATACAAGTATGGCTTGCTTTGCTTCAATGGCACATCCTCATGCCATGGCATGAGGATGTGGAGCAGGAGGATGTGGAGCAGGAAACTGTGGAGCAGGAGACTGTGGAGCATGAGGATGTGGAGCATGAGGATGTGGAGCATGAGGATGTGGAGCAGGAGGATGTGGAGCAGGAGGATACTTGCTTCGTGTGCATCCACTTCACATAGACGATGGGGCCATCACGGATCCATCTCATGGAGCCTCTCGGTGACTTCTTCTAAGTCTGCACCATGCAGTCTTACATACACGTAACAAAGTTTAGTAACTACACTTACCATCTTCCTCAGAAGAACTAAAGCCTTCGAGCTCTGATGACGATGCCATGTCGTCCTCCTCCTCGCTGCTCTCCAGAATCATGCGTTTTGCTTCCTCCGTGTTGAATCTCTTTGTCGTCATGATGTCGCTTTTCTCTGACTAAAAACGGAAGTGTGTGCATATGCTCAGGTGGGTAGTGCTTTGAGACTTCCTGAGTGTACATTGGTTGTTTAGTTCACGAAATGGCGACGGACATATGATTCAACAAATCACAGAGAAGGATTTTCGTTTTTTTTTTTACCACCGTCAGATGACACACTGCTGCCCTTTCGCTTGCTTGATGTTAAAATGATGCTGGGCTCTGCCTGGGCAGGCACCCGGAAGCAGGAAGTCTCCTCTTTCCGACAGATGTAAAATTATATTTCTGCGATGTATAATCGCGGTGCTGTGAATATTTTAGAAACTTAGAGAAACGTTTCGAGTGTCACCGCGGGCTCAGTGGCCAGACGTTTCATTGCCACAATAGGCACTTTCTTTGTGGTGGGGCATGAAGATTGTTCTTCCTCCAAAGTGGGGCATGACAAAGAAAGTTTGCTATCATATATAATATACATACATTATGTATGTATATTAAAATGTTTGGCCAAACTCCACGGCCTCCGTTGTTAGGGGTGTGTCAAGGAACTCTCTTGAATTACTCGGCTCTGAATCCGGAGGTTGGACTCGCTCCCGGCTGCCAGACGAGCCAACGCTAATGTCCCAAAGCTTTTAACCGCGTGACCTCCGGAGGCGGCCGCGTCTTCCATCTGCTCATGAAGGAGTACTACAGCGGGCCAGACAGAGGAGTAAACCACCCCCATCTGCTCCATCG
>NC_136594.1:2551442-2593942 GCF_910589615.1 Taurulus bubalis | reverse complement strand
GGTTGTATAGAAGTCTATATAAATGACTCTACTTCTCTTGATGTATTCCCTCAGTAAACATTGTAAACATGAGTTTATGTCTCAGTCTCTAGTTTCAAGTCTTCTTCAATACAGCATGATGTTCATTTAGTAAATGATGGTCATTTAGAGTCAAACAGACCATAAAGCAGGGGACGCTTTAGGGGCGGGGCTACAAGGTGATTGACAGGTCGCATACGACGTCTCTACGTCACTCCTCCTCAGTCCAGATATGGTCACTTCCATTTATTGGTTGTGGAAAAATCAACAACAGGGTGACGTCCGTAATCCAAGATGGCGAACTTGAGGCTTCAAAACGACGGTAGACGTCACGATGGCCACGCCCACTTCTTATATACTGTCTGTTGTCTGAAATAGAAAAAAGACAATGACCTTTTCTGTACAACATCGCCCTCTAGTGGGGCCGTAACCCACAGGCCCCCAATGCAACAACCCCAATCGATGCATTGGAAGGTTGTGAAATCTTAACATAAACTCTGATCGTTCAATTTTTTTTGCTTATTTTATTTCTCAATACAAAATCCAACCAATCACTCATCACAAATAACATATTTGGCCGATCAGCAAAATCTCAGTGTTGGATCTAAATTACTTAAAGTAAATGATATCATATAAAATTGGAAAAAAAATCAGATTTGTACCCTCTGTGTTCTTCTTATTTCTTCAGCATTACTGGATGGTCATTGCTTCTTGTTTATATATTTTTTCACATTTAGATAAAACATTTCTACTCTGTTTTCTAAATAGCAGAAGACTGCTCACAAAATTAAGCTTCCTGTTTGAAATGCTACACAACACAAAGGAGTCTGACTTAGAAGAACTCTCCATTACTTTTATTGCTAACAAGCCAACTTTTGAATGAGATTCGATTTGTGGCC
Source organism: Taurulus bubalis (assembly GCF_910589615.1). NCBI lineage: Eukaryota > Metazoa > Chordata > Actinopteri > Perciformes > Cottidae > Taurulus > Taurulus bubalis. The sequence continues at coordinate 2,593,025 of NC_136594.1, read as the reverse complement.
GTGTTTCGTGGGAGTAAACCAAACGAGGAGCCTTTCAGATGCACTCGATTAGAATTAATTAGGGTAATTCCCAAGTCCCTAAAAGGGTTTACGTCTGGTCGTTTAACTTTTTACCCCCGTCATCACACGTCCCCCATCAATCTTCCAGGGCAGTTCAGGTTTTACGTCTGACTGACGGCCGCAGCTCAAACCAAAGTGAAACACAGAACAGGGATCCATCCCTTCAGGGCTCCGGAGCGTCTCAATGTAATAATAACAACTCTGTTTGCCGTCACCCAGTCACTGTTGATAAAAGGGACAGCGGGTTATTTACTGGGACCTTTGCACTCTTTATTGGCGCCTCGTTCAGATGCAAACATAAGGGAAGCAGCCCACACATGTAGGCTGAATTCATACAGACGGAGGCTCGAGTCAAGTGAAGGGTTTTTGTACTATATTGCAAATACTTATTTGCAATATAAAAATAGTGATAAGTGTAGCTTTAACCTCAATTTAACCAATAGAACACCAACCTATTTTTAGGCCCTTCCCTCGAAAATGCCATCCCCAAACTAAAAAGGGTGTATCTCTGTAATCACTAGGGCTATTTGAATAATGTTGGTGTTATAATAAAAGGTACACATGTGAGATGTTGTTCAGATGTGTAAATATCAGTCTATATGTTACTGGTTAAGAGTAAATGAAGATGACACACAGAAACAAATGAACAGGTTTCAGGTCCGCCTAGAAAAAAATCACTTTCAGGATGATTATTTCTTTGAAATGATGCAGCTGTAAGGTCCAACTCTAACCCAAATCATAGCTCAATATGTGAACATTCTCTAACCCAAATCATAACACAATATGTGAACATTCTCTAACCCAAATCATAGCTCAATATGTGAACATTCTCTAACCCAAATCATACACAATATGTGAACATTCTCTAACCCAAATCATAACTCAATATGTGAACATTCTCTAACCCAAATCATAACACAATATGTGAACATTCTCTAACCCAAATCATAGCTCAGTATGTGAACATTCTCTAACCCAAATCATAACACAATATGTGAACATTCTCTAACCCAAATCATAACACAATATGTGAACATTCTCTCTGCAAAGGTTGACTTTGATAAAGTGAAGCAGAACAAAGTTATTGAGGGTTTAGAACAGAGGAAATGTAGGCGAGGACTCATTGGGGCACATTTACGCACATTTGCGCGCATCTTTTCATGTACCAAACCATATATTTCACTTGTATATTACTTACTTTTTTTTTTTAAGCTATGATTTACAGTTTTATATAACAAATCGCTCAGTCTGCCCCCCCTTAGGGGTGGATTGGTCCAAAAATATATAGTGTAGTAATTCTGAAAAAGAAAAGATAATATTTAATCAAACAAATATTTGTCTTTCTCAGGATGTATGTATCTGTACATCAGAGTTAAAGGGCCAGTGTGTTGCATGTCAGGGGCAATATTGGCATGAATTACTTATAATATTCATGACATGTTTCAGCGGCTTTGAACTCGATGGCTGTTACTGCAGTCTAAGAAAAGGTAGAAGGAAGCGGAGGGGTATTCAGTTGGTTGCACCCATGGACTGCACGTAAGAAGTGGACATGGTCATCGTGACGTTGCTTTGAAGCCTCACATTTTGGCAATTTTGCAGTCGTCATCTTGGATTATGCCCGTCGCCATGTTATTATTATCATTTAGAAAACCTCTCATTTCACTGCAGCAGGGTCTGCCAGTCGGCCTCCCCTCAGTCCTGGTTCTGGCTCTCCCATGCCTCCCTTCCCTTCAGCGGGCCCAGCAATACGTCCCGAATGAGGATACATTGGTTTAGAGACAGCTGTGCAACCAAACCAAAAATCAAAACAACTGCAGGAACGATATTGCATAACTTCGACTACTTAGACACGCTGAGGTGATTGAAACTTGAACCAGATCCTTTCGGGTCTGGAAAACCCTTAACGCTGATTTGATGCCCATTAACACCTCATTGGTGTTTTGTTCAGGACAGAACATATAAAGTGAAATATACTTTCCTATATACTCATATACTTGCTGGCAGGCATTAGCTCAAATTTAACGTTAAAAATGAAGAAAAAAAAACACCGGCTGAGGTCAAATTGATCCTCTATTCAAAGAACAGAGCAGCTCTTCCTCCTGCTGCGGAACCAGAAAACGCCTCTCAGCGCCCTCCACTCTTCTTCTGAAGAAGACAGGATTGCGATAGACGTTGACGATTTCTCCCCGGGCTATTATTGAACACAGCCGAGTGTCGAATCTGCCGTTGGACGAGTGAGTTATGTAAAGTCTCTCGGTGCTACTGCACCTCTCGGGCCAAAAATATTCCCTCTCCTCTCTGTTCCTTTGACTATTTCGGCTCGAACCCTGATGCCGACGTAACATCGTCAGATCTAAAAAGTTACCGGATCTTTACAGGGAGCAGGTTTTCCGTCCCGCTTCAACGCCCACAGAAGCAAGCGTTGTAGGAAGGATTAGAGCCCACCTGACAGATGTGTGTGTGTGCATGTTGTGTGTGTTTGTGTTTACTAAACGCAATCTCACGCCTTCGCTCATGCCTGTTTCTTCTGGGTCACCTCTCTCCCGACCCTCCTGTCTCAACACTCCCATTTATCCACCACTTCGTCCCTTTATCCATCAATCCATCTCGGTGCTTTGCTCACGTCTGTTTGTCAGCTTTACTCGACCGAGTCGAGCCTCATTGGCACGAGGCAAAACAGCGACGCTGTCAGAGTCTGTAACTGTCAGTCTGAACTCACAGAAAGCAGAAGACGGAAAGCCAGCGAGCGACGGGGGACGAACGGAGAAAATAAATAGTGGATTTGTTGCTCGAGACTTGAGATTAACGATGTTGCATCTGATAGCGTAGCTCAGGGGCTTGTTTCTGCACTCGGCGATGATATAAAGCACGGAGGCCATCGCCTCTGGAGCAGTTTGTCAGTGAACCCATGGAGCTGGTCTCAGACATTTAGAGTCACACAAATGTCTTGTGTCGTAGTTTTGGAGCGGAGGAGTTAAAGAGTGAGGGATTTGACTTGGTTTTGGCGGTCGCTGTCTTGGTTTTTGGCTGTCACCATTTTGTTTTGGGCTGTCGTTATTCTGTTTTTTTGGTTTTGGGCCATATGCCATCTTGATTTTTGGCCTTCGTCACCTTTACGACCAAAATGTTGTATTCACTTTCATAAACCGAAAACAGACCGAGAAAGGGTTAAAGTTGTAAGATGAAAACTGCTTTTTCCACCGTTTCCTGTATTGTAAAGTAAGGCTTCCCCATCTTTTCTTGGGCGTATTCCGACAAGTTTAGTTTTACGGACCTGTTTATGATAGTGTCTTCTGATGGTCTGTATTGTCGGGCAATTTCTATTTAATCCACAAGAGCAGCATTCTCCGCCAATAAATCCCTCTACACACATGTGCTGGTACCCAAATATACCAAACAGAAAACCTCCTGCTTCGTGATTGTGCTAAATGTTTGCTAACCCTCTGCCAGTGCATATTGAAGTTAACGCTGCTGCTGAGTCACTGCATTGCCTGGTTTATTGTTCTCTACCTAGCAAAGCGCCCATACTATTGTCATCATTGTTGTCGTAAATACTGACATCTGGTCTGAACTTCTATGTTCCATTTCAATTTGGGAATGGTAACTTCAGATGCCACTCTCCAAATCTCTCGATCCTCTGATCCATCTGTATGAATTTGTAAATATGATCTCCACTCTTTTTGCAAACGGGTCTTAACTTCCTGGACTATGTCAACTCTCTTGTAATTATTCAGTATGCATCGGTCAACCTCAAATTCTGGGACTAGCCGTGATGGTAGAACTGATCAAACAGACTTAAGGGCACGCATTAATATTAATAATTGCAATTCCACCCGCCTTACATTTTTAGTTTATTTGCAGGAATTCATAATAATCATCTTGCAGGCATTTTGTTGGAAATGTTAAGCAGCCACACCCCTTTATACCAATTGGAGAGGACTGGGCCACCAGTGGGGGGAGTTTACTATATATCTTCATATATGACTACAATCAATATATTTATCCATGTATTCTGCAGCTCCAGCCAAAAACACCAGACATGACAAACAACAGACACGTTATGCTTCACCTTCTCTTTTAAAAATGGTGGAACCAGGAACTAGAAATAGACGCAAACTCCTGGTCCCTCCCTTTTGACTGTGGGCCAGAGTGCAGATGAGTTTCAATACATTGAGCGTTTGGAAGATACTTGATGATTAATCTGTGTTTGCATGTGAGATGACGGTCATAGTTATTGCCTTACAATGCGTAGAGGACATCAGGCCAGAGAGAGTGGCAATTGCATCAGATGTGCAATATTAATTAGTTTGTAATTGTGTGTGCCCATGTTGGAGTTAATGGGACTGAAGAGGCAGATAACACATTAAAAAAAGGGCTTTGAAAGGCCCGAGAAATATAGTCAATGTAAATATGAGTAAGTCAAGAGCTAAAGTGGCGATTAAGGGGCAAATCAGGAATATATGGCAGAACAAATGGAATAAATAGGGACATATTTAAAAGAAATGAACCATTGGTTGGGAATGCAAGATCGAGTGGACGAAATGGGAAAGAGGAGAGGATTATAACTAAGGAATGGTCATACTGGTTTTAACAGTTCCCTCTGTTATTGGAAAGCATAATAGTGGAAAGTGTGAATGTTGTTAAGAAGAAACTGTTTCATTGTTCCGTCAGAGGTACTTTTTACTTTTCAAAAAAATAAAAACAGATGCAGATAAGTGCAGATAGGCAGTTTTCCCCTCACTTTTCATCGATCATTTTGCATTTTGGCCATCGATTTTCTGAATGAGCTGTATGCATGTCCAAAGAACGCTCCTAAAACCTGAATAAAATCAGTAGTTCCCACATGTCTTAATGGGAAAAAGCTCTATCTCTGTTGTTCTGCTGTTCCTTCTTTACTGAAGTACAGTATTTGAATATATCATCATGACCGGTTGAGTGTTTTCCTCTCCTACCACCTGGCTCTCTGCGATCCAGGTAGGCCTTCCCACTCGGAGCGTGACGCAAATGGAAACGTGGCCGTCGGCGTGGGCGTAATCGGAGCTCAGCGGAGTAAACGGCATCCTGTGGTCTGGCCTTTTTTATTTTTCTGCAGCAGTCGGGGTAGTGAGTGAGTGAGTCAGTGTGTCGTGGCACCCTTGGGTGAACCCAAAGTAAATGCTTCAGCTGTTAAACGGCGCCTGGGTTCAGCAGAGCACCCACTCCGAGCAGTCGTGAGCCTTTTTGTTTGTGTATTGATGGTAAGAGGAGCCTCGCCACCTCGCCCATATTCCTGGCCGTCTGTCTCCGTGTCCGTCAGTGACTCTCAGATTTATAAGCTCCAGTAGGCAATACCTCTGTCTGCTCGGCCGCCCCATAATTCTGACTACCTCTCTCAGAATAATGGATCTCAGCATGTTGCCAGCTGATTTTATTCTTGTCCAGAGCTCGAGACGGGACTCGCTGAGGCCGTTTACGGTTTAATTACGTCCTTTCGAGCCAAATCACTTGATCTCCATTTGGTAATTGGAAAACGCTTTTGTTTTTTCCGAGCAGCGCAAAGTAAATGATGGTTCATTTAGAGAAAAAAAGGGACCATAAAGCAGAGTTTGTTTTAGGGCGGGGCTACCAGAGCCATGTACGTCACTCCTCCGCAGTCCAAATACAGTCACTTGGTTGCAGTAAAGCAAGATGGCGACAGCCAAAACATCAAACTCGAGGATTCTAAACATCAGTCCACAAACTGATTGGCGATGCCACGGCTATGTCCACTTCCTTTAGACAGCCTATTGGATAAAATGATGAAGTGATGACATTTTGGAAAGCTTAGCATCGACTAGAAGGTGGAGTCGGAGAGAATCGTCGCTGGCGGGACGCGGGCCATCCAAAACAAATCATTTTGAAATAGCCAAGCTTGTCAAAAGCAACCTTCATTTTAGAAACCATAAATTCATGTTTACAATGTTTACGGAGGGAAAACAAATCAAGAGAAGTAGAGTCATTTTCTCGTAGACTTCTATACAACCAAACTTCTCTTTGCAACCGGATGAGTCGCCCCCTGCTGGTCAGTAGAGATGCAAGTTTTAAGACACTTCCGCAATGGCTTCACCCAGGACAACCCGTGGTTGCCACCCTTGCCTCTCGTCAAACTAGAAGTCAACGCTCATTTATTGGTCACCTAATGTATGCACTTCACTAGTTATTTTAACCCAATTCATGATTTTTATATATTGGGGTTTGTGTGCTCAGCATGTTACGTGCTACATTACAGGAATTCTAAAGCTGAAACATGTAAGCCTCTAAAAGCAGCAAGAGGTAATTTAAACTACAACAACGATGGCAAGCGTCCAGAGTCCGCAATGTGATGTCATTTCACCTTGTCAAAGAGGACGAATATGTCATATTCCACAGAATGCAGACTACTGTATATCTTCACGTCTTCAAACTGACTTCATACTCCAACAAAACATTTGTCAGTGGATAAAGAGGCTGCCGTGACGATCACCTTGGACTAATACCTGCACAAAAGAAGCACATTTTTGCAAGTCAAAAAAAGACATTCGCTGTATTCCTGTGCTGGTTTATCCCCAGATAACCTCGTATCAATGTCACATGTTAGCGGGGGAGACTTTTCCCAGTTGCCGTTTGAGCCTCAATCAGCTGACGCGAGAGGAGAAACCGTGTGGCCTGTTTTGCGTTCACCTGCTTCTTGATGGAGGCAGCGGTCGCAGAGCTGCGACCTAAGAGGTCAGACACGTTTTCGGGGGCGGCGTTGACGGGCAGAACGAGGTCAGCGGCAGCCAGACAGTCGGAAACATCAGGAGACCAGAATCTGTGTTTGGCTGGATCACTTTTTATCTCTGCTGCCCGGTCAGTCTGACTAATTTGAGTCAGTGAATCACTGTTTGCTGTGAATCTTTGCATCTCGAAATGATCATTAGATGATATGAAATTATTTTTCAGCCCTAACTTTTAAAAAGCCTTTTAGGGCTACATGGTGACCATTTCATTACCACTTTCCTGTACTACATGATGTAGAGTTGTAGTAGTTTCCTGTACTACAGGATGTAGAGTTGTAGTAGTTTCCTGTACTACAGGATGTAGAGTTGTAGTAGTTTCCTGTACTACATGATGTAGAGTTGTAGTAGTTTCCTGTACTACAGGATGTAGAGTTGTAGTAGTTTCCTGTACTACAGGATGTAGAGTTGTAGTAGTTTCCTGTATTACATGATGTAGAGTTGTAGTAGTTTCCTGTATTACATGATGTAGAGTTGTAGTAGTTTCCTGTACTACAGGATGTAGAGTTGTAGTAGTTTCCTGTACTACATGATGTAGAGTTGTAGTAGTTTCCTGTACTACATGATGTAGAGTTGTTGTAGTTTCTTGTACTACAGGATGTAGAGTTGTAGTAGTTTCCTGTATTACATGATGTAGAGTTGTAGTAGTTTCCTGTATTACATGATGTAGAGTTGTAATAGTTTCCTGTATTAAATGATGTAGAGTTGTAGTAGTTTCCTGTACTACATGATGTAGAGTTGTAGTAGTTTCCTGTACTACATGATGTAGAGTTGTAGTAGTTTCCTGTACTACATGATGTAGAGTTGTAGTAGTTTCCTGTATTACATGATGTAGAGTTGTAATAGTTTCCTGTATTACATGATGTAGAGTTGTAGTAGTTTCCTGTACTACATGATGTAGAGTTGTAGTAGTTTCCTGTACTACATGATGTAGAGTTGTAGTAGTTTCCTGTATTACATGATGTAGAGTTGTAGTAGTTTCCTGTATTACATGATGTAGAGTTGTAGTAGTTTCCTGTACTACAGGATGTAGAGTTGTAGTAGTTTCCTGTACTACATGATGTAGAGTTGTAGTAGTTTCCTGTACTACATGATGTAGAGTTGTTGTAGTTTCATGTACTACAGGATGTAGAGTTGTAGTAGTTTCCTGTATTACATGATGTAGAGTTGTAATAGTTTCCTGTATTACATGATGTAGAGTTGTTGTAGTTTCCTGTACTACATGATGTAGAGTTGTAGTAGTTTCCTGTACTACAGGATGTAGAGTTGTAGTAGTTTCCTGTATTACATGATGTAGAGTTGTAGTAGTTTCCTGTACTATAGTATGTAGAGTTGTAGTAGTTTCCTGTACTACATGATGTAGAGTTGTAGTAGTTTCATGTACTACAGGATGTAGAGTTGTAGTAGTTTCATGTACTACAGGATGTAGAGTTGTAGTAGTTTCATGTACTACAGGATGTAGAGTTGTAGTAGTTTCCTGTACTACATGATGTAGAGTTGTAGTAGTTTCATGTACTACAGGATGTAGAGTTGTAGTAGTTTCATGTACTACAGGATGTAGAGTTGTAGTAGTTTCCTGTACTACAGGATGTAGGGCTACACGGTGACCATTGCATTACCACTCAATTATTCAGGATTTGGATCAAATTGACTTGACCAATCCTGGCAGCACCAGCAAATCAGGCGATATCAGAGATGATGTCAGATTTCTACCCAATCAAATAATTAAAAAGTGTGCGTCCTGGTCATAGTTTAGTGATGAAGTCCTGTCACACCCGCGGAGCGTCTTGGCTGCTGACAGTGCTGTCAGCTGCCCACACAGTCAATCACACGGGACGGCAGAGGACAAGGTTGTACCGGCGTCTGGTTCAGAAGTAGTTTAGCTGACGTTGCTGCGTTCGGCACTGCTCTGTGTTTCCATCACCCTTCTTCATTTCGATTACAGTTGGTTTTGTAGGTTGGTACGTTTGTCCTGCTCTACGAGGCCCACATGTGAAAAATGTGTTTGAGTTCTGACCGACATCTTTTTTATGCCCTAAAGCATACCCTGCGTTATGGTCTGTTTGTCTCTAAATCAGGGGTGTCGAACTCATTTTCACCCCGATTGTAACTGTAACCGTAACACTGTTTAAATGTAACTACTTCTGAACATATTGTTAAATAACAGTCTTTGCATTTGATTATTGTTTATTCAAGTGTAAAAAATATTGTACATGCAATTCTATAAATGTAAAAATATATGTAAGCAAATGTCTCTGTTATTATAACATAAATCTATTTTATTTAGGGTTAAGAAACCCACATTACTCTATCAACGATCAAACTTAAAACAGAAGAAAACGCTATTATATTAACTTTGTTCAAAGCTTTTTTGTCACAATTGAGAAGGACATAACTTTGGCCCAACAAATAATTGTGAGCTAATTATAACATGTATGTGGTCTGGGCCACTGGTTCAACTGGTCTGGCTGCAGGACCCACCATCACCCCTGAATGACAAGTCGAACATTTTCAACTTCTAAAATTGATTTAATGAAACGATGATGCAGTTTGAACCTGAGAGAGTACAGAATATCACAGTATGCCAACACAATAACACTAGTTAGAAATGTGACCACTTTCTGGTGACCATATGCCTTTTCAAGCCGTCGCGGGCCACGAAAAATGACGTGGCGAGCCGGATTCGGCCTGCGGGCCGTATGCTCGACACCCCTCTTCTAAATGCATCATAATTTACTAAATGAACATCATGCTGTATTGAAGAAGACTTGAAACTAGAGATTGAGACATAAACTCATGTTTAAAATGTTTACTGAGGGAATAAATCAAGAGAGAAGTAGAGGCATCTATATAGACTTCTATACAACCAGAGGAGTCGCCCCCTGGTGGTCAGGAGAGAAAAAGCAGCTTTAACACATGAAGCATTGACTTCTATACAACCAGAGGAGTCGCCGGTTGCCGCCTGGTGTGGATACTCGGTGTAAACGTAGCAAAAGATACATGTTTTAAACAGAAACATAGTATTGTGGATGGACTGGTTCAGTACAAGCTCACAACTGGGTGCAAACCACACTTCATTAGCTCGTCCAATAGCGCTTGAAGTCACACATTTAGTCACTGACTTGGCTGTTTCCCCAATGCTTCTCTCCCTTTTCCAAAAGGAAGAGACATTTAATTGTGGTGTTGTGAGTAAAAACCCGTGGACAGCAAAGTCAGACTGTCTTAAATGGTCCGTGTCCACTAATAATCTTAAAAGTTCTTAACAGTGTTGGCAGTCAGTCCTCATTGTTGGCTGTGTGGCTGATTCAGCGTGTTAAATCTGCGCCAGAAGCTCTTGCACTGTAATTAACTGTAATTACATTTGAAAAACGTTCCGCCATGATTGCTATTATCTCCCGTAAAGACGCAAAATCTACAATATAGGAAACAACTTTCTTCTTTTTAAAGATGTATGTAACTATGCATCCCATTCAGTTTGTCATATAATTATGAATGATCTTATTTGTTGTTTAAGCATAGATATATTCAGTTTTGTAACATTAATGGGCTGGAATCTGTTTTTAGGATTAACAAACATATGTGATAATGTTGTTTATGCATCCCACTTCATTCCATTTGTCATATATTCATGTATTTATTATTCATTATTTGTTTGGAAAGCAATCTCAGGACATGTCGTTGGCCCCAGTTTTTGTGGTTTTTAAACCATTTTTAAATAGTGTGGACGCAAACGTAGCAAAAGATACGAGTCGATTACGTCGTAAAGATGCATTCATGCGTTCATTCATGCAAGTAAAACATCCTCTCTTGACCTGACAAATGCAAAATAACTTGGCCAGTCAGCTCTCCCTCTGCTGAGCTCCCCCTCCTTAGCCTATACTGTATTGATGAAATGTAGTTTTTCACAGTAGATTTAGAGAAATTATGGCCCTGGTAGCTCCTCAAGGGTAGGAAAAGGTTTCGCTCATCCACATTCCCCATTGCCAGATTTCTCCCGGCGCTGCTCAGGGATTCAGTTCATTGACCTTCCAATCAACATCCTGCTTCTGTGACTTTGAGGCATCGCTCCCTGTTTCTCTTCTTTGTCCCTTGTAAATGCAGCAAACCAATGCTCCCTTTTTAAAAATGTTTTTACTTCCCCTGCTCTGTGCAACTGCACAGACTGCAAGTAACACACTAGTCTCACTGACACCACCCTCTAAAGAGAGAGGACAAACACCCCATGAAAGAAATACTTTGAATTAAATCACTATTACAAATTCAGGGTGAGTCATCTTGGTTTAATTCAGCTGAGTCTGGCTGTTTATTGGTGTCACGCTGCAAACTGAAGGCTCATGGGATTTAAAAGCTGTAATATGAACTCGTCAACACTGACCATGATAACTGACCGAGCCGTCAGCAGCTCAGAGGATGCAGAGAGGCAGTGACACAAAAACAGAGCTATTGGCAAGAACTACAGGATGTATGCAGTAGTTCCCTGTACTGTATATCTACAGGATGTAGAGTTGTAGTAGTTTCCTGTACTACAGGATGTAGAGTTGTAGTAGTTTCATGTACTACAGGATGTAGAGTTGTAGTAGTTTCCTGTACTACAGGATGTAGAGTTGTAGTAGTTTCCTGTACTACAGGATGTAGAGTTGTAGTAGTTTCATGTACTACAGGATGTAGAGTTGTAGTAGTTTCCTGTACTACAGGATGTAGAGTTGTAGTAGTTTCCTGTACTACAGGATGTAGAGTTGTAGTAGTTTCCTGTACTACAGGATGTAGAGTTGTAGTAGTTTCATGTACTACAGGATGTAGAGTTGTAGTAGTTTCTTGTACTACAGGATGTAGAGTTGTAGTAGTTCCCTGTACTGTATATGTACAGGATGTAGAGTTGTAGTAGTTTTCTGTACTACAGGATGTAGAGTTGTAGTAGTTCCCTGTACTGTATATCTACAGGATGTAGAGTTGTAGTAGTTTCTTGTACTATAGGATGTAGAGTTGTAGTAGTTTCCTGTACTACAGGATGTAGAGTTGTAGTAGTTTCCTGTACTACAGGATGTAGAGTTGTAGTAGTTTCCTGTACTATAGGATGTAGAGTTGTAGTAGTTTCCTGTACTATAGGATGTAGAGTTGTAGTAGTTTCCTGTACTACAGGATGTAGTGTTGTTGTAGTTTCCTGTACTGTATATCTACAGGATGTAGAGTTGTAGTAGTTTCTTGTACTATAGGATGTAGAGTTGTAGTAGTTTCCTGTACTACAGGATGTAGAGTTGTAGTAGTTTCCTGTACTACAGGATGTAGAGTTGTAGTAGTTTCCTGTACTATAGGATGTAGAGTTGTAGTAGTTTCCTGTACTACAGGATGTAGAGTTGTAGTAGTTTCCTGTACTACAGGATGTAGAGTTGTAGTAGTTTCCTGTACTACAAGATGTAGAGTTGTAGTAGTTTCCTGTACTACAGGATGTAGAGTTGTAGTAGTTTCCTGTACTACAGGATGTAGAGTTGTAGTAGTTTCCTGTACTACAGGATGTAGAGTTGTAGTAGTTTCCTGTACTACATGATGTAGAGTTGTAGTAGTTTCCTGTACTACAGGATGTAGAGTTGTAGTAGTTTCCTGTACTACAGGATGTAGAGTTGTAGTAGTTTCCTGTACTACAGGATGTAGAGTTGTAGTAGTTTCCTGTACTACAGGATGTAGAGTTGTAGTAGTTTCCTGTACTATAGGATGTAGAGTTGTAGTAGTTTCCTGTACTACAGGATGTAGAGTTGTAGTAGTTTCCTGTACTACAGGATGTAGAGTTGTAGTAGTTTCCTGTACTACAAGATGTAGAGTTGTAGTAGTTTCCTGTACTACAGGATGTAGAGTTGTAGTAGTTTCCTGTACTACAGGATGTAGAGTTGTAGTAGTTTCCTGTACTACAGGATGTAGAGTTGTAGTAGTTTCCTGTACTACAGGATGTAGAGTTGTAGTAGTTTCCTGCTCAGCCAGGGTAGCAGAAACCTCCCCGTCTCTTCTGCCTTCGGTCCCCTGGGAAAGAGAATGACTGAGCGAGAGGGGGATTTTGCTTCGTCCCTGTCTTTCTCTCTCAATTAGTCCTTCGTCCACTCATCTGTCATGTCCCCCTAATCTCTCCCACTCGTTCTCCCTCATCTGCTCGTCTTTTGCTGCCTCTGTACCTTTTATTAAAGCGCTCTCTCCATCACACACTTGTGCCTTTGGGGTGCACGTTTTTTTGTCTCACTTTTTATATTTTTTTTCTGTCCTCCATTAACTGTCTTCCTTTTTCACTCATCTGTTCACCCTCTCACCCTCCTCTTTATCTGCCCATCAACCTCGCTGTGTCCCGTCATAACCCCCCCCTCTCTTTGGGTGTCCTCTGTCGCCGGTGTTGGGTCTGTAGTTTGCCCTTCCTCCACGACGTGTGCATGGTCCTGAGTTTGTGCTCTCTGCTGCGATCACTAATACAACCAGACCTGTGTTATTCAAGCCCTGCGGCGCACACACACACACACACACACACACACACACACACACACACACACACACACACACACACACACACACACACACACACCCTCAATAACCCAACAAAGTCCTGACCATAGCAGTATGTCTCCTCATTGTACCTGCAGTGTGTGAGCGTAAATCTGTGTGTGTGTGTGTGTGTGTGTGTGTGTGTGTGTGTGTGTGTGTGTGTGTGTGTGTGTGTGCACGCGTCTGTCTCCGTGAATTAGTTTTCGCTTTACACCATGTCAGGGAGAAATAATGTGTAATGCACCCTCAGCAGATAACTGGTGAGGAAAAGTGCTGTTTACAATACGCTGCTGCACACACACACACACACACACACACACACACACACACACACACACACACACACATGCAATTTTGAAGCAAAAATTAAAAAGCCGAGAGGTTAGCGTCATTACTCTTTGCAGCTTTTAATTAGGAGTGTTTCCCCTTCATCCGCCTGTCCTCCCTTCCTTTCTTTCCTCTCTCTCTCCATATCTCTCATTGTTGATCGTCCTCTGTATTTGTATTGAGTGTCTGTTTTATTAATGCACCCCCTCTCTACATGTGGATTCATATTCTTCATCTTTTCTCCTCTCTTATTTTAGTTTCTTCTTCACCAAGTGAAAGACACAGTCTTGTTCAGACTGCACCCTCTGGTTTATATTTGTTTCTAACATATTAATTTGAGAGAGAGCAAAAGCACAGATCTGCCTAAAAAACAACAATTGCATTTTGAGTGGGAAAATGTCAACTGAATAGACATCCTGAGACATTTTTATCAATGCTAACTACAATAAAAGGGAGATATCGGAAATGTTATGGAAGGATGAATGTGTGACTGGAAATGTATAGACATTAATACATAGAGAGAATGTTGTAAAAAACAGTTTTCACTGTGACGTACAAGACACTTTATTGTGTCCACAAGGGGTTAACAAAAAAAGGAGAATCAGATGATTCTGCAAAAACCCAGATTAACTTCAATGACAGGTTTCTTTCATTTCCAATGCTAAGCTCCGCCCCCCTGCTGCTACTCCATCGAGCTGTCAGAGCTACGCTACCATGCATTATTATGATTATGATTCAGCAGAGAAAACAGGTTAAAAAGATAAAGATGGAAGCTAAAGCTACAGATCACCTGGAGATCAAGACAGACGAGCACGAAGTTAAGGAATAATACTGTTGGTTACTTTTTGTCAAAACAGTCACAAAAAGTCTATGGCGCAATTTAAGCCTCAGTCGGTTACCCAACATATTGAGTGTTTGCTTCAATCGCCACGAAGTCCTCCAGTAATCCACGAATAAAGTCAACCACAATATTGTGAGTTTTAAGTATAACTGGACTATATATGTTGTGCCTTATTTTGTTTACCTTAAGTTTATTTTTGTAATTATGTGTGTTAGGAGGACCCAGCAAAACAAACGTTTCATTGTACAGAGTAACTATGTTATCTGTGCATATGACAATAAAAATATCTTGAATTTTGAATCTATGTCGGCGACCTTGCTGGTCCTTTCTCATCCCTCTCCATCTCCTCTTCCTCCAGCTCCATGCTGACCCCCCTCTACCCGGACCATGGCGGCTCGGTGGGGTGGCCCCGGGGTTCCTCCTGCACCCCCTCCTCTCAGGGCCTCCACCGGACGCTACGCTGCCACCCTCCCCCGATCAGCGGGAGCAGCGTGGGCCCCAACCCCACCTACTACCACGCCGTCTACGACGTGCGGGTGGAGCAGTACGGAGACGTGCCCTTTACCGGCACCGGCGGCGGCTATGGGGTTCGCCCCGGCCGGGGCTCCTTGTCCCTGGTTGCCAGCATCACTGACCCCAAAGTCCCGCTGATCCGCCGGAGGGGAGGAGTGGTGGACCACCGCGACGTCATCATGGCCCACCAGGCGCACAAGCTGCACAACACACCACAGGCCAGGAGGAAACAGTGGGAGTGAGTACGGGTCACCTTTTTACAGATGGGATATCCTTAGAGTTATGAAGGGTGGGCGGAGTCTCCTGGATGTTTCCATAGGTTCACCTTATAGCCATAAGTTAGGATATTTCAACTATTCTGATGCATCTGAGTCGGTTTGATATGGAAAACGTCTCTAAATGTCTCTACATCTTCATCCATCAGCCAACACGTCATTGCTGTAACTGTCAGCAAAACTTCTCACCATTGCTGATAAGTGTATCTACAAATTGATGCATTTCAATTGATGACTTAAAACTGCTGGATATATTCTGAGGTTCTGCTGGCTCTAAGTAGCACACACGACAACAGTCAATGTAAATGTACCCTATGACCAAAACAATTGATTTGGTTTTGAAAGGTGTAGTTGAGCTGCAGAATGGGCTGATGATTCTCAGTGGGTTAGTTTCTCACATGTACCCTTTTCATGTTATTATGCATTCTATTGATTCATCAGAGCTTCAAACTGCAGTTACAGCGGTGAATGTTGATCTGGGGACATAACTGGAGCTGAACGGACACTGGTGGTAACTGCAGCACGTTGTCAGCCAGTGTGCTTTGTGTCGGGACATCAAGGAGTGCGCTCCCTCCACCTGGTTGTAGGGAACATCCTCTATCTGCCGCTCCCCTCCCCTCCCCTCCCCCTCCCGCTCCCCATAGAGGCATCATTCATTATCCTGCACAACTCATATCTCCTCTGTGCAGAACTCTGTGCTTAGCCGTTGCCTCCCAAACACAGGGCTCTGTGCAGGGTTACCTGGAGACGAGTGGAAGGGCCATTAAACACAATTACTGTTGTTCCACACTACATGTGGTAATCGTATTTGGGATCCAGCGGTCCTAACAAGGTCCCAGTTCATCTGAGCTTCACCTAGCAAAGACGGGGTGTGGAGACAAAGTCCTCGTGGCAAAAGGGCGTTCACTTACAGAGGGTTGCGTGTCCGATATAGAAGCATCGGAAAGCTATCAACGCCGTCTGTTGTTCAGCACTTTGATATGTTTTCAAAGCAGCTCCGACCAGACTAAAAAGGCTGCTTCATCAATCAGACTTTGTAATTTCTTCAGGAAAGCGTCCTCTAATCGAGGTTATTGGGCCTCATTGTAGTTTTCGGATCGGTTCCGTGTGCTTTTTGTAGATGTTTAGAGATGAGCAGAGGTTTGTTCTTCAGCTCTGTTTCAAGGCCGGAGAGCGGAGCTGATGTTTTTGCAGATGCGTCACCGTTACCGTGGACCAAGAGTCAGGAAGCTGTAAGATTCATCGCGGGATCGATAGGTTGTGTCCAAATAGTGTCGGAGCTTTTAGTCCAAATGCGATTCAAACGACTAAGAAAATCAATAGCTCTGTGTCTCGATTGATTGTACGTCTCTGAGAGCTCCGGAGAATGTTTTCTTTAACAAGACGAGCAGGATTTTTCATAAACGCCTGGAGACTGTTGCCAGCTAAGCAAGAAAAGTCAAATTTAACATGTGTCCTTATTTTCTGTTAAAATGATGAATGTTGGGCAATATATTTCTAGAAAATCGACATCCTGATTTGAGACTAGATATCGTCTTTGATTTTGAATATCATAATATTGCAAGTGAAGTCCTTTCCTGGTTTTAAAGGCTGCATTACAGTAAAGTGATGTCATTTCCTGGACTCTTCTGACTTTTTCTAGCTTTTCTGTTATTTGCCTTAACCCACTTTGTCATTATACCCACATTACTGATGAGGGTTTATCAGAAATCTCTTTAGTTAAAGTATCATATAGACGTATTTGGTAGAAAATACCGTAATATTAGATTTTCACCATATCGCCCTGATTCAAGGTTTGAAACTGAATACGTCACACAGTGTTTTCATGATGTGGGCGCCACCAGAAAAGAACCACTTTTGATAGCAGCCATATTTAACATCTTCTTAAACATTACTGGAGCTGAGTCTCTGATAAACCCCCACACACATAACAAGACCTTGAGTCCTGAGCCTTGAAACGGAGGCAGTGGGTTGTGACAGGGTTGTGTTTTTTTTGTCTTTTTTTATTTATTTGACGGACAAACAAGCAGAAAGACGGGCAGGCGGACAGCCGCTGACCCAGTTGCAGATCAGACCAGGTGTGTCAGCGAAGCCTGGTGTCTGGTTCTGGGTCTGGAGGGGCTAACTGATTTTTATTAGACCTGACAGGTTAAAACCCCACTTACCCCGTCATGCAGCAGATCCTAGGATGGAAAGATTGCCGATGGGTTAGAAGGATTTTATTACCCTCTGGTCTGCCCCCCCAGACTCTAAAGTAGTACATGTCGACTAGTTGATCAGCATTTACTGCTGCAGGACCAGTATCTGCCCCCCCCCTTAACTGTGATTGAAAGCATGTTTACTGCTTCTGCTGCTTCACCCGTCTCTGCTGTCTCGCCGTCTCTGGCACCAGATCAGTTCAAGGAGTCCATTATTGGCAGAACACAGATTCCCTCTGTTGCCAAAAAAAAGAAGATACACATAAATTAAATAAGAGGAGGTGAAAAAGTGAAAAGGTAGATCCCCAGGAGGGAAAACAATGTAAAGACAGACAAATAAAGCAAATCAATGTAAGAAAATGTATATAGAGTATTAACCTTTTAAAAAACAATCCTCCCCTAGGGGGTAGACTGAGCGATTATTATATAAAACTGTAAATCATAGCTTGTTTTATGAAAAAATGTAAATGTCACAGATGTGCGCAAATGTGCCCCAATACAAATTTTTGAGACTTCGCCTGAATGTTCTCTGTTCTAAACCCTCTCTAACTCTCTCCATGATTTGGGTTAGAGAATGTTCACATATTGAGTTATGATTTGGGTTAGAGAATGTTCACTTATTGAGCTATGATTTGGGTTAGAGAATGTTCACATATTGAGCTATGATTTGGGTTAGAGTTGGACCTTACAGCTGCATCATTTCAAAGAAATAATCATCATGAAAATTATTTTTTTATAGGCGGACCTGAAACCTTTTGATTTCTTTGCGTGTGTCATCTTCATTTACTCTTAACCAGTAACATATAAACTGATATTTACACATCTGAACTAAATCTCACATGTGTACCTTTTACTATAACCCCAAAATTATTCAAATAGACTAGTGGTTGCAGAGATACACCCTTTTTAGTTTGGGTTTGCAATTTATGAGGAAAGGGCCTAAAAATAGGTTGGGCACTCTGAGAGTATAAAGTATAAAGGCCGAGGTGATAATTAACACCAGTGAAGTACAATAGCTCAGGAACGGCACAATGACATTATATAACTAGAAATGTTTTTTTTTCCCACCGTCGGTACAAAACCAACTGAAAATAAGCGGGTAATAAAAAGCAGCCCAGCGCTCTATTCACAATTCATGTTGTTTTGCAGCGTTCCCTGTAGACGAGCCGGGGTGACAGACTCCGGAAAGACTGGAGAGACGGCTCAGGTTGTGTGTTCGGCCCTGACAAAGCTTTACTTTCAGTTCCTTTCTATTTTCCTCATCACACATAGACCATTTTGTTAAAAGACACAAACACTATAATCCAATGAATTCAAGGTGGCTTAAAAAAACGAAGCGTTTTGCTATTTCTACCAACTGATTGAAGAAAAGTATCCAGCTTCATACACATTTTTCCTAAGTTACTACATGGAGTTTTTACTTGGTTATGAAGCGGCCTGTTTAACCTTTATACCTCCATGTGACCTTCATCACATCAAGATTGTCTGTTTCTATCCAGCAGCTGGATGCTTTTGTCCAAAGGTCCCACTAAAATCAACACAATTAAAGGTTCCTTATTGTAACTTTAACTCTAATCAATATTTTACAATGCATTAATTTCTACTTTTTGTGCTTGTCTAATAACCTTTTATTGCATTTAATTGGTTAATAATGGGACACAACTTTAATGGCCACGTCTAATACCCCTGTTTTGTTTTTGTTTGTTTTTATCTAAATTCAGCCTTGAATGTCAAAGCAGTCGTCCTCCTCCGTCTCGTGTTTCTTTAACCCCGTCGCTGCCACCAGCGTTCATGTTACTGTAAATGTGCTTTTTGTTGTTTTGGGCCGTGACATTGCTCAAAGGTCACAGTAATCTGAGAACGCCTGTGGTTTGTAAAACGTGGGCTAAAATAGGCAGAAGTCAGAGAGGGAAGAGTTGCTGGTGGTTTTGTCTCGTTGGACCACTGCAGTGTTAATTTTTCCATAAACTTGCCTTATTAATCTGCCGTTTCCCTGTTTGATACTATGATATCATGATTGAGAAGTGAAAGTGGCTTTTTTTGGGGGAGGATCACGTGACGATTAAAAAATAAATAAATGTAACCGCATCCAGCGAGGAAAAATACAAGTAACTGGTGCTTTCATTTAATCATTTATCAGCCTTCGATTCTGGATGTCATTAAAAAGGCGACATTATTAACATACAAAATGAAAAGCAATAACTGACACATCAGTTCTGTGTGCATCGAGTGGAAATGTCAATTTTAGTGATATTATAACTCGATATAACAAATCATAACTTTGCCTCAAAGGGCTTTACAATCTGAGCAGCTACGTCCTTTTTAAACTCTCCACACAAAACCTTATAAAAGGGAAATAGATGGAAGAAAACTCAGCCCTAAAACCCCGACCTGTATTATGGTCTGTTTGACTCTAAATGACCATAATCTACTAAATGAACATCATGCTGTATTGAAGAAGACTTGAAACTAGAGATTGAGACATAAACTCATGTTTACAATGTTTACTGAGGGAATACATCAAGAGAAGTAGAGTCATTTATATAGACTTCTATACAACCAGAGGAGTCGCCCCCTGGTGGTCAGGAGAGAGAATGCAACTTTAACATATGAAGCATATACTTCTATACAACCAGAGGAGTCACACCCTGGTGGTCAGGAGAGAGAATGCAGCTTTAACACATGAAGCATTGACTTCTATACAACCAGAGGAGTCACCCCCTGGTGGTCAGGAGAGAGAATGCAGCTTTAACACATGAAGCATAGACTTCTATACAACCAGAGTTGCCCCCTGGTGGTCAGGAGAGAGAATGCAACTTTAACATATGAAGCATATACTTCTATACAACCAGAGGAGTCACACCCTGGTGGTCAGTAGAGAGAATGCAGCTTCAACACATGAAGCATAGACTTCTATACAACCAGAGTTGCCCCCTGGTGGTCAGGAGAGATAATGAAGGTTTGACTCAAGTTTAGGACGCTTTTACGTCGTCTTATGATGAGGATAAGTTGGTGATAATAAAGTTGTTTAACTTCTCACTGTCATACAGACAGTGAAGTGATGTAGAAGAAGCCGCTTGCTACATAAGGAATATCAACATTAACATACTTCACCCTTAAATGGATTCATGATACATCAAATAAGACACATGATCAATAAACTCCTTCTCAAAGCCTAGTTTACATTTAACATGTGTGCTACCATGATGAGACAAGATGTGCCATCATGGTAGCAACTAACTCAACTAAAACTTCCTACTTTGACCAGATGAGTATTTCTTAGTGTAGTTATTGCCTGTAGTTTGTTCCAATTCAAAGATTTAAAAACCGTATAGTGGATTTGTGACAGAGAACAAAGGCCAACTAGTCAGACTTAAAAAAAAACAGGTTTATCTAATACTAAAGCCACAAAAACAACCATAACTTGATGAGAGTACAGTAACAGAGTTATGTCCTCTCTCTCTCTTTCTCTCTCTTCACGCCCCTCTTTCTCCTCAGAGGGAGGTGGCAGATATTTGCAGTGCCCTCACGCCAAAGCTACAACTTCTCGCCAAAATCTGTCACCGCCACACTCGCACTGACTCATTTTCATTCATATCAGGGAGAGAGGGATGGAGAGGGAGAGCAATGTTTACTGAGGGAATAAATCAAGAGAGAAGTAGAGTCATTTTATATAGACTTCTATACAACCAGAGGAGTAGCCCCCTGGGGGTCAGGAGAGAGAATGCAGCTTTAACGCATGAAGCATATACTTATATACAACCAGAGGAGTCGCCCCCTGGTGGTCAGGAGAGAGAATGCAGCTTCAACACATGAAGCATAGACTTCTATACAACCAGAGGAGTCGCCCCCTGGTGGTCAGGAGAGATAATGCAGCTTTAACACATGAAGCATGTACTTCTATACAACCAGAGTAGTTGCCCCCTGGTGGTCAGAAGAGAAAATACAGCTTTAAAACATGAAGCGTATACTTCTATACAACCAGAGTCGACCCCTGGTGGTCAGGAGAGAGAATGCAGCTTCAACACATGAAGCATAGACTTCTATACAACCAGAGGAGTCGCCCCCTGGTGGTCAGGAGAGAGAATGCAGCTTTAACACATGAAGCATGTACTTCTATACAACCAGAGTAGTTGCCCCCTGGTGGTCAGAAGAGAAAATACAGCTTTAAAACATGAAGCGTATACTTCTATACAACCAGAGTCAACCCCTGGTGGTCAGGAGAGAGAATGCAGCTTCAACACATGAAGCATAGACTTCTATATAACTTTCAAAAACACATGAAAATGAAACATTCCAGAGATGATGGTTGTGGGAGCAGCAGTCGCAGAGAGACGTATCCCGTCCCTCCAGTGACTGTCTTTCTGTTTGTATTTGTGCATCAGTCAGTTTGTTTTGCCGGCTTGGCCGACACCACTCTTCTGCCAGCTGCACCTCTGCCGCGAGAGTGCACATCATTCATTTTAATATCCCTCCTCCTCTTCTCGCTCACCTTCCACCTCTCCGTTCCGTTCGCCTATCAGTCCGGTTCTCCACCCTCCTCTTTTGTTTCTCCCTTTCCTCACGCCGCTCTCCCTCCCCTGTGGACCCATCTGTCTCCACGTCTTCTTCCCATCAGTCTGAGAATTAGCATTCCGATCAGTTTTCGTGATAAATTGACGTCACTTGATGCCTATGAAGCACAATTTTTTTTTTCTTCACCCAAGGTTGTTTGGTTTCATGAAATGATCTAGTTTCCAGAGCTCAACACCCACCTCTATTCCAACCAGGAATAGAGGTGGGTGAAACCGATGCTGAAGTGTATTTTAAAACCTGCATTCTCTCTCCTGACCACCAGGGGGCTACTCCTCTCGTTGTGTAGAAGTCTATGCTTCATGTGTTAAAGCTGCATTCTCTCTCCTGACCAGCAGGGGGCGACTCCTCTGGTTGTATAGAAGTCTATGCTTAATGTGTTAAAGCTGCATTCTCTCTCCTGACCAACAGGGGGTGACTCCTCTGGTTGTATAGAAGTCTACATAAATGACTCTACTTCTTTTGATGTATTCCCTCAGTAAACATTGTAAACATGAGTTTATGTCTCAATCTCTAGTTTCAAGTCTTCTTCAATACAGCATGATGTTCATTTAGTAAATTATGGTCATTTAGAGTCAAACAGACCATAAAGCAGGGGACGCTTTAGGGGCGGGGCTACAAGGTGATTGACAGGTCGACACAAGAGATGTATACGGGGTCTCTACGTCACTCCTCCTCAGTCCATATATGGTCAGTTTCAGTTCATTGGCTGCAAAAAAAACTACATGAAGACAATCGAAATCCAAGATGGCGACGGCCAAATCACTAAACTCGAGGGTTCAAAACATCAGTCCACTAACCGCCTTGGTGAAAGCGGTGCTCATAAAGCTAATCCTGTGTCATTTTCACACAAAACTGATGCTTTCAAATCAAGTCAGAAAAAGTTGAATACATTCAGATGGACAAGCAAAGACATTTCTAGAATCTTCTTATCCTTATGAACCATAAACGTTCCCTAACAACATATTGCATACATTTCCCCTTCAATATTCACCTGTTTGAGGTTTCGTACAGGTGCCCTAGCAGCACACGTTAGAGCAGAATGTTTTTTTAAATTTAACAATGATTTGAAGCACAAACGAAACATAATGAACTTTTTTTTAATGTTTTTTTTTTTTTTCTACATTTCAATGAAAACGTAACTAAACCGCATGCAGAACTCAGGACACAGATCCGGGTCTCCAGTCTCAATCCTCCCCGACTGCTTCCATATAAATATCACTTTGGTAACTTAAACAAATTAAAAAAAGAAGACGTCAGCGTTCATGAGCCAGGCAGCAATCAGCATGATTGCTGCCTGGCTCATGAAAACGGAGCTGGGAAAAAAACAAATTAGTATTCTATAAACGTATTTTCTCGTCTGCACCGAACTCTCCGTCTCTCAGTTTCTTTCACTCTTCACACAAATAATTCATGAAAGTGTTCCAGGAACGATATTACTCTCAAGATGAAAAAGACCACCGGCGGTCCGGTTCTGGACGTCCTGACTGCTGAGGAACACGATGGAAACCTCGTTAACGGTCACAGGAAGTGAAGGTTGGGGCGCTTTTTGTGTGAAACTAAACTTTTAAATTCTTTAAATATCTCCCGCGTTGATGTCACGTGACTTGTTTGCCCAACCGTCCTCACGCCTCGTTCACGAAGAGGTTTTTATTTATTTATTTGCTTTGCTTCTGAGAGGACAGTCGTGTTTGTTACTTTACTGAAGCCTTCATCTCCCGTTCATCCCTTTCATCCCAAACCTCAGTGACTCACCCCACTTCCGCTCCCTTTATTTCACCCACACACACACACACACACACACACACACACACACACACACACACACACACACACACACACACACACACACACACACACACACACACACACACAACCGGCAGTTCAATCAAAGGTTTGGTGGTTCTTTGACTGACAACCACTCGGGTCGACACACACACACGCATGTATATACACACACACACACACACACACACACACACACACACACACACACACACACACACACACCGGAGTCCTCATGCGGGACTCTGCTGCCCTCTTGTGTTCATAACTGATCACCTCATCTGTGATGTGTGTTTTGATTTATTCTCTTGAAATCAGAGCTGTCCCTCTTTGTGTGTGTGTGTGTGTGTGTGTGTGTGTGTGTGTGTGTGTGTGTGTGTGTGTGTGTCACAGCAAGGTGATGCAGGACCAAATGCGTCATGCTGACACACACTGACGCAGGTGGGCACTATGCCCACACACACACACACACACACACACACACACACACACACACACACACACTGAACAGGAAAACTTCACATCATTGCAACTCGTGTATTATTCCAAGATGATCTCCTGCACTGCTGGAGCCTCAGACCATTTAAAGGGACAGTGCGTACGATTTGGCGACACCAAGTGGTGAGCTTGCAGATTGCAACTCCTCCCCTTTCCAGAGGAGGCCGTCCGTACAACAATCGTCTGGTTCACGAGGTGTCGGAGATACGGTGCCTTCAGGGAACTGTATAAACGTACGGCGGACCCGCCTCCTGCTCCCCATGTACTTATGAAGAGCGCTATAACCAAATCACAGCGGCTCTGAGGACAAATACACAGAGGAAAACGTAGTTTATTGAAGTGCATTTCTGTGAATGGATCCACCAACATATTTTAAACCGGATCTTTTAAAACCTTTTAAAATGTTGTTAACAAGTGAAACGAACACAACAAAAAGAGGTAACGTAGAAACAGGCACAGTGATGAGCAAAGCCCCAAAATAAATAAATGTTATAAATATTTGTCAACGGGACGAAGAACATCAACATGAACTTAAAAACAAAAAAAAGAGGAAATTTATGATTTGTTCTGAAGTTTGCACATTTTAAGTAAAATAAATACAGTATTGTAATCAAAGTAAACTGACAGTACTCATTATATATATATATATATATATATATATATATATATATATATATATATATATATATATATATATATATATATATGAAGAATGCATATTGTAATGTTATTTTAATTCCTGATGCATTAACTTGTACAGTGTCGAACAAGTTAAGTGGCTCGTGCATTTCTTCCCAGTGATCAATAAAGTTTTATTTTTGCACGATAATATTACTTTATAATTTATCTGTTTTTGTTTTGTATTATTAATAAAATAAAAAAATTGAAGTAAACGTTATTAGATAATCACAGTGGAGTGAAAAGGTACAGAATGTGTCTCTGAAACGTGAGCTGAAGTAGCAGAAGAGGTGTTATGAGAGGTATTATGTAGTACAAGTACCTCAACCTTTCACTACAACAACGTGTGCTGAGTAACTGTGCGGTCGGCCTCTGGCTTCATCTGCAGTTCTTCATGTGACCACAGAGTGTCAGCAGAGGACCGCCACACAAATACACAAATACACGAATACACAAACATCACTGCCACCATGGAGTGGTGTCTTCACGTTACACTGGAGGCTCATTTTAATCATGCCACGACTCAAGCTTTCTGTTTGCTGTTTTAAGGTCCTTGGTCGTTATTTTATTTATTTATTATTTTATTTATTTGTTTTATATATATTTAATTTATTAAATTAATAATTTAAATGTTTCTTTTTTTCTTCATTTAATATTTATCATGCATTATTATTTGTATTATATATATATATTTTTAATGTATTATTATAGTTGTATTTTTTACATTTACAGCAGCTTATTATAATTGTATCAGTACAATTCAACAGCAAACACTACAGTAACACAGAGTACTGCGCTGTACACTGTTTTAGTTCATACAACACAATAATATGCAACACAATAAAACACATAACACAAGCAGCAGGTTGGTAATAAAGAGCGTATAACAGATGAGGTCATATGAGTCCTCGTGGTCGCAGCGTTGGTTTTTCTTCAAGCAGAAAGTAGTAAACAATGAATGAATGAAACTGTATATTTAAACGGTCACATATCATGAAATGCAACCGCTGCATTGAACCGTTTCTAAGCAGCAACGTGAGACGTAAACGTTGAGCAACGGCATCTTTCCTGCAGAGGAATCGCTCCTCTGCTCAGACTCTCCTCTGCTGGAGAAACACAAGCTTTTCTTTTTTAGAAATCATTGATTCGTCCTTTATTTTAATGAGGAGGAATCCACCGGGACGCGCCTGTTCTCCCCGAGGAGTGAACTGTGCATAAGGCAGCAGTTTAAACAAACACACACACACACACACACACACACACACACAAACCCAACAACCCGCGTAGGGAAATACATGTACTTCATGCATTAATGCACATGTCATATTGTATAAATATAACCCGTCCCTCACCATTCATCACATCATTCCTACGTTTATATGAAATGTGAAGTATTAGTACAATGAAACAAAGTACTTTCCACACTTGTATACTAGTACGACGGAAGTGCTGTAAAGTGGAAGGCAGGACATTTGCATTTTCAGCCATTTTCAGTGCAGTTTTTGTTTCTTTTTAAGATGTACTTTCTAAATTAAAGTGCAAATTGCATTTTTTTTTCTGCAGTAGATTTTTAAAAAAGAAGCCTTGATTTCTCCTCTTCGTCATCTTCAACGGGAAACTTCCCGAGTGTTCAGGGGGCGTGTCCACAGAGATGATTATTGCAGGAGTCGTGTGGTGTCAGCAGACCTTCAATTAGCTAATAGTCTTCATCACGACTATCGGCCCGGAGTGACGAAGACCTTTCTCTCTGCTCGGATTGCAAAATAAAAGTGATTCATTTGTGTAATTCCTCCGGCTGAAGCCAGCATTGTTTTTGTCTTCAGAGTCTGTCTGCATGGTTCTTATTCGTCTTCTGGACTCAGTTATTCACTGAGTCATGGTCGTTAAACGCAAACTTTCTTACTTTCTTTAAAAAGACTTAACAATGCAGCACATTGGGACACATTCTGTGGTAAAACTGTGACGTAACGTACAAAAGAATATAACAACTTTTTCAGTTTCAAACTAAAACAGGAAGTTGAGTTTAGACGACTAAAATCATTCTCTTAAAGGGCCGGTACTAAAAACATTCTCTTAAAGGACCGGTACTAAAAGCATTCTCTTAAAGGGCCGGTGTAATAAGAAATGGAAGATAATATTCACAACGCTACGTCTTCAAAGACCTTGTGTTTTCATTGAGACCTGCACACCTCCATATAGGGACCAGGTCCTCTTCAGAGTCCACATAGGGACCAGGTCCTCTACACGGAGGCCACATAGGGACCAGGTCCTCTTCAGAGTCCACATAGGGACCAGGTCCTCTTCACGGAGTCCACATAGGGACCAGGTCCTCTTTAGAGTCCACATAAGGACCAGGTCCTCTTCAGAGTCCACATAGGGACCAGGTCCTCTTCACGGAGTCCACATAGGGACCAGGTCCTCTTTAGAGTCCACATAGGGACCAGGTCCTCTTCACGGAGTCCACATAGGGACCAGGTCCTCTTCACAGAGTCCACATAGGAACCAGGTCCTCTTCACAGAGTCCACATAGGGACCAGGTCCTCTACACAGAGTCCACATAGGGACCAGGTCCTCTTCAGAGTCCACATAGGAACCAGGTCCTCTTCACAGAGTCCACATAGGGACCAGGTCCTCTTCACAGAGTCCACATAGGGACCAGGTCCTCTTCAGAGTCCACATAGGGACCAGGTCCTCTTCACAGAGTCCACATAGGGACCAGGTCCTCTTCAGAGTCCACATAGGGACCAGGTCCTCTTCAGAGTCCACATAGGGACCAGGTCCTCTTCACAGAGTCCACATAGGGACCAGGTCCTCTTCAGAGTCCACATAGGGACCAGGTCCTCTTCAGAGTCCACATAGGGACCAGGTCCTCTTCACAGAGTCCACATAGGGACCAGGTCCTCTTCACAGAGTCCACATAGGGACCAGGTCCTCTTCAGAGTCCACATAGGGACCAGGTCCTCTAGGTCCTCCGAGTTTAGTCTCTTTGTAGTTTTGGTCTTTCTACAGCTATTTGAATCTGTAGTTTTGCACCTTTTTATCTTGTCTTTGTATAGTTGTGTGTCTCTTTGTGGTTGTGTTGCCTCTTTCTTAGTCATCGTGAGAGTCTTTGTGGTTACTTGTGTGTCTCTTTGTCGTCATTTTCCTTTTTTTGGTGGTCATTTTGAGGCCCTTCTTTGTGTGTAGGTGAAGGCCACTTTGGGCCCCTGGGCCCCGTTCAGCGAGCTATAGAGTAAAACAGGGAAATGAACGAGTTAACAAGGGAGCACTCCTTCCCGATTGGTTCGTGGGTGACTGCATCGTTTATGGAAGATGACATTCTGTTCTTCTTAAGACCTCTTTACTCTCTCTCTCCCTCTCTCTCCCTCTCTCTCCCTCTCTCTCTCTCTCTCTCGCTCGCTGTCACTCAGGGTCGCCGTCTCTTTGTGATTGGCCAGCTGCCAGCCACTCCCATTTAGCGAGGGCACCGCCTCACCCTTCATGCCTCAGCTTTTTTTCTTCTTTTCTCAATGAAACCGTTACACCGGGGACATTTACAGTTGACACACACACACACACACACACACACACACACACACACACACACACACACACACACACACATTCTCATTATACTTGAGATATATTGACTTAGTGAATGAGTTTCAACTTTAAATGGCTTTTAAGCACACTAAAGCCGGACTCAGCAGGATTTTGAAGTAAAAACTCGCCCGTCTCCTTTAGTGAATCTCGGCCGCAGCACATTTAGACGGTCGAATCCAAACCGCGTCCCGAACAATGAGCGTCAGCGCCGACGGTCCAGTGTTTGGTTTGTTATATATATTCAACGTTTTCAGCGCACATGAAACCAGCAGGTCAGAACCGGTGACGTCGTATGATTTGAGCCTCATTAGATGAGTGGAACCAGAGATCACAGCTTCATTTACAGGAGTTCAACATGACAGGTGGAGCGTTGGTCCAGACGGAGGAACTCTATGAGACGGAGCAGGAGTCAGTTAGACTCTGGTTTAGTCCTGAAGAATAAACTCTACTAAATAATACACTCTACTGCATGGAACTCTGAGCGCCTCCAGGGATCACAGAATAGATGAAGTGGAGTTTAGGCTTCATCGACTAACAACCACTCACAGATCAAAACTCCTAAAACTCCTGAAACTCCACTCCCGCGGTGCCGTTGGTCAGTATTTAGCCTGTTTTTTATATTTAGGGGGACAAGGAGGCTTTCTTTCAATCATTTTATTTTAAGTTCATACAAGTTACACAGCATCTCAAACTAGACAACAACAAAATAATTAATTTAAATAAAATAAATAAAATAAGAAAAATAAATAAATAAACAAAATAAATAAATAAAATTAACAAAATAAATACAATAAATAAAATAAAATACATAGTAAATAATAAATTAGAAGAAAAAAGAAAAGAAAAAGAAAATAATAATATATAGCATAACGAACAATCAGCGAAGGACGAAAGCATACAAAAAAACACAGACATAAATCATCTTCCTCCATATTGAACCAACTATAACAATTCTATATTAATGAATGATGAGCACTTAGGTCCTCCCCTTGGATCCCAAACTACAACCTCTCATTCTTACCAACATTTTATTTTCAGTTTAAACTCTTTGGTCGTGTTGGTGGCGATTTTGGGAAAAACACCTCCGATTTGTTTGTCATATTCTCAAATAAAGTCTAGAAACTCTTCCTGCATCCGACTGTTTAGTTTCTGTTGAAACGGAAATGAAGAGTGAGCGACGAGGAGAAAGGAAGAAGAGGAAAGGGAAGGAAACGGATGAGAGACAGAAGGAGATGATTAAGGAGGAGGGAGAGATATGGGGCAACAGAGGAGGGAGGAGGGAGGAGAGGAGGTGAAACGTGTGAATCAGCAGATCAAACGGTACAGGAAGTGATGGAGAAAGGTCGGGGGAGGAGACAAGGGAACGAGGAAGCAAGAGGACATAGAAGGAGAGCGATTGTGAGGGAGGGGAAGAGAGTGAGGATGGGAGGATGAAGGGGAGATTAAAAAAAAGGCTCCGATGAGAAGAAGAGGAGATGCAGAGAGCAGATTTATTCAGCCACTTTATCACTGCCTGACACACACACACACACACACACACACACACACACACACACACAAAGGGACTTCATGTTTTTGAGAAGAAGTTATTAATGTAAATAAGTTCCGTGCTCCCCGATGAGGCGCTGTGCTGAATTAGCGGCAATTAGCATAGCGCACCTGGCTCCATGAGCAAACTGCCGTTGCATTGTGGGTAATGTAGGTGTTTCAGGAGTTCTCTGCTCATCGTTTTGTCTCGAGCCGAACAAACTCATCTCATAGTCCTCACTTAAGAAGGAAAACAGACTGTTCTGTTCCCTCCTCTTCCTCCTCCTCTTCCTCCTCCTCCTCTTCCTCCTCCTCGCCCCATCACTATCTCCCTCTGTCCCCGTTCTCCTCCTTTTCACCTTCCTCCACCTCCTTATCTCGGCCTTTCAATCGCTCGCTCGCTCCGCTCCTTGTCTCCTTTTTGTCATTCCGCTATCTCCCTTCTCTCACTTCCTATCTGACCTTGTTTCCTGCCTCCTCTTTACCTCTCAGCTGCTTTTCATCACATTTTTAGCTCCTCGCCTCTTTTCCTCTTTGTCCTCTTTGTCCCCTCCTTTCTTGTTGCTCCTCTCGTCCTCTTCACTTCATCTGCAGCAGTTTCAGCATCTTTACTTTCTGCTCTCTTCATTAAGTTTTGACAGAAACGTCTTTTCTCGAATTTAAACCAAACAAAACATAAAAACGTTACAAAACTCTTGTTGGATTTCATGTTTTTGACCCAACCTCCTCCATGCATACATCCCCTATTGTTTGTTTATGTTTGTTTTATAATAATAATAATATTTTTTACAATAATAATAATTATTCACACCTCACACACTTAATATACACATACATACTTTGCATTTTTGCACTTTTTTTCTTTCACCCCAGCTATTTCATTTTATTTTGTATTATTATTATTATTATTATTATTATTATTATTATTATTGTTATTGTTATTATTGTTATTATTATATATATATATATATATATATATATATATATATATATATATATATATATATATATATATAATATCTGTATATATATATCTTTCATCCCTGTTGTTTTTATATCTTATTTTTGTCTGTAAATTGCTGCTACGTCGAAACCAAATTTCCCTTTGGGGATTCATAAAGTATATATTCATTCATTCATGTATTTGTTATGAGTGTAGACCGTCGCCATCTTGGATTACCGCCGCCATGTAGTTTTTGCAACCGATGAACAGTCGTGACTTTATTTGGACTGAGGAGGAGACGATGTCGCGTTCGTCTCTCCGATGAAATAACGCACAAATAAAAACCATCTCTTCAGACCTCGTCTCCCAAACAGCAGCGCTCACTTTGAAGGAGAAGAAGAAGCATGCAGGCAGCAGCAGGCCTGAGTCTTTAATCAGAGCACTGGGAGTCATAATCACATGACGTTTCCTCCAGTTACACTTCATCTAATGCAGCCGGAGCATTTTAGGAAGGAAGGCTGGAAAAGATGGATTTTTACAGTAAAATCTCCTCACTGATGGATCTAAATAACTTAGTTTGTGAATGTTTCCGCCTGGTTGTCGTTTGTTTCCCTTAATTAGCTGAACGGGTTAAACCGAACGCATCACTTTACCGTCTCGTGTCGGATGATTGTCCTGCAGATTCAACATTCATCCACCTGGATGGCGGCCGCAGCCCCTCGGCGGGTATTAGACTTCCTGAGACATATGGGAGCG
Source organism: Taurulus bubalis (assembly GCF_910589615.1). Lineage (NCBI taxonomy): Eukaryota > Metazoa > Chordata > Actinopteri > Perciformes > Cottidae > Taurulus > Taurulus bubalis. The sequence goes on along the minus strand of NC_136594.1, from coordinate 2,561,178 downwards.
TCGTGCTTGACTTGCCTTTCCGTTGCTCTGGCCGGCGGCCACACAGTGCTGCACCGAGGCGAGCGCTCTGGCTTCATCTCTCCAAAGACGTGGGATCTCGATCGGCCTGCGAGGCGTTTTATATTCTATTTACTCCGGGTTTGAGAGAATGTTTATTTTTTTTTAGAATGTTTGCCTTTTAGTCTCTCCCCAAGCTGCCACTCTGAAGTGAGTCATTTATATTATTTTTGTGAAAACTGTGACGTATAGTATTTAAAGTAAAATATTTGTCCTTTTTTTTTCTTTAGAAAACCTTTTAGAAACCAATCGGTAGACTGAGAGATTGTTATATAAAACTGTAAATCATAGCTTGTTTCATGAAAAAAGCCCCAAACTGCTGTATTTGGATGTATTGAACACCATAAGTAATATACAAGTGAAATATATGGTTTGGTAGATGAAACAATGTAAATATCATCAAATAGCCCAAATGCGCCCAAATGGGCCCCAATGAGACCAGATTTTGTGAACTACAATCCTCTCTAACTTTGTTCTGCTTCACTTTATCAAAGTCAACCTTTGCAGAGAGAATGTTCACATATTGAGTTATGATTTGGGTTAGAGAATGTTCACATATTGAGTTATGATTTGGGTTAGAAAATGTTCACATATTGTGTTATGATTTGGGTTAGAGAATGTTCACATATTGAGCTATGATTTGGGTTAGAGAATGTTCACATATTGAGCTATGATTTGGGTTAGAGAATGTTCACATATTGAGCTATGATTTGGGTTAGAGAATGTTCACATATTGAGCTATGATTTGGGTTAGAGTTGGACCTTACAGCTGCATCATTTCAAATAAATAATCATCCTGAAAGTGATTTTTTTATAGGCGCACCTGAAATCTTTTCATTTGTTTCTGTGTGTCATCTTCATTTACTCTTAACCAGTAACATATAGACTGATATTTACACATCTGAACTAAATCTCACATGTGTACCTTTTATTATAACACCAACATTATTCAAATAGGCCTAGTGGTTGCAGAGATACACCCTTTTTAGTTTGGGGATGACATTTTCGAGGAAGGGGCCAATTCTAGCCACAATGAATCGTATTTTCCTTAGAAAAAAGAACAAAACAATGTATCGACTTGTGCAAAAAGAATCCCTCTCGTCATCACTGAGGACTGAAGTGCGTCGGTGTCTCGTGGACGAAGGCGACCGTAGAGGAGGAGGCAGCGTGACGTCGTACCCGTGTTGCATCTGTGAGGACAAACTGGAATCATCCATCGCTCTTTAACCTTTAGTCTCGTTCAGCTCGTCATGGATGAGTCTCAATACGTGACCAACAGGCAGCAAATCATATGTAAGTGTGTAAGAGTCCACTTTGCTAATAGCTGCAGATAATTCAGCGTTGGTGTGTGTGTGTGTGTGTGTGTGTGTGTGTGTGTGTGTGTGTGTGTGTGTGTGTAGTGAAGCTGATCTACCGTCTGCCGTCACGACAATGCTCATTTAAAGGAGTTTGTTTTCTTTCAGCTTCTCCGTCTCTCATCTCAGTCTTTCTTTTCTTTTCTGCTGCTTTCTTTCTTTCTTTCTTTCTTTCTTTCATTCTTTCTTTCTTTCCATCCTTTAGTGCTGATGCTTTGACTAGAATGCTTACTCCACACACCAGAGCCTGGCCCATTAGCTGAGACCAGCACACTCCTCTTCCTCCTCTTCCTCCTCCTCCTCCTCTTCCTCCTCTCCACTCCCATTAACCAGCCAATCAATTAATACAGGTTGAGTCGGCGTGAGAACAAGCCAAAAAAAAGAGCAATCCTCCTAATTAACTTGGACGCTACATCAGCTCTATATCTCTCTGTCTGCATAACACACACACACACACACACACACACACATACACAGACACACACATACAGACGCACACACACACACGCACACACACACACACACACACACACACACACAGAGACACACATACAGACACACATACAGACACACACATACAGAAACACATACACAGACACACAGACACACACACACAGACACACACACACAGACACACACACATACAGACACACATACACAGACACACACACACACACACACACACAGACACAGACACACACACTTACCGTAGACACAAGCTCGTAAGTTCAAAGAAGTTCATCACGTGACCAAACGTTACATAAGCGCTCCTCGTTCTCCTTCTGCCACACAAAGTCCAGCAAGCTGACATTGTGTGTGTGTGTGTGTGTGTGTGTGTGTGTGTGTGTGTGTGTGTGTGTGTGTGTGTGTGTGTGTGTGTGTGTGTGGGTCGGGGCTTCGAGTGCCGCAGTGTTGGCGCCGGCTCTCGTGCTGAATCCGGTCAAAATGTATCAGACGACCTCGATCTCCGTCCAGCAAGACGGCGGTTGCCAGGTTGCCGCTGGCAACCGTTTTTGAGAAATTGGCAACCAATACTTTTGGGTTTTGCCATCAGCAGCCGGGTCTGTGCATGACGTCTGTGCATGAGGCCAGCAGTAATAATGGGACTTCTCAGTGGTACGCTGCCGATCATGTGTTCAAGAGTCGGTGTTGTGTTCAGGAGCCGATGATGTGTCAGGAGCCGATGATGTGTTCAGGAGCCAGTGTTGTGTTCAGGAGCCCGTGTTGTGTTCAGGAGCCAGTGTTGTGTTCAGGAGCCCGTGTTGTGTTCAGGAGCCGGTGTTGTGTTCAGGAGCCAGTGTTGTGTTCAGGAGCCCGTGTTGTGTTCAAGAGCCAGTGTTGTGTTCAGGAGCCCGTGTTGTGTTGAGGAGCCGGTGTTGTGTTCAGGAGTCGGTGTTGTGTTCAGGAGCCCGTGTTGTGTTCAGGAGCTGGTGTTGTGTTCAGGAGCCGATGATATGTTCAGGAGCTGGTGTTGTGTTCAGGAGCCGATGTTGTGTTCAGGAGCTGGTGTTGTGTTCAGGAGCCGATGATGTGTTCAGGAGCTGGTGTTGTGTTCAGGAGCCGATGATGTGTTCAGGAGCCGATGATGTGTTCAGGAGCTGGTGTTGTGTTCAGCAGCCGGTGTTGTGTTCAGGAGCCGGCATTGTGTTCAGAAGCCTGTGTTGTGTTCAGGAGCCAGTGTTGTGTTCAGGAGCTGGTGTTGTGTTCAGGAGCCGATGATGTGTTCAGGAGCCGGTGTTGTGTTCAGGAGCCTGTGTTGTGTTCAGGAACCTGTGTTGTGTTCAGGAGCCTGTGTTGTATTCAGGGCCAATGTTGTGTTCAGGAGCCGGTGTTGTATTCAGGAGCCGGTGTTGTGTTCAGGAGCCGATGTTGTGTTCAGGAGCCAGTGTTGTGTTCAGGAGCCAGTGTTGTGTTCAGCAGCCGGCGATGTGTTCAGGAGCCGGTGTTGTGTAGCCTGTGTTGTGTTCAGGAGCCGGTGTTGTGTTTAGGAGCCGATGTTGTGTTCAAGAGCCGGTGTTGTGTTCAGGAGCCGATGATGTGTTCAGGAGCCAGTGTTGTATTCAGGAGCCGGTGTTGTGCTCAGGAGCCCGTGTTGTGTTCAGGAGCCGGTGTTGTGTTCAGGAGCTGGTTTTATGTTCAGGAGCCGATGTTGTGTTCAGGAGCCGGTGTTGTGTTCAGGAGCTGGTGTTGTATTCAGGAGCCAATGTTGTGTTCAGGAGCCGGTGTTGTGTTCAGGAGCCGGTGTTGTGTTCAGGATCCTGTGTTGTGTTCAGGAGCCGTCGGGTTCACTGGGTTCTATTCCAGAAAGGTTCCTTTCCTCTGTCAACCCGTCCTGTATCCAGGTCAGGGTTCTGCTGATCATGCTGTTTTTATAACTTTATTTATTTTTACTCACCAGGTGTGCTAGTGTTGCCGTAGCGATGCGTTCCCACCTGGAAGCGGTGTTCTCCTCCTGAGACGCCGCTGCTGTCGTTACAGTTTCAGGGCCTCGTCGAGGAAATCTCTTTTTCGTTAGCTTGCTGGTTTTTAGGAGAAATGTATCCTCAGAAAACACAGAAGCTTGGAGAATGGATCCCTGTTGTTAGCATGTAGCGTGGGCAGAGGACCAGCATGCACCTGGGTGGTGGGCCTACTTTTTTTAGTTGTTTTTTTTTAACCAGAAATCGTTCTTTGGTTGTTTTCGGTTGTTTTCGCAGGTTGCAGAGTTTAGCTGATCTTGTGCACGGCGGACTTACCTGCACTCTTTACGCTCGTTAAAGGTCCATGCGTGATGTTTTTATACAGCGATGAAACAAAGTATTGTAGGAATCTGATGTCGTGTGCTTCACTCACTTTACTTTAACTATTTAGAATCCAGTGATATTCTCTGTAAGTCGCAGCATTACAGGACAAAAAAAATAAAAGTCGGCGTTGTGTTCAGGAGCCGGTGTTGTGTTCAGGAGCCCGTGTTGTGTTCAGGAGCTGGTGTTGTGCTCAGGAGCCCGTGTTGTGTTCAGGAGCTGGTGTTGTGTTCAGGAGCCTGTGTTGTGTTCAGGAGCTGGTGTTGTGTTCAGGAGCCGATGATGTGTTCAGGAGCTGGTGTTGTGTTCAGGAGCCTGTATTGTGTTCAGGGCCAATGTTGTGTTCAGGAGCCGGTGATGTGTAGCCGGCATTGTGTTCAGGAGCCGGTGTTGTGTTCAGGAGCCGATGATGTGTTCAGGAGCCAGTGTTGTGTTCAGGAGCCAATGTTGTGTTCAGCAGCCGGCATTGTGTTCAGGAGCCGGTGTTGTATTCAGGAGCCTGTGTTGTGTTCAGGAGCCGGTGTTGTGTTCAGGAGCCTGTGTTGTGTTTAGGAGCCGGCATTGTGTTCAAGAGCCTGTATTGTGTTCAGGGCCAATGTTGTGTTCAGGAGCCAGTGTTGTGTTCAGGAGCCAGTGTTGTGTTCAGGAGCCAATGTTGTGTTCAGGAGCCCGTGTTGTGTTCAGGAACCTGTGTTGTGTTCAGGAGCCCGTGTTGTGTTCAGGAACCTGTGTTGTGTTCAGGAGCCTGTGTTGTGTTCAGGAGCCATTTCCATTTGACAAACTGCAGCTGCAGCAGCCATGAAGAGGAGGAGGCTGTTGCCGCTCGCAGCCGCACTCAGCTTCACTTAAAACAAAGATGGAGATCTTTTTTGTGCCTGAATCCATCTGCATCTCCATCGGCTAGAATACAATCCCAGACTGCAGTTAGGAAAACCACTTTGTCTTCTAGTTCAAGTCAAAGAAATGGGAATCCTGTTTATTTTTTCCACTTTAAGTTTCTCATCGTCCATAAAACAATCACTTTCTGACGCACTCCGTCGCCATTTCTACTCAAAAGTAGATGAAACGACGTCATCACTCATGAACACAATGAGTGATGACTCTTCTCTTTTGTTTTTGTCCTTACATGTGAACGTGGTTTGACTCTAATCCTGATGTGTCGTCTCTCGCTGTTCACCTCTCAGACGGGGGGGGGGGGGGGGGGGGGAGGAAGAGGAGGAGGAAGAGGAGGAGGTGCCAGGGCTTCCTGTGGGGTTGCCTGTGTGAACGCACCTTGAATGACAATGCTGAACATCAGGGCCTCAGCACGGCTCCCTCAGCTGCAGCACACACACACACACACACACACACACACACACACACACACACACACACACACACACACACACACACACACACACACACACACACACACACACACACACACACAGTGTTTCACCTTTATTCTCCTCCTTTATTCCTTTATTTTACTTCATTTTTTGGTCTCAGCCATCCTCTTCCTCTCGGCCCGTCTTAATTCACCAGGTAGTTTCCCGCAAAATCCGAGACCACCTCCTCTTCCTCCTCTTCCTCCTCTTCCTCCACATCCTGGGCGTTCACCGTGCCGGTTGACGACCGCTAGTCTCCGGGAATCCGCCGGCGGGCCGACCCGTGACGCGCGATGCTGAGAGGGCATCTTGTAACTAATAGCGCGGCCGAGACCTCCGGGTGACAGAAGAGCCGGTCAGAGAGCTTTCCACGAGATGGATTACCCATAATGCAAAGGCAACTCATCGAGTATGTGTCAACAAAAAGAGGCCACATAATGGATTTGACGGTTGTAAATGGTCTTTATTTGAAGCACTTTATTCATGACAAAGATCTATTTTGCGTTTTGTTTTTTTCATTTGCGATTACTTTGCGTGTTTTGAAGCTGAAACCAAACAACCCGCTGACTCAGCGGTCTGGAGAAGCTCATGAGTGGGTTTGAGCCCGATGGAAACTAAATGTGCACATATGTGAGAGTGAGCAAAGTGCTAAAGGTGTGTTTCAGCTAAAAAAACAATGTTCCCATGGAACCAAACTGCATTGTGAAATAAAGCTTTGAGGGAATTTTCTTATTTTCTTATTTTAATTACGTCGGCTTTTGAGATAAAATGTGTTTCAAATAGAAAAACCAACAGAACACCAACCTATGTTTAGGCCCTTTACTCGGAAATGTCATCCCCAAACTAAGAAGGGTGCATCTCTGCAACCACTTGGGCTATTGGAATAATGTTGGTGTTATAATAAAAGGTACACATTGTTCAGATGTGTAAATATCAGTCTATATGTTACTGGTTAAGAGTAAATGAAGATGACACACAGAAAAATGAAAAGGTTTCACGTCCGCCTATGCAAAAATACTTTCAGGATGATTATTTCTTTGAAATGATGCAGCTGTAAGGTCCAACTCTAACCCAAATCATAGCTCAATATGTGAACATTCTCTAACCCAAATCATAGCTCAATATGTGAACATTCTCTAACCCAAATCATAGCTCAATATGTGAACATTCTCTAACCCAAATCATAACTCAATATGTGAACATTCTCTAACCCAAATCATAGCTCAATATGTGAACATTCTCTAACCCAAATCATGACACAATATGTGAACATTCTCTAACCCAAATCATAGCTCAATATGTGAACATTCTCTAACCCAAATCATGACACAATATGTGAACATTCTCTAACCCAAATCATAGCTCAATATGTGAACATTCTCTAACCCAAATCATAGCTCAATATGTGAACATTCTCTAACCCAAATCATAGCACAATATGTGAACATTCTCTCTGCAAAGGTTGACTTTGATAAAGTGAAGCAGAACAAAGTTAGAGAGGGTTTAGAACAGAGAACATTCAGGCGAGGTCGCATTGTGGCCCATTGGGGATATTCGAATGACATTTTAATTTTTTCATGTATCAAACCATTTTTTTCACTTGTATATTACTTATGGTGTTCAATGTTTTCAAATGCAGCAGTTTTGGACTTTTTTCCTCTTCTTCATAAAACAAGCTATGATTTACAGTTTTATATAACAATCTCTCAGTCTGCCCATCCCTAGGGGCGGATCGGTTTTGAACAATAACGTGTCACAAAAGAACCCGTAACACCTCACCAGGTGATTAATCCCCTTTCGTGAAGTTTTTTGTGAGACTTTGCTCGACTTCCACACAGTCAGACACAGTTTTGCCCATCAGATCCATCCCAAAAAAAAAAAACACCATATGTCCCACTTTGTGTATTCCACTAAATATATTTTTTGCAGTTATTTTTTTAGAGCAGACTCAGATCTCCAAACGATGGGTGGGTTACCTGCCAAAGTAGCAGGTAGAGGAACTCACAAACACTTGACGTTTAACAGATGGCCGGAGGTCCAGTAACTAAACCCGCCCTCGTGCTCCATGAAGGGAATCTCTCCCAAAGGCATGCAGGTGGTGTTCGGAGCTCCATGCTCTTGGTTCAGTGTGGCGGCGCCAAAAGGACCTGGAAACGAGTCAGCAGCCGTTTCAGCACCAAGGACAGCGACAGGGTTCTGAAGTTGGTGCTTTTCGGTGTCTTTCAACTCCTGTTTTCATCATGTAGATGATCTCACAGAGTCCAATTGAAAGGGATTCTCTGGCTAATGTGTTGTTATGGGTTCCAGTCCCCCTCCACCTTCATTTCCCCGCCTGGAGAGGTGACAGCTCGGCCGGTTTAGCCCAAGCAAACAGCTTGCTGAACCCGCATCAAAGACGACTCAGATGCCGCAGCCAGACTGACAGACGGCTCGGAGGAAAGGGAGAGGAAAAAAAAGGGAGGAACAAAGGGAGATAAAGAAAAGAAAAGAAAAAACACTCTTTCAAATCGTCCTCAAAATAACATATACTTCTTCTAAAAAAAATTTAAAAAAACACTCACAAACTCTCCTCCTGGGCGCGCAGATGCAATGTTGGTCCAACTTAGTTTATTGGCATCTTTCATACATTTCAAGCAAACAAACACACATTTGCTTATAAAAACCTTTTTTTGGAAGTCCAGAAATGAGCGCAATGAGGACGTTTTTTTTCTTCTTCTCCTGAGGAATCCTCATTGAGCAGAATGTTTCTTGGCTCGGTACAAAGATTACATAACCGTCCACACTGTCAGAGGGGAGATTAAAAAGTAGGGGAAAGGGAACTATTGATCAAAAAAGATACCATCTGTAGAGACTCTCACACCGATTCTGAGAGCAACCTGGCTCTCACTTTACTGGGAGGAAGTCATCAGGAGACCATGAATCATCTCTTCACCAAGTGTTGGTGAGTGAAGAAGTGAAAACTTATCAGACCTGAACCCCCAAATGATCTCAGAGAACAACGAGAAACGTGATTTCTAACATTCATAAAATGACATTATGGGCAGAGGCAACGAGCATCCCCGTCGTGCGCGGTACGGGAGTGGGTTGTGGGTTGGCGGGAGAGGGAGGGAGGGGGGGGGGCGCGTGCGTGCGTCGTGCGCTGCAAGGCTTGGCCAACGGAATCTGCGCGCGGCGCTCGGTTCCCGTCAGACCGATCAGATGTTCATTGCGCGGCGGCTCAACCCCGACGGCTGACTGGAACGCAGCCGGAGAAGCTCTCCTTCAGACGGCTGGTCTCCGCACGGGGAAACACGCGCGCAGCCTCCTCTCGGACCGACTGCGTTTGTTGGTTCACGTCCCCCTGGGGGGTCGAGGGAGGAAAGAAGAAGAAGAAGAAAAAGAAGAAGAAGAAACACACACACGCAGGGAGAGAGGGAGAGCGAGAGAGGGAGAGAGGAGAGAAGAGACGCGGGACTTGCTGTATCGCTCTGCGGGCCGCCGCTCTCTGGTGTCGGGCAGCCTCTGGGGTCGATGCCGCCGGGCGGGCATGGTGCAGGGTCTCTGCCCGCTGGCGGAGAAGACGCGAGCCGCTGCTCAGCCGCACCGCCGCCGTCGTGTTTTCCGAGCAAGAAGTGATGATGATGATGCTGATGCTTCCTCCCTCAGTGCTCCGTTTCTGCTCCTCCGGATCCTACGCGTCCGGGATTCTTCTTCTCCTCACAACCTTGGATTATAGATGATCGTTGTGGACATTCATTTTTTCTGTTAATTTCAATTTCACATTTTTTTTTTTCAGGGTTCTTTTTTTTGGTATTTTTTTTTTTTTTTTTTTTTTGGGTGGTTTGATCCCCGCCGCGCAGGGGAAAGTGGGCAAAGATATAAATTGGTAGATTGAGCCCCGGTGTATTCTCGTCTTCCCAAGTGCGGCGCAATCACGCCCAAAATCAGTGACCGACGCCTTGGTGAGGAGGAGGAGGAGAGGGAGGAGGAAGAAGAGGAGGAGGTGGAAAGAGAGAGGAGGAGGAGGAGGGGGGGATGCCGCACCGTCCATCACCAAATATCAACAAATGTCACCAGGCTCGGATTTTGGGGAAGCCCCCCTCGGTTGGCGTTTGCGTGTAACCCGAGCGGCGTGGTGGCTGTGAGCGGCGCGGCGGCGGCGGGGAGGGAGGGAGGAGAGGGGGGTGGGGGGGGAGGA